>NC_141672.1:0-10000 GCF_028749965.1 Puma concolor
AACCCTAACCCTAACCCTAACCCTAACCCTAACCCTAACCCTAACCCTAACCCTAACCCTAACCCTAACCCTAACCCTAACCCTAACCCTAACCCTAACCCTAACCCTAACCCTAACCCTAACCCTAACCCTAACCCTAACCCTAACCCTAACCCTAACCCTAACCCTAACCCTAACCCTAACCCTAACCCTAACCCTAACCCTAACCCTAACCCTAACCCTAACCCTAACCCTAACCCTAACCCTAACCCTAACCCTAACCCTAACCCTAACCCTAACCCTAACCCTAACCCTAACCCTAACCCTAACCCTAACCCTAACCCTAACCCTAACCCTAACCCTAACCCTAACCCTAACCCTAACCCTAACCCTAACCCTAACCCTAACCCTAACCCTAACCCTAACCCTAACCCTAACCCTAACCCTAACCCTAACCCTAACCCTAACCCTAACCCTAACCCTAACCCTAACCCTAACCCTAACCCTAACCCTAACCCTAACCCTAACCCTAACCCTAACCCTAACCCTAACCCTAACCCTAACCCTAACCCTAACCCTAACCCTAACCCTAACCCTAACCCTAACCCTAACCCTAACCCTAACCCTAACCCTAACCCTAACCCTAACCCTAACCCTAACCCTAACCCTAACCCTAACCCTAACCCTAACCCTAACCCTAACCCTAACCCTAACCCTAACCCTAACCCTAACCCTAACCCTAACCCTAACCCTAACCCTAACCCTAACCCTAACCCTAACCCTAACCCTAACCCTAACCCTAACCCTAACCCTAACCCTAACCCTAACCCTAACCCTAACCCTAACCCTAACCCTAACCCTAACCCTAACCCTAACCCTAACCCTAACCCTAACCCTAACCCTAACCCTAACCCTAACCCTAACCCTAACCCTAACCCTAACCCTAACCCTAACCCTAACCCTAACCCTAACCCTAACCCTAACCCTAACCCTAACCCTAACCCTAACCCTAACCCTAACCCTAACCCTAACCCTAACCCTAACCCTAACCCTAACCCTAACCCTAACCCTAACCCTAACCCTAACCCTAACCCTAACCCTAACCCTAACCCTAACCCTAACCCTAACCCTAACCCTAACCCTAACCCTAACCCTAACCCTAACCCTAACCCTAACCCTAACCCTAACCCTAACCCTAACCCTAACCCTAACCCTAACCCTAACCCTAACCCTAACCCTAACCCTAACCCTAACCCTAACCCTAACCCTAACCCTAACCCTAACCCTAACCCTAACCCTAACCCTAACCCTAACCCTAACCCTAACCCTAACCCTAACCCTAACCCTAACCCTAACCCTAACCCTAACCCTAACCCTAACCCTAACCCTAACCCTAACCCTAACCCTAACCCTAACCCTAACCCTAACCCTAACCCTAACCCTAACCCTAACCCTAACCCTAACCCTAACCCTAACCCTAACCCTAACCCTAACCCTAACCCTAACCCTAACCCTAACCCTAACCCTAACCCTAACCCTAACCCTAACCCTAACCCTAACCCTAACCCTAACCCTAACCCTAACCCTAACCCTAACCCTAACCCTAACCCTAACCCTAACCCTAACCCTAACCCTAACCCTAACCCTAACCCTAACCCTAACCCTAACCCTAACCCTAACCCTAACCCTAACCCTAACCCTAACCCTAACCCTAACCCTAACCCTAACCCTAACCCTAACCCTAACCCTAACCCTAACCCTAACCCTAACCCTAACCCTAACCCTAACCCTAACCCTAACCCTAACCCTAACCCTAACCCTAACCCTAACCCTAACCCTAACCCTAACCCTAACCCTAACCCTAACCCTAACCCTAACCCTAACCCTAACCCTAACCCTAACCCTAACCCTAACCCTAACCCTAACCCTAACCCTAACCCTAACCCTAACCCTAACCCTAACCCTAACCCTAACCCTAACCCTAACCCTAACCCTAACCCTAACCCTAACCCTAACCCTAACCCTAACCCTAACCCTAACCCTAACCCTAACCCTAACCCTAACCCTAACCCTAACCCTAACCCTAACCCTAACCCTAACCCTAACCCTAACCCTAACCCTAACCCTAACCCTAACCCTAACCCTAACCCTAACCCTAACCCTAACCCTAACCCTAACCCTAACCCTAACCCTAACCCTAACCCTAACCCTAACCCTAACCCTAACCCTAACCCTAACCCTAACCCTAACCCTAACCCTAACCCTAACCCTAACCCTAACCCTAACCCTAACCCTAACCCTAACCCTAACCCTAACCCTAACCCTAACCCTAACCCTAACCCTAACCCTAACCCTAACCCTAACCCTAACCCTAACCCTAACCCTAACCCTAACCCTAACCCTAACCCTAACCCTAACCCTAACCCTAACCCTAACCCTAACCCTAACCCTAACCCTAACCCTAACCCTAACCCTAACCCTAACCCTAACCCTAACCCTAACCCTAACCCTAACCCTAACCCTAACCCTAACCCTAACCCTAACCCTAACCCTAACCCTAACCCTAACCCTAACCCTAACCCTAACCCTAACCCTAACCCTAACCCTAACCCTAACCCTAACCCTAACCCTAACCCTAACCCTAACCCTAACCCTAACCCTAACCCTAACCCTAACCCTAACCCTAACCCTAACCCTAACCCTAACCCTAACCCTAACCCTAACCCTAACCCTAACCCTAACCCTAACCCTAACCCTAACCCTAACCCTAACCCTAACCCTAACCCTAACCCTAACCCTAACCCTAACCCTAACCCTAACCCTAACCCTAACCCTAACCCTAACCCTAACCCTAACCCTAACCCTAACCCTAACCCTAACCCTAACCCTAACCCTAACCCTAACCCTAACCCTAACCCTAACCCTAACCCTAACCCTAACCCTAACCCTAACCCTAACCCTAACCCTAACCCTAACCCTAACCCTAACCCTAACCCTAACCCTAACCCTAACCCTAACCCTAACCCTAACCCTAACCCTAACCCTAACCCTAACCCTAACCCTAACCCTAACCCTAACCCTAACCCTAACCCTAACCCTAACCCTAACCCTAACCCTAACCCTAACCCTAACCCTAACCCTAACCCTAACCCTAACCCTAACCCTAACCCTAACCCTAACCCTAACCCTAACCCTAACCCTAACCCTAACCCTAACCCTAACCCTAACCCTAACCCTAACCCTAACCCTAACCCTAACCCTAACCCTAACCCTAACCCTAACCCTAACCCTAACCCTAACCCTAACCCTAACCCTAACCCTAACCCTAACCCTAACCCTAACCCTAACCCTAACCCTAACCCTAACCCTAACCCTAACCCTAACCCTAACCCTAACCCTAACCCTAACCCTAACCCTAACCCTAACCCTAACCCTAACCCTAACCCTAACCCTAACCCTAACCCTAACCCTAACCCTAACCCTAACCCTAACCCTAACCCTAACCCTATCCCTAACCCTAACCCTAACCCTAACCCTAACCCTAACCCTAACCCTAACCCTAACCCTAACCCTAACCCTAACCCTAACCCTAACCCTAACCCTAACCCTAACCCTAACCCTAACCCTAACCCTAACCCTAACCCTAACCCTAACCCTAACCCTAACCCTAACCCTAACCCTAACCCTAACCCTAACCCTAACCCTAACCCTAACCCTAACCCTAACCCTAACCCTAACCCTAACCCTAACCCTAACCCTAACCCTAACCCTAACCCTAACCCTAACCCTAACCCTAACCCTAACCCTAACCCTAACCCTAACCCTAACCCTAACCCTAACCCTAACCCTAACCCTAACCCTAACCCTAACCCTAACCCTAACCCTAACCCTAACCCTAACCCTAACCCTAACCCTAACCCTAACCCTAACCCTAACCCTAACCCTAACCCTAACCCTAACCCTAACCCTAACCCTAACCCTAACCCTAACCCTAACCCTAACCCTAACCCTAACCCTAACCCTAACCCTAACCCTAACCCTAACCCTAACCCTAACCCTAACCCTAACCCTAACCCTAACCCTAACCCTAACCCTAACCCTAACCCTAACCCTAACCCTAACCCTAACCCTAACCCTAACCCTAACCCTAACCCTAACCCTAACCCTAACCCTAACCCTAACCCTAACCCTAACCCTAACCCTAACCCTAACCCTAACCCTAACCCTAACCCTAACCCTAACCCTAACCCTAACCCTAACCCTAACCCTAACCCTAACCCTAACCCTAACCCTAACCCTAACCCTAACCCTAACCCTAACCCTAACCCTAACCCTAACCCTAACCCTAACCCTAACCCTAACCCTAACCCTAACCCTAACCCTAACCCTAACCCTAACCCTAACCCTAACCCTAACCCTAACCCTAACCCTAACCCTAACCCTAACCCTAACCCTAACCCTAACCCTAACCCTAACCCTAACCCTAACCCTAACCCTAACCCTAACCCTAACCCTAACCCTAACCCTAACCCTAACCCTAACCCTAACCCTAACCCTAACCCTAACCCTAACCCTAACCCTAACCCTAACCCTAACCCTAACCCTAACCCTAACCCTAACCCTAACCCTAACCCTAACCCTAACCCTAACCCTAACCCTAACCCTAACCCTAACCCTAACCCTAACCCTAACCCTAACCCTAACCCTAACCCTAACCCTAACCCTAACCCTAACCCTAACCCTAACCCTAACCCTAACCCTAACCCTAACCCTAACCCTAACCCTAACCCTAACCCTAACCCTAACCCTAACCCTAACCCTAACCCTAACCCTAACCCTAACCCTAACCCTAACCCTAACCCTAACCCTAACCCTAACCCTAACCCTAACCCTAACCCTAACCCTAACCCTAACCCTAACCCTAACCCTAACCCTAACCCTAACCCTAACCCTAACCCTAACCCTAACCCTAACCCTAACCCTAACCCTAACCCTAACCCTAACCCTAACCCTAACCCTAACCCTAACCCTAACCCTAACCCTAACCCTAACCCTAACCCTAACCCTAACCCTAACCCTAACCCTAACCCTAACCCTAACCCTAACCCTAACCCTAACCCTAACCCTAACCCTAACCCTAACCCTAACCCTAACCCTAACCCTAACCCTAACCCTAACCCTAACCCTAACCCTAACCCTAACCCTAACCCTAACCCTAACCCTAACCCTAACCCTAACCCTAACCCTAACCCTAACCCTAACCCTAACCCTAACCCTAACCCTAACCCTAACCCTAACCCTAACCCTAACCCTAACCCTAACCCTAACCCTAACCCTAACCCTAACCCTAACCCTAACCCTAACCCTAACCCTAACCCTAACCCTAACCCTAACCCTAACCCTAACCCTAACCCTAACCCTAACCCTAACCCTAACCCTAACCCTAACCCTAACCCTAACCCTAACCCTAACCCTAACCCTAACCCTAACCCTAACCCTAACCCTAACCCTAACCCTAACCCTAACCCTAACCCTAACCCTAACCCTAACCCTAACCCTAACCCTAACCCTAACCCTAACCCTAACCCTAACCCTAACCCTAACCCTAACCCTAACCCTAACCCTAACCCTAACCCTAACCCTAACCCTAACCCTAACCCTAACCCTAACCCTAACCCTAACCCTAACCCTAACCCTAACCCTAACCCTAACCCTAACCCTAACCCTAACCCTAACCCTAACCCTAACCCTAACCCTAACCCTAACCCTAACCCTAACCCTAACCCTAACCCTAACCCTAACCCTAACCCTAACCCTAACCCTAACCCTAACCCTAACCCTAACCCTAACCCTAACCCTAACCCTAACCCTAACCCTAACCCTAACCCTAACCCTAACCCTAACCCTAACCCTAACCCTAACCCTAACCCTAACCCTAACCCTAACCCTAACCCTAACCCTAACCCTAACCCTAACCCTAACCCTAACCCTAACCCTAACCCTAACCCTAACCCTAACCCTAACCCTAACCCTAACCCTAACCCTAACCCTAACCCTAACCCTAACCCTAACCCTAACCCTAACCCTAACCCTAACCCTAACCCTAACCCTAACCCTAACCCTAACCCTAACCCTAACCCTAACCCTAACCCTAACCCTAACCCTAACCCTAACCCTAACCCTAACCCTAACCCTAACCCTAACCCTAACCCTAACCCTAACCCTAACCCTAACCCTAACCCTAACCCTAACCCTAACCCTAACCCTAACCCTAACCCTAACCCTAACCCTAACCCTAACCCTAACCCTAACCCTAACCCTAACCCTAACCCTAACCCTAACCCTAACCCTAACCCTAACCCTAACCCTAACCCTAACCCTAACCCTAACCCTAACCCTAACCCTAACCCTAACCCTAACCCTAACCCTAACCCTAACCCTAACCCTAACCCTAACCCTAACCCTAACCCTAACCCTAACCCTAACCCTAACCCTAACCCTAACCCTAACCCTAACCCTAACCCTAACCCTAACCCTAACCCTAACCCTAACCCTAACCCTAACCCTAACCCTAACCCTAACCCTAACCCTAACCCTAACCCTAACCCTAACCCTAACCCTAACCCTAACCCTAACCCTAACCCTAACCCTAACCCTAACCCTAACCCTAACCCTAACCCTAACCCTAACCCTAACCCTAACCCTAACCCTAACCCTAACCCTAACCCTAACCCTAACCCTAACCCTAACCCTAACCCTAACCCTAACCCTAACCCTAACCCTAACCCTAACCCTAACCCTAACCCTAACCCTAACCCTAACCCTAACCCTAACCCTAACCCTAACCCTAACCCTAACCCTAACCCTAACCCTAACCCTAACCCTAACCCTAACCCTAACCCTAACCCTAACCCTAACCCTAACCCTAACCCTAACCCTAACCCTAACCCTAACCCTAACCCTAACCCTAACCCTAACCCTAACCCTAACCCTAACCCTAACCCTAACCCTAACCCTAACCCTAACCCTAACCCTAACCCTAACCCTAACCCTAACCCTAACCCTAACCCTAACCCTAACCCTAACCCTAACCCTAACCCTAACCCTAACCCTAACCCTAACCCTAACCCTAACCCTAACCCTAACCCTAACCCTAACCCTAACCCTAACCCTAACCCTAACCCTAACCCTAACCCTAACCCTAACCCTAACCCTAACCCTAACCCTAACCCTAACCCTAACCCTAACCCTAACCCTAACCCTAACCCTAACCCTAACCCTAACCCTAACCCTAACCCTAACCCTAACCCTAACCCTAACCCTAACCCTAACCCTAACCCTAACCCTAACCCTAACCCTAACCCTAACCCTAACCCTAACCCTAACCCTAACCCTAACCCTAACCCTAACCCTAACCCTAACCCTAACCCTAACCCTAACCCTAACCCTAACCCTAACCCTAACCCTAACCCTAACCCTAACCCTAACCCTAACCCTAACCCTAACCCTAACCCTAACCCTAACCCTAACCCTAACCCTAACCCTAACCCTAACCCTAACCCTAACCCTAACCCTAACCCTAACCCTAACCCTAACCCTAACCCTAACCCTAACCCTAACCCTAACCCTAACCCTAACCCTAACCCTAACCCTAACCCTAACCCTAACCCTAACCCTAACCCTAACCCTAACCCTAACCCTAACCCTAACCCTAACCCTAACCCTAACCCTAACCCTAACCCTAACCCTAACCCTAACCCTAACCCTAACCCTAACCCTAACCCTAACCCTAACCCTAACCCTAACCCTAACCCTAACCCTAACCCTAACCCTAACCCTAACCCTAACCCTAACCCTAACCCTAACCCTAACCCTAACCCTAACCCTAACCCTAACCCTAACCCTAACCCTAACCCTAACCCTAACCCTAACCCTAACCCTAACCCTAACCCTAACCCTAACCCTAACCCTAACCCTAACCCTAACCCTAACCCTAACCCTAACCCTAACCCTAACCCTAACCCTAACCCTAACCCTAACCCTAACCCTAACCCTAACCCTAACCCTAACCCTAACCCTAACCCTAACCCTAACCCTAACCCTAACCCTAACCCTAACCCTAACCCTAACCCTAACCCTAACCCTAACCCTAACCCTAACCCTAACCCTAACCCTAACCCTAACCCTAACCCTAACCCTAACCCTAACCCTAACCCTAACCCTAACCCTAACCCTAACCCTAACCCTAACCCTAACCCTAACCCTAACCCTAACCCTAACCCTAACCCTAACCCTAACCCTAACCCTAACCCTAACCCTAACCCTAACCCTAACCCTAACCCTAACCCTAACCCTAACCCTAACCCTAACCCTAACCCTAACCCTAACCCTAACCCTAACCCTAACCCTAACCCTAACCCTAACCCTAACCCTAACCCTAACCCTAACCCTAACCCTAACCCTAACCCTAACCCTAACCCTAACCCTAACCCTAACCCTAACCCTAACCCTAACCCTAACCCTAACCCTAACCCTAACCCTAACCCTAACCCTAACCCTAACCCTAACCCTAACCCTAACCCTAACCCTAACCCTAACCCTAACCCTAACCCTAACCCTAACCCTAACCCTAACCCTAACCCTAACCCTAACCCTAACCCTAACCCTAACCCTAACCCTAACCCTAACCCTAACCCTAACCCTAACCCTAACCCTAACCCTAACCCTAACCCTAACCCTAACCCTAACCCTAACCCTAACCCTAACCCTAACCCTAACCCTAACCCTAACCCTAACCCTAACCCTAACCCTAACCCTAACCCTAACCCTAACCCTAACCCTAACCCTAACCCTAACCCTAACCCTAACCCTAACCCTAACCCTAACCCTAACCCTAACCCTAACCCTAACCCTAACCCTAACCCTAACCCTAACCCTAACCCTAACCCTAACCCTAACCCTAACCCTAACCCTAACCCTAACCCTAACCCTAACCCTAACCCTAACCCTAACCCTAACCCTAACCCTAACCCTAACCCTAACCCTAACCCTAACCCTAACCCTAACCCTAACCCTAACCCTAACCCTAACCCTAACCCTAACCCTAACCCTAACCCTAACCCTAACCCTAACCCTAACCCTAACCCTAACCCTAACCCTAACCCTAACCCTAACCCTAACCCTAACCCTAACCCTAACCCTAACCCTAACCCTAACCCTAACCCTAACCCTAACCCTAACCCTAACCCTAACCCTAACCCTAACCCTAACCCTAACCCTAACCCTAACCCTAACCCTAACCCTAACCCTAACCCTAACCCTAACCCTAACCCTAACCCTAACCCTAACCCTAACCCTAACCCTAACCCTAACCCTAACCCTAACCCTAACCCTAACCCTAACCCTAACCCTAACCCTAACCCTAACCCTAACCCTAACCCTAACCCTAACCCTAACCCTAACCCTAACCCTAACCCTAACCCTAACCCTAACCCTAACCCTAACCCTAACCCTAACCCTAACCCTAACCCTAACCCTAACCCTAACCCTAACCCTAACCCTAACCCTAACCCTAACCCTAACCCTAACCCTAACCCTAACCCTAACCCTAACCCTAACCCTAACCCTAACCCTAACCCTAACCCTAACCCTAACCCTAACCCTAACCCTAACCCTAACCCTAACCCTAACCCTAACCCTAACCCTAACCCTAACCCTAACCCTAACCCTAACCCTAACCCTAACCCTAACCCTAACCCTAACCCTAACCCTAACCCTAACCCTAACCCTAACCCTAACCCTAACCCTAACCCTAACCCTAACCCTAACCCTAACCCTAACCCTAACCCTAACCCTATACCCTAACCCTAACCCTAACCCTAACCCTAACCCTAACCCTAACCCTAACCCTAACCCTAACCCTAACCCTAACCCTAACCCTAACCCTAACCCTAACCCTAACCCTAACCCTAACCCTAACCCTAACCCTAACCCTAACCCTAACCCTAACCCTAACCCTAAC
>NC_141672.1:1215000-1601140 GCF_028749965.1 Puma concolor
TTCCTGGTTGCTCTTTTAAAAGGTAATTCATGATGAACGAGGGACACTGAGTCTGTGAATGGATATGAGTGAAACAGTGGATGTGTGACAGTTTCCTGACCAAGATGTCTTGTGTCTACAGGTGTCCAGTGTGACGTGCAGCTGGTGGAGTCTGGGGGAGACCTGGTGCAGCCTGGGGGGTCCCTGAGACTCACCTGTGTGGCCTCTGGATTCACCTTCAGTAGCTATGCAATGAGCTGGGTCCGCCAGGCTCCAGGGAAGGGGCTGCAGTGGGTCGCAGCAATTAGTTATAACGGAGGTAGCACATACTATGCAGACTCCGTGAAGGGCCGATTCACCATCTCCAGAGACAACGCCAAGAACACGCTGTATCTGCAGATGAACAGCCTGAAGACCGAGGACACGGCCACATATTACTGTGCTAGAGACACAGTGAGGGGACATCACTGCGGACCCAGACACAAACCTTCCTGCTGGAGAGGATCAGCACCACCAGGGGGCGCACACTATGCACAATTCTCCTTTGTATTCCCAGGCGCAGGTGCAGATGGAGGTTACAGGCAGGTTTCCTGTCAGGGTCTGGGGCTTCCTCTCCACACAGCAGTTTCCCCAGGGAGCCTCCCTGGTTATATGCTTCTGTGTTTACCTATTAACTCTCTGGATTAGCAACTGGGTTGTCATAGGGAAACTAGACTAATGTGCACAAAGACACAGTTGTGTGCACTTGCTTACTCCAGTCCCTCAACATGAGTGAATTACAGATTTCCTGAGGGACAACAGCTGCACCTTTACAGGATTCCCAGATGTGCTCCCTGTGCAGCAAGGACCACAGGATCCCACAGCTCCTCCTTATCCTAACCTAGCCCTTGTTACAGTCAAACAATGTGACACTTTCTTCATAGCCCTTTGCTACTCAGGACTTTAAATGAGCTACAGCTTTATTCAATTACTCTAAAGGAGAGACAAACAATCTCCATGTATTAGTCAAGATTCCCCTGAGGAACATAACCCAAAGGTCATTGGTTTCCATAACTAAATATGTTGAGAAGTCCATGGTATACTGTCACAAGCTGAATACCCAGGAAAACCAGTGATGTAATTCTTGTCTGATTCTGAACTAGTGTCTAGTCTCAGAACGTGGAGAGCTGATGATGTAACTCTCAGAAAAAGGGCCAGAGGAGACCAATATTCCAGTTTAAACAAGCACATGGGAAGTAAAAATGAGGGAATTCATCCTCCATCTGCATCAGATTCTATTCACAAACTTAATGGAATGGGTGGTGCCCAGGCAGAAAGAAACCATGGATGGAAATGCCAATCTCTTCTGGAACACATTACAGACATCCACAGAAACCGTGGTGAATCTGGGCACCCATGATGCAGTCAAGATAACCCATGAAGTTAATCATGACAAGTCAATCTTCTGTAAACATGGAGCTCAAAGACTGAAGATTTAAAAGTCGATCCCATCATTGGGGTGGAGTCTGGTGGGCACAGCAGTGCTCCTGTGGAGGAGGACAGAGGCCCATAAGGGGAACTGTGGTCTGAGTATCCCCTGGGTCGCATGGGGAGAGACAATTCCCTTCATGGAGTGCAATGCTCTCTCATAGGACATTGCCTCTCATAGGACAGGAGAGCTGACAGGCACCATTAAAATTCCCTGATCATTAGCACAGGAGCCTCTTCTGGGAGCAGCTAGCTGGACGCTGCCTTCTGGTTGTTCTTCACCATGTGCTCCAAGCCCCTAGTGTTCATGCAACTGCCCATCTGGGGTAAACCAGCTCCAGGCACAGCACATCAACACCCTCTCCCAGAGGATCAGTGGGGTCCCTGTCATATTGAGTTCACACAATTTGGAGTTTTCAAACCCAGCTAGAGCTCCTGAGGCAAAACATAAGAGCCCTGTGCCACCAGATGGGCCAATGGCTTGGACGCACACAGGGTGAAAACAATTCTCACGGAAGCCTGGGACCCACAAGTGTTCTCTCCGTGTGAGGGCTTCCGGAACAGGGGAGGCTGGGAACTCCAACTCCAGGGACTAGAGAGGGAGTTGATGCCAGTATTTCCCCCCACCAATCACGATGGACATATTTCACTCAGCAGCACAGGATCCCCAGTGGAAGCTGAGCCACTAACACCAAGCTCCACCTACTCCAGCCCCCATCAAGTGCTTGCTTACTAGGAAAGAGTGCCTGGCAACCAGACCACCACTGCACCCCTTCCTCCAAAGACCACCGTAAACCCCCACACGCAGCAAGTCAGCTGATCATACAGTGAGGCATATCCTCACCTCTAGGGGAGATAGGAATTAGCCTCTTTTAACAAGCAGACCAAACTCACCTAGTGAAAACTCACAACACTGGGGACAAGGTCCAACACTCCCCACTGGAGGCAAGGAGAAAATCTGCAGAGGACTCTCCTGAGGGACAGAGCAGCCAAAACATGACAGCACAGTGCCACGGAACATAAAACAAATGCTTCACGAAGTGTCAGGCCCTGGACAGTATGTAAACACTTCTCAATAAAGATACTCGCCTAGAAGCAGAAAAGATAACAGGATTTTCTAAAACATTTAAGAAGGCAGAGACATAGACAACAACATGATGGAGGAATTCATCCTAAAAAAAAAAAAATGATAAAAGCTCATTGTGAGGGATGTAATTAAAACACATAAATTAATGTGCCTCAAACAAAATTTCTAAAAACTCTCATAATGAAACAGGATTTTCAAAAAGTATCATAAGGATACTAGCTGTGCTTGAGGAAAATATATGAGACATGAGGGATACCCTTCCTGCAAACAGAAAAGACCTAAAAACTAGTCAGCATGAAATTTTAAATGTTGTAACCGAGATGTGAAACTGATTGGATATAATGACCTCAAGGCTGAAAGAAGCAGATGAATAAGGAAGGGACATAGAAGATAAAAGTATGGGGGAAATGAAGCTGGAAAGAAGAGGAAAATTAAAATATTGCATCACAAACATACACTTAGGGAAATCAGCAACTCCATAAACTGTAATAACATTCTTTTGAAAGGAGTCCCAAAAGTATGAGAGGGAGAAAAAGGGGGATACATTTTAGCTGAGTGAATTATAGTGAAAATTTCCACAAGCTGCGGAAGGAAACAGACATCCACATCTAGGAGGCAGAGAGAACACCCATTAAAATAAAATTTAAAAAAAAGCAGGCCAACACTGAGACATATCATAGGAAAATGGCAAAATATCCAGATAAAGAAAAACCATAAAAGCATCAACACAAAACAAGTTGCTAACTAACAAGGGAAGATTAAAAAAAAACTATGGCAGATGTCTCTACAGAAACCTTCATGCAAGTAGGGACTGGCATCATATCCTCAACATGCGCATTTGAAAATTATGCAGCTAAGAATACTTTCTCCATAAGGCAGTCATTCAGATACAAGGAGTGATAGAATTTCCCAGACAAATAAAACCAAAGGAGTTCAGGCCTCTAAATCAGCCCTGCGAGAAATTAAAGGGGACCCTTTAAGTGGGAAAGGAAGACTATAAGTAACAAAGACTAGAAATAAACAGAGAAAATCTCCAGAAACAATGACTTTGGAGGTAATACTATGGCACTAAGTTTATATCTATCAATAATTACTGTGAATGTAAATGGGCAAAGTGCTCCAATCAAAAGACATAGGATACCGGAATGGATAAAAACAAATACAAGATCCTTCTATACACTGCACACGATTGACTCATTTTCAACCTAAAACACCTGTAGATTGAAAGTGAGGGGAGGGTGAACAATTTATCATGCTAATGGACGTCAAAAGAAAGTTGTAGTACCACACTCATATCACACTAACTAGTTTTCAAACCAAAGTTTGTTACAAGAGATCAGGAAGGCAGTATATCATCATAAAGGGGTCTATCCAACAAGAAGATCTGAAGCTTTAAATATTTATACCCCAAAAATGTAAGCACTGAAATATATAACTCAATTAATAAGAAACATAAAGAAACTCATTGATAATAGACAATAGTAGTAATAGAGAACGTTAACACTCCACTTACAACAATGGAAAGACAATCTAAGGTGAAAATCAATAAGGAAACAAAGGCTTTGAAAGACACATGGACTGAATGGACTTAACAGACATATTCACAACATTCCATCCTAAAGCACCAGAATACACATTCTTTTTGAGTGTGCATGGAACAGACCACATACTATGTCACAAATCAGCCCTCTACAAGTACAAAAAGACTGAGATCATTCCATGCGTATTTTCAAACCACAACACTATGAAACTTGAAGTCGACCACAAGAAAAATTTGGGCAACACCACCAATACATTCGGTTAAAGAACATTGTAGTAAAAGCGGAATGAGATTTTCAGGAAATTACAGAAGCAATAAAAAATACATGGAAGCAAATGAAAATGAAAACATGCCAGTTCCAAACCATCTGGATGCAGCAAAGTTGATGGAAGAGTGAAATATATAGCAGTACAGGCCAAACTCAAGAAAGAAGAAAGGTCTCAAACACACAACCACCTTACAACTAAAGGAGCTAGAAAAAGAACAACAAATGAACCCAGCAGGAACAGGTAAGCAAAA
This sequence comes from Puma concolor, assembly GCF_028749965.1. NCBI lineage: Eukaryota > Metazoa > Chordata > Mammalia > Carnivora > Felidae > Puma > Puma concolor. The sequence goes on from NC_141672.1 coordinate 1,219,593, forward strand.
AAGATTAGAGCAGAAATAAATGATATAGAAACAAAAAAAAAAAAAAACAGTAGAACAGATGAATGAAACTGTAAGTTGGTTTTTGTAAGAATAAATAAAAATGATAAACCCATGGGCAGACTTGGCAAAAACAAAAGAGAAAGGACGAAAGTAAATATAATCAGAATTTGAGAGGAGACATCGCGACTGACACCACAGAAATAAAACTATGAGAAAATAATTTGCAGATTTATATGCCAACAAATTGGGCAACCTGGAAGAAATGGATAAATTCCCAGAATAAGGTAAACTACCTAAACTGAAAAAGGAAGAAATAGAAAACGGGAACAGACTGATAATGAGCAAAGAAATTGAATCATTAATCAAAAATCTACTGACACACAAAAATCCAGGGCCAGATAGGTTCACAGGTGAATTCTACCAGATATTTAAGAAGAGTGTAAAATATTCTATTTAAGTAGAATAGAATATTCCTGTCTTCACAAACTGTTCCAAATAATAGAAATGGAAAGAAAACTTCCAAATTCATTCTATAAGATCAGTATGATCACGGTTCCAAACCAGATTAAACCCCACTAAAAATGAGACTTTCAGGCCACTAGCCCTAATGAGCAAGAATGCAAAAATTGTCAAGAAAATACTTGCAGGGGCACCTGGGTGGCTCAATCAGGTAAGCGTCCGACTTCGGCTCAGGTCATAATCTTGTGGTCCGTGAGTTCGAGCCCCGTGTCGGGCTCTGTGCTGACAGCTCAGAGCCTGGAGCCTGTTTCAGATTCTGTGTGTCCCTCTCTTTGACCCTCCCCCATTCATGCTCTGTCTCTCTCTGTCTCAAAAATAAACAAACGTTAAAAAAAAAAGAAAGAAAATCCTTGCAAATTGAATCCAACAATACATTAAAAGGATCCTTTAACGTGACCAGTTGGGATTTATTCCTTGGCTGTAAGGGTGGTTCAATAGTCACAAATAAATCAATGTAATACATACCATCAATCAGAGAAAGGATATGAATGATATGGCCCTCTCAATAGATGCAAAAAAAAATTGACATAGTACAGCATCCTCTCTTGATAAAACCCTCAACAAGGGGTAGAGGAAACACACCTCAACATCATAAAGTCCGTACATGAAAACCCCACAGCTAATATCCTCAGCGGGGAAAAAAAACCTTTTCCTCTACTGTCAGGAACAGAAGAGGGATGTCCACTCCCATCATTCTACTTAAGACAGCACTGGAAGTCTTACCCTCAAAAACAGACAACAAAAATAAATAAAGGCATTCAAGTTGGAAAGAAGAAGTCAAACATTCCCTCTTCACAGATGACATGACACTCTATATAAAAAACTCAAGACTCCACCAAAATATTTCAAGAACTGATACACAAATTCAGGAAAGTCACAAGATAAAGTATCAACATACTGAAATCTGCTGCATTTCTACATAGCAATAATGAAGAAACAGAAAGAAAAATAAAAAACTATCCATCCCGTTTACAATTGCACCATATATAATAGGATACCTAAAGAGTTAAAATATCTATACTCAGAAGACTCTAAAAACGGTGAAAGAAACTGAGGATGACACAAAGAAATGGAAACACCTTCAATGTTCATGGAATTAAGGAGCAAGGAGTGTTGAAATGTCTATGCTACACAAAGAAATGGGAGACATCATGATTATGGATTTCATGCTATAGTACAAAGCTGTACTTATCAAGACAGTAAGCTACAAGCACAAAAGAGACACATAGATCAAGAGAACAGAAGAGTAATACCCAGATATGGACTCACAAATGTATGGCCACCTCATCTTGGATGAAGTAGGAAAGACTATGAATGGGAAAAAACACAGCCTTGTCAACAAAGGGTGTTGTGAAAACTGGACCAGAACATGCAGAAGAATGCAACTGAACCACTTTCTTACTCCATACACAAAAATAAATCCAAATGGGTGAAAGACCTAAATGTGAGACAAGAGACCATCAAATCCTAGAGGAGAACAGGCAGCAACCTACTGGACATCAGACATAGCACCTTCTTACTAGACGTGTCTCGAGAGACAAGGGAAACAACAGCAAACTTGAACTACTGGGACCTCATCAAAATAAAAACCTTCTGCACAGCTAAAGAAACAATCAACTAATCTAAAAGGCATTCTACAGAAATTAAAAAGGTATTTGCAAGCCACATATCTGATAAAGGCTTACTATCCAAAATCTACAAAAACTTCTCAAACTCAACACCCAAAATACAAAGAATCCAGTGAAGAAATGGGCAGAAGACATGAGGAGATACTTTTCCAAACAAAGCATTCAGATGGCTAACTGACACACGAACATATGCTCAACATCACTCATCATCAGGGAATTACAAATCAAAACTACAATGAGAGATGCCCGCACACCTGTCAGAATGGCTACAATTAACAACTCAGGAAACAACAGATATTGATGAGGATGAGGAAAGAAGGGAACCCTTTTATACTCTTGGTGGGAATGCCAAGTGCCCGGACCATTCCAGAAAACAGTTTTAAAACTAAAAATCAAACAACCTTACACACCAGCAATTGCTCTACTAGGAATTCATCCAAAGCATACAAAACTTCTGATTTGAGGAAGTACATGTACCCCAATGTTTACAGCAGCATTAACTATGACAGCCAAACTGAGGAAAGAGACCAAAAGTCCACCATGTGATTAATCTGCTATATGTATAGAATGGTATATTACTCAGTCATAAAAAAGAATGAAATCTTGCCATTCACAAAGATGTTGATGCAGCTAGAGGGTATCATGCTAAGCAAAGTAAGTCAGTCAAAGATAACAAACACCATATGATTTCCTCATATGGGGAATTTAAGAAACACAACAGATGATCTAGGGGAAGGGGTAAAAGAGCAAGAAATCATAAAAAAACTCTAAGGTTAGGGACCAAACTGAGGGTTGCTGGAGGGCAGGTGTGTGGGGGGTGCAATAATGGGTGTTGGGGATTAAGGAGGCCACGTGTTGTGATGAGTACTGGGTGTTAATGTAAGTGATGAACCAATAAATTCTACTACTGAAATTAATATTACACAATATGTTAACTAACAAAAATTTAAACACAAACTTAAAAAATTTAAAAGTGGAAAAAAGGAAGGGAGAATTGTTGTCACAAATTGTCATGAACATGGAATCTAAGGTAGTGAGTCTAACATCTTGCATTTACTCATTATATCCCTAACTGATGGTGGACATATATTAACATACTCATGAATTTTCACAGCAGTGCCAGGTGGGCTGGAATTCAAACCACAGCTGCCCTTCCCAACTCCACTGTGCCCACACATCATGGGCAGCTTGTCCAGACACCTGCACAAGAACCCAGGTTGGGCCTCAGCAGGGACCCACATCTGCAGAACTGGAAAGTGTGAACAGTTGACGCTTCCTGAGAAGCTCTGGGTTTCCTTCCCCGACTTGCTGTCTCAGCTTCCTTGTCTTCCTTTCCTGTGTCTTGAAGAGAACCATGTTTCCTGTTAGTGGTTCACGAAAGTGAGGGGCTATATGTTCTATAAACATTCAATATGACAGATAACATACCAGGGGACCAAAAAAAAAGCCCATATGATGCAGCCTGTCTCACGGCTCCTATCACCCAATGTGGTAGAGTACAAATAAACCTAAGTATTCATGTGGTAAAAAAAAAAACTGCACAGCACGTTGGAAAAGTATTAAGAGATGAGAAGCCTGGAGGAATTCCACAAATGCAGATATGAGCTCCCCTTGGAAGGAAGAAGAAAAATTACAGTCCCAACACGCAAGAGTAAAATAATTTTAGGAAATGATACAAGAGCTTCAATGTGTTCTATTCATGAACTGTCTAAATTTGTCAATGCAAAAAAGGATTTTGAGGGTTTCACATACAATTGCGAAGGAAAAATTGTGTCAAGAACTCGGTTGTGTGCACAGAGCTCAACGGCTCCTAAGACATATAGAAAGCCCACCACCTGAAAAGGTAAACGTGTTTTTTGACCCCAGGAGCATATCTATCAAATCTGATGAGCAGTCTGGCCAAAGAGACACAGAATGGCAACTCTTGTGAAATTTGAACTTCAATTTCAGCATGAGAACCTAATTTCCATATATTGTGAAAAACCATGCCATGAAAATGATTTGCTAGAGTCTATAAATTTAAAAACAAACGACAAAACTCTAAGTCACCAGAGACCAAATAGAGAAGTCATCCTTGAGAGAAACCAGAAAAAAAACAAGACTTTTAGTTACATTGTAAGTCAAGATATCAGTGGAGTGCCTGGTTGGTTCAATCGGTTAAGTGTCTCACTTCAGCTCAGGTCTCGATGTCACGATTTGAGGGTTTGAGGCCCCTTGTCAGGACCTACGCTGACAGCTCAGAACCTGGAGCCTGCTTCAGATTCTGTGTCTCCCTCTCTCTCTGCTTTTCCCGCTCATGTTCTGTCTCTCTCTCTCTATCAAGAATAAACATTTTAGGGGCGCCTGGGTGGCTCAGTCGGTTAAGCAGCCAACTTTGGCTCAGGTCATGATCTCGTGGTCTGTGAGTTCAAGCCCCGCGTCGGGCTCTGTGCTGACAGACAGCTCAGAGCCTTGAGCCTGTTTCAGATTCTGTGTCTCCCTCTCACTGACCCTCCCCCGTTCATGCTCTCTCTCTGTCTCAAAAATAAATAAACGTTAAAAAAAAGAATAAACATTTTAAAAAAATATTAGTCACAAGCAATCAATCGTCAAGGAAATGAAAACTATAGCTAAGAACACAACACCCATAAAAAGAAATAGTATAAATAGACTTTGTGAAAATCAAATATGCTTATCTGCCCACATGAATACCAATAGTAAGATAAGTTACAGAGTAAGAGACATATTCACAAATTGCATAACCACCAAGGGACCTGCATCTTGAATATGCTAAGAGCCCTCAACAGTCAATAGGAAAAAAGGAAACAAACCTCCCTAAAACATGCACAGCCTTGTGTAGTAGACATCCTATCCTTGAGGTTATAGACACATTAGGTACGGACTGGAGAAGACTCTTCACACCATCGACTGTCAGGGAAATTCAAAACAAGAATGCAATAGATGCCCTATACACACATCCCAATGGCTCAGGAATGAAAACAACACTGACAGCAACATCCAGGTGAGCATCCAGCATACGTGGGGCCTCAAACAATGCAGGAAGGATTGGCAAATAAACACCAGCTCTGGAAAACCGTTGGCTGTTGCTTATGAAATTATACATGGATGGCATAAAAAGGAACCTGGAAATACCACTCCCGAGTATTTGTCCCTGAAAAATGAAATCCCATGCTCAGAAAATAAATGGTGTGTAAATATTTATAGCATCTTTCTTAGTGTTAGAGGCTCAGAATAAGGCGAAAGTCTTTCTAAATATAAAGGAATAAACCAACTACAAAACTTCCATCAATGGGATGCTTTGCCAGAGAAATGTGACACTACTGATGCACACCTGAAACCAGGTGAAACTCAAAGACATGATGTGGAGGGAAGGGCGGTAGTCCCATAATTACAGAGGTGGTGTGACCTGGGACATTCACACAGCCAGACCATGGTGACAGTGGTTTGGTTGGGCATTCCTTATCTCTTTCTTTCCCAAACCACATGATGAGATACACTGCTTCATTTGAGAGCACTCCTATGTTCAATCACCCTCTGATGTATGGAGTCTCCAGTCTGAACCCTACAACCGCAGACTCCTCTGAATGGAGAGTTGTTGAGATCATACTCTGATGTGTGTTCTGACAGGAGCTGTTCCCTCCACTGTCCCTGCCTCTGGCTCTCTCCTGCAGGTGAGGAGTAGGTTAGGAATCCTCCATTGAAACTATTGGTCTCCTGCACCTGACTCTCCCACAACATGAGGCCCAGACCTTCCTCACACTCAGCTGGAAATGAAGTCAGTTTATAGGAACAGATTTGCTCCTTGATTTAGAGGATTGCTCCATCTCCCACTTACCCTGGGCATTACTCTGGGCAAAGGTCTGCAGCTGCAGGGCGTGTCGGGGACAAACAGGATTCCAAACAGTTTGGAAACTGAGGGCTCTGTTTAGGGGTGGCTGGCAGCTTCACTGTCTTGTGGCTTGCTTGTCCTGGTGGCATGAGACTCCTGCCATACAAGTCAGGTCTGGGGTGATCAGGTTCCCAGCACCCCTAGTGGACTGTGCCCAGGGCAGAGCTTCATTCCTGGGAGTGGGGCTGCCAACAATGAGTGAGTCGCACATCTCAGTGGCACCTGCTGGGGCTTGGCCTCAACAGCAAACAGCTTAGGGTCACTGACATCCTGTCCCTCTGGGAAAGAGTCCTCTGAACAGGAGCTGGTCACCGGGAATCCTGTGTATTGGCTACAACAGTCTGGAGGGGAGGTTGCAGCCAGGCTCAGTGGCACATGCCTATAGTCCTAGTTACTTGCACTGGAGTTTCTACTTGCTGATCTGGGGTGGGAAAGGAAAAGAACATACCTTAGTTCAAATATTCTAGGTATGCTTTCTGGTAGTATATTTTCTGCAATAAATGCTTCTTCATGGGCTGTATGCCAACATGGCCATTTGCAGGCAATATAAATACATTATTTGAGTTTTTCTTCAAATTCCAGTTAGTTAACATGCAATGTAATACTAGTTTCAGGTGTAAAATATAGTGATTCAACATTGCAATACAGCACCCACTGTTCATTATGAGCGCTCCCCTTAATCCCCATCAACTACCTCCCCACTCCTCCACCCACCCTCCCCAGGGTAACCATCAGTTTTTCCCCTATAGTTAAGTATCTGTTTCGTGGTGCTTATGTGGTTCCATGGGTTAGGCCCATGACTCTTGATCTGGGCTCTTGTCTTGATCTCCTCGTTCCTGAGATCGAGCCCCACTTTGGTTTCTGAACTGACAGCACGACGTTTCCTTGGGATTCTCTTCCCATCTGACTCTGCCCCACCTCCCGTCTCTCTCTAAATAAATAAGTGAACATTGAAAAATCGCCTATTTCTTGGTTTGCCTCTTCTCTCTTATTTGTCCCTTTGCCCATTTGTTGTTTCTTAAATTCTACATATGAATGAAATCATATATTTGTCTTTCTCTGACTTATTTCAGTAAATATAATACTCTCTAGGCCCATCCCTGTCCTTACAAATGGCTAATGTCATTTCTTTTGTGGCTGAGAAATATTCCAGTGTGCGTGCACGGGGTTATGTAGATATACCACGTATTCTATACCCATTCATCAATCAATGCATACTTGGGCTGGGTTGTTTCCATACCTGGGCTGTTTGTGACATAGTTTCTATAAACATAGAGGTACAATTCCCTTCAATTAGTATTTTTGTATTGTTTGGGTGAATACCTAGTAATGCATTTGTTCTATCGTAACGTAGTTATATTTTTAGCTTTCTAAGGAACCTCCATGCTGTTTTCCATAGGGGCTGTGCCAGTGTGCATTCCCACCAGCACCTCGAAAAGTATCCTCTTTCTCTGCATCCTCACCAACACCTGTTGTTTTTTGTGCTGTTGAGTTCAGCCTTTCTGACCAGTGTGAGTTGATATTTCATTGTAGTTTGGATTTATAGTTCCCTGATGAGGAGTGATGTTGACCATCTTTTCATGTGTTTATTGACAATCTGTAGGTCACATTTGGAAAAATTCTTATTCATGTGTCCTGGCTATTTTTTAATAGGATTATTCAGTTCTGGAGTTGAAGTTTATACCATATATAGAAAACCTGAAAGACTCCACCAAAAAAAAAAACACCGCTAGAACTGGTACAATAAATCTGTAAATTTGCAGCATACAAAATCAACATATAGAAATATGTTACATTTCTATATACCAATAATGAAGCAGGAGAAAGAGAAATCAAGGAATCAATCCCATTTAAAATTACACCAAAACCATAATATACTAGAAATAAACCTAAGTAAAGAGGTAAAAGATCTGTACTCTGAAAGGTCTGGGACATTTATGGAGGAAATTGAAGAAAACACAAAGAAATGGAAAAATATTCCATGCACATGGATAAAAGAAAAATCATTGGTAAATGACAATACTATCCAAAGCAATCTAGACATTCAATGCAAATAATTCCATTTCCTGTCAAATACTACCAGCATTTTTCACAGAGCTAGAACAAATAACTCTAAAATTATCATGGAACCACCAAAGACCCCAAATAACCAAAGATCTTGAAAAAGAAAAAAACCTGGAGTAATCACAGTGCTTTCGCACTGTTGATGGTAATGCAAACTGGTGCAGCCACTCTGGAAAACAGTGTGGAGATTCCTCAAAAAATGAAAAACGGAACTATCCTGTGATCAAGCAACTGCATTTATCTAAGGATACCAAAGGTATCCAAAGGATATCAAAATGCTGATTCGAAGGGGCACATGCATCCCAATCTTTATGGCGGCCTTATCAACAAAAAACAAATTGTGGAACGCCCAAATATTCATCAACACATGAATGCATAAAGAAGAGGTGGTAAATATATACAATGGACTATTACTTAGCCATCAAAAAGAATGACATCTTGCCAATTACAATAATGTGGATGGAACTACAGTGTATTATGCTAAGTGGAACAAGTCAGTCAGAAAAAGTCAAATATCCTATGATTTCACACATTAGTGGAATAGAAGAAACACAACATACGGAAAGGAAAAATAAAACAAATCAAAACAGAGAGGGAGGAAACCAGAAGACACTCTTAAATACAGAGAACAAACTGAGGGGAAGTGGGGGAGGTGGGCTAAATGGCACGTGGCCATTAAGGAGGGCACTGGTTGAAATGAGAACTGGGTGTTATATGTATGCGATGGTTCCCTAAATTCTACCCCTAAAATCAGTACTACACTGTATGTTAACAGACTTGAGTTTACATTAATATAATACAAGAAAATTATATATAGAGAGAGACTACCTCAAAATAGCAAGCTTCTGCACAGTGAAGGAAACAATCAACAAAACAAAAAAGCAACCTATGGAATGGAAGAAGATATCTGTAAATGACATATCCTCAGGGTTAGTTTCCAAAACATAAGCTTTTGTAAATTGTTTTCAAATTATCAGTAGAGAGTGTGTCCATGCAGTTCAGCACACTGTTGTGTGAGAAGCAAAACTCATGTCTTCCACTTTTATATTGTGGTAAGGTCTCACTGAACATGAGGCCCACACTCTTCACAAAATTTTAACCATACCTTATAGTATTGTTAATTACAGGGGTAATGATGTGGAGTCCCCTCTGGAACTTAATCATCTTGCATAACACAAAATCATAGCCCTTGAGATCTACTCCTCATTGACCCTCCCTGCCAGGCCCTGGAAACTGCCATTTCACTCTCCATTTCATTGTTATCAAAACCCAAATTCAGCTGCCTGTTGCTGGAAAGGTCAATGTTCAAAGTTTTAGTTTTGTGGGAAAGGAATTTGAGCTATATTCAGAAGGCCACACACTGGGGAAAAGGCAAACTCTTGTCCAAATGCCAACTTTGAGGCTTCTCCCTGACCCAGGGCGTTTTAAAGCAGTAGAGGGTACTTAATCAAGCAAGGGAGTGCCACGGTCAATACCATCTTTTGATCGTGGGCAGACTCCATGGTACAAGCTGCCAAAGTAACCTCAACTTCCCTGCATCTCCAGCTGAAGAGGGAACCAAACTACATGGGAGGAGACTGCCAGAGGCCAGGAAAGAACCACCATAAGGGATTAGAGGAGAAAACCCCTGGGACTCACACATGGTCAGCAGTACTTTCTGTTCTCCCCAGCTGGCATAAGAAAATACTAAAATACAACCTTGTAGTTCACCAATCATCACTCAGAATACTGAGAAATGTTTTGCTCAGTGAACTCAGAGGAACCTTCAAAGCAAAAACCAAAAGGACCAAATGGCTTGCAAACTAGTAGCCAAGGAGAATAAGACACATAAAACTACAAGGAGATTTTTTGCATCACCCATAAAGGTAAAATTGACAATGTTTACCTCCACATCACAAGGAAGCAAAAGCAGTGGTCTCTGTAATGAGGAAAAGGAGTCATCCAAAGAAAGTGACCCAGCAGTACCACAGGACATGGAATTGGTAGAGAAGTTCAGGGTGTTATAACTGCATAGCCCATATGCAAGTAGCGGGAGGAAAGATTGAAGGTGTTGACTAGAGCCATGCCTCTGGGTCCAAATCCCTACCCATGTCCATATGACCACTCTTGACCATGGCCCACCTGCCCCTCCCACATCCACTCCAGCTGAACTGATGTGCAAGGTCACCCATGCCACACCCTGGGACTGTTGCCAAACCCCACAGGTGGCCCCCAGGTGCAGGGTGCTGGCCACCTGGCACAGCCCTCTGTTCTGATGGTCTAGACCTGGCTTTGCTGAGGATCCTCCATTTATCCATTCTCACTGGCAGATGTCCCTGAGCAGGGGCATGAGGCTGGCAGAGGGCCAGGTCACCCTGAGGGCGCCCCTCTTGCTGTTTGCACTCTGGGCAGTGCTGGCTCCTGTGCAGGGTTTTCAAGGGCATCCCTCATAGTGCTACATCTCCTCTGAGGTGGTAATTCCCAAGAAGGAGCCGAACCACAGCAAAGGCATTCAGATGCCTGGCTGTCTGTCCTATAGCCTGCGTTTTGGGGCAAGAGACATGTTATGCACATGCGGCAAAATAAACTCTTTTGGTCCAGACTCTGCTGATGATGACTAAGGATGCTCAGGGAGCCTTGCAGATGGACTACCCCTTCATGCCTCCAGACTGTTACTACCTCGGCTACCTGGAGGAGATTCCTTTTTCCATGGTCACAATTGACACAGGCTATGGCAGCCTTGAAGATATCATGAAGTTGGATTAACTTGCCTATGAAATGAGACCCCTCGGTGATTTCCAATGGTTTGAACACTTTGTTTCTCAGAGAGTCGCAGACATCTGTGCAATGGGACCTACTTATAACCTAGGATATAAGGAGGACAGGGGACCCCCTGTTCCTCAAGGAAATGCAGTGCAGCCCCAAGGATCTCTAGTAAGTTCTGTTCATCCCATCACGGAATTTTCAAAGGACTTGCTCTCAGTTTCAAAACAATGTATAGTGTGTTAACCACGTGGAAAAAGGTGCCCAATTCCTAATGAGGCTAGTTAGCTTAATTGAGTCAATATTTCATGGTATTGATGTAGATTATTGGTTTCATGGTCATTTATAGTGAGAGACATCAAGCTCACACGGGCAATTATGTGTTGCATGAGAGTCCTTTTTTCTCTTCAGTAGTATGAGTCAAAGTATTTTCGATTTCTTAAAACACTTCACACTTAATGTGATTTGAGATGGGCCCCATGAGGTTCATTGCACTCCAGTTGTATATTCTCTATGCCATCCACCAATGGGTTATATGCCATCATTCTGAGTTATTTAGGCAGACATTGTTTACTCTTGTCTGTCATAGCAACACATCAGATGGCAAGAAATTGTGGCTTGTGCATTAACACTAATGAATGTGCTTGCCAAAAAAGGTCCAGCTGCCTTAGAACCCAACTAACTGGTATAATGGAAGCTTTCAGGAACTGTTCCTTCATTCATACGCAGCACATAATGAATTGTGGAACAGGCGAGTGCATGTTCAACACTGAAATGGTGCATTTAAATGAAAGCCTGACCCACTATTATTATGGAAACTACATAGTGGATCCAGACAAGCAGTGTGACTGCGGCTCCTTCAACCAGTGCTACAGCAATCTAGGCTATATGCGTGATTGTATCTGAACCCCTGGGGGCAAATATAATACAGGCAGACGCTATACAGACTGCAACAACTCCGCTGCTTGGACACCCTGCAGACCAATCCAAAATATACGTGATCTTCCAGAGTCCTGCCATGGGGTGTCCTTGGCGTAACCTGATGACTTCCATATGCAAGATGGAACTGCGTGCACTGAAGAGGGCTGCTGCTATCATGGAAACTGCACTGTCCGCAATATTCACTGCCAAGAAAGCTTTGGCAGAAATTCTGGGAAAGGTGAAGATGTCTGCTATACCATAAATCACAAAGGCAGCTGACATGGACACTGCAGAAGACCCCGGGGAATTCAACGCTGAACCTGTTCCCATACAGGCGTGCCGTGTGGAAGGCTGCAGTGTAGGAATGTCACACATCTCCCTCAGCTGCAAGAGCATGTTGGATTCCATCTGTCTGAGATCCAGGGTTCTGATGTTTGGGGCTGGATTCACATCGTAGCACAGGAACAACCCAGATTGGTCATGTGAGAACTGGTACTTCCTGTGCTTCTGGAAAGTTCTGTCAGGATACCTACTGCACTGGCAGTGTGGCTCAGCTGAATTATGACTGTATCCCAGAGAAATGCAGTCACAGAGGGATATTCAACCATAACAGGAACTGCCACTGCCACATAGGCTGGGATCCTCCATGGTGCACGGACAAGGCACTGGTGGGAGCACAGACTGTGGACCCCTCCAAGAAGAATTCAGTCAGTCAGGCAAAGTCATGAATCCACGGTATATCTCAGAGTGGTTTTTGGTCACATTTATGCCCTAATATTTGCATTCCTCCTTGTTGTTTCTGGAAATGTCAGAACTATAAACACAGAGAAAGTTAAGGAAGAGATTTTTGGAGAAGACAATCCATAATTTAGCCTCCAGACCCCTGAACAACTATAGACAATGCATCTGTTGCATCTGTAAAAATACAGTATTGAGGCGGCACAGCTGACATGCACGTTTCCAAGGGTCTGCGGGAGACACAGGGGTCCTCAGGCACATCAGAGCTCTGACACCAGGTCTCTCATGGGTCACCGACCAGCACTCTGAAATAAAACTTGAAAACTGCATGCTTGTGGTCTTTATGTAGATTTTAAGCTTGTAAGAGCCCAAACTGAGCCTTAGTTTCTGGGAAGAGGACCTGAGTCACAGCTGTGTCATGAGCGGAGGTGTCTGCTTCCAGAATTAAGAGAAGTTGACACAAGCTCCTTTATTGGCAACTTCATGAGTTTTCTCCAAAACTGCGCTGTTGTGGACTGAAAAGTTTCTCATTCTCCAGGTAATCTGTCTTCCCCCAGTCCCAGGTGGGTTCAGGATAATGGAGGGCTACCACCCACCCATACTGCGTGTCCCACACGGGGGTGTCTGCGGGCTGTGAGGGAAGGGGACTGGCATTAGGTTCCACCTAGTGCAAGCTGTGCCTCTCTGGAGAGCAAATTTCCAAATGTGGGAGACTGAGACCATGAGGCTGAAAGGAGCACCCCATAAATCAATCAGAAAGGTAGGCACAAGTGCCTATGGATGACTCTGGCATCCAGAGGGAGACCGGTAAATGTGAATCCCTGCTCTCTTTCTCTTGCCTACTTTTCAGTGAGTTTACCTTAGATAAGAATCTGCCTAGGGTGCTTTGGTTTTACAAGCACCTTCTAGAATAACACAGAGGTGAGCCTCTGAAAGTTAGCGAATTCAGCCCCATCCGCTCCCAAGAAATCCTGTGCTTGCTACCCTGTTTTCTCTGTCCTGATCATTGCGAATGTGGGATGGAGGCCTGCCCTTCCCTGGGTCCTTGTGCCCTCTTATTGTGGGCTCTGTAAGTCATAAATCCTGTGCTTCCATTTCCTTTGTTGGGGGTGTACTGAAACCCCACCTTCAGTCACAAGGGACCTGCACATCTCATGTACCCCAAGCGAGAGCTCAGATGACTCGGGAGCTGCCTGTCACCCATGTGACTTGCTGTTGCCACTTCCTTCAGCAGGTCACAGTCTACATGTTCTTAATTCAGTACAGAAGCTGAGGTCCCACAATACATTTATCTCCAAGGATGGGATTGGGAGCCTAGCTGATGCCCCCCGTACAATGCCTTAAACCTAAGAATTGCTCACTCATTCCTCACCCTCACATCGCAGCTGCTGTGGGAAGGAGCTGGTGCTTGCTGGTGGTCTGTAGCTTTGATTTGGGCTTATGCCAGGTGTTGCCAGAAACCCTCACCCTAAATTATCAGTGCCATAAAAGGTCAGACTCCCTGCAGAGACCAACAAGCAGGCACCAGTCTGGGGTTGCAGGGGTGTGTATTTCCTTCTCACCTCCAAAGGAGGTGGGCACCGAGGACAGTGTTCCTAGATTACTGTCGAAGAAGACGCCAGCTGCTTGGTACACTGTGTTGTGGCCAGCACCGTGGTGTTGTGCTTGATTAGCCAGCCCTAGCTAGTGATGGAGGCAAATCTACAAGGAGCATCATGGCACCCAGGGTGGAGGACTTGGCCAAGGCAAGCGCCCCCTAGTGGCTGCAATCCTCGCTGCTGTCGCCAATGGCTCCCCACCTGTCAGGTATTGGGTGGGACACCTCAGTGTGGGAGGCCACAGAACACGACTCTGGGAAGAAATAACTTCTATCCCAGATTTTCCCTGTCACGATCCACTACACCTACATGTCCAAGGACCAGCGTGAGAGACAGAAATGGTGCCAGGCACTATACCATCATGGAAATGCAAGGCTTCCTGGAATCATTTGTCCAAAGGGAGGGAGACAAGGACATTGATTGGCTTTTGTGGTCTTCGTCATTGGCTCCGAGCTGTTGCTTACAGCACTTGACATGCTGCAGCTGACTGGATTGGTCCAAGACCGCCAAATTCATCATTCACTGAAAAATTCAAAGTATCCACAGCCTGTTTACAGAGACACCGTAGAGGAGCCTCCAGGCTTTTCATTCTATCAAAAGACCATGACAAGCACGCCAAGGCACAGGGCAGGAGACACAGACAAAAAAAAGGGGGAAAGGCTCTGAGGAAGACGCTCCCCAAGCCCTCAGAGCCCACAGAGGTAGGAAGAAAGAAGCTCTGATTCCTGGGACTTGGATTTTTATGGCATGGCAGCACATGCCCACTGGGAGAGACCCAATCCACCTCTAAGAAAGAATGGGGACAATTCAAAGAGTGTGGGTTTTTTGTTTTTGCCTTGTGTCATGCGCCCAGATCCTTGACCATTTCCAACCTGGAGTAGAGACCCTTGACAGCACAATCTAAGGAGCTCTTCATGAAGGACCACTCTGACCTTAAGACTGTGCCATTACATTCACAGTTGGGGGAACAGGACGACATAGGTTCCTGTCCACGTGACAAGAACCTGATCTCAGGACCCACTGTGGAGACTTCCGGCGGAGGAGGGCCCGCGTCCACGCCGACCAGAACTGGTTTCGTCAGGACCCGCTGTGGAAGATTCAAGAGGACTAGGGCCCACGTCCAAACCCAGAAGTACCTGGTCTCCACAGGACCCCCTGCGGAGGATTCGGGAGGATAGGGCCTGTGTCCATGCTGACAAGAACCGGTTTCATCCGGACCCGCTGTGGGGGATTCGGAGGACGAAATCCCAGGTCCAAACCGACAAGAACCCAGTCTCTACAGGACCCGCTGTGGAGTCTTGGGGTGGACTAGGGCCCACATCTGAACCGACAAGAACCCGGTTTCCTCAGGATCCGTTGTGGAGCCTTTGGGCGGACAAGGTCCCGTGTCCACACCAACAGAATCCGGCTTTTCAGGACCCGCTGTGGAGGATTCGGGAGGACCTGGACCTGCGTCCAGATGGACAAGAACCCGGTCTCCTCAGGACCCACTGTGGAGGATTCAGGGGCACGTGGCCCCGCGTCCACATGGACAAGAACCCGGTCTCCTCAGGACCCGCTGTGGAGGATTCAGGGGGACGTGGCCCCGCGTCCAAACCGAGAAGAACGGGGTCTCCACAGGACCCACTGAGGAGGATTCGGGAACAGGAGGGCCCACGTCCAAACCGACAAGAACCCGGTCTCCACCGGACCTTCTGTGGAGACTTCGGGGGGATGAGGGCCCGTGTCCACACCGACAAGAACCCGGTTTCGTCAGGACCCGCTGTGGACGATTCGGGAGGACCTGGGCCTTCGTCCACACCGACAAGAACCCAGTTTCGTCAGGACCTGCTGTGGAGGATTCGGGAGGACCTGGGCCTGCGTCCACACAGACAAAAACCCGGTTTCCTCAGGACCCACTGTGGAGGATTCAGGAGGACGTGGCCCTGCGTCCACACTGACAAGAACCCGGTCCTCTCAGGACCCGCTGAGGAGGATTCGGGAAGACGAGGGCCCGCGTCCAAACCGACAAGAACCCGGTTTCGTCTGACCCGCTGTGGAGGATTCCGGGGGACGTGGCCCCGCGTCCACACTGACAAGAACCCGGTCTGGTCAGGACCCGCTGTGGAGGATTCAGGGGGTCGTGGCCCCGCGTCCACACGGACAAGAACCCGGTCTCCTCAGGACCCACTGTGGAGGATTCAGGGGGACGTGGCCCCGCGTCCACACGGACAAGAACCCGGTCTCCTCAGGTCCCGCCAAGGAAGGAGCAGGTGAGGAGAAAGCCAGGCCCCGGGAAGAGGAGCTTCCGGAACCTGGAGGCTGAGGGGGGCGGTGTTCCCCAGACCCTGGGGGGAAAGGACGCTGCGCGGCGTCGTGCGCGGTGACACCGTGTCCCCCGCGGGGCTTACCTCGCCGGCGCCGGGCGGCGGGGCCGCGCGGCCGTGTTCCTGCTCCGCGCCCACTCGGTTCCCGCCGCTTCCTCATGCGGTTCGCGGTCCAGGAGCGGGGTCGGTCCCCTGGCGGAGCTTGCACTCCCGCCGCTCTGGCCTCGCGGGTCCCTTCAGCCTCCGCGCGGGGCGGGGTGTCCCTCCCGAGTCTGCGACGGCGCCGTGGGGAGTTCGGTGCGACACCCCGGAGCTGCAGGTCGCTCCGGGCAGGACAGACGTGCTCTCGGGGTCGGTTCCTCCGCGGCCAGGAGGACAGAGCCGCTCTCCGCCCCCGTGCGTCTTCCTCCGTTTCTGTCCCCAGTGCCCTGTCCTGGGACAGCAGGCCTGCCACCTCCTTGCTCAGATTTCCTCTGGGGCACGTCGTTCCTTCTGCGGCGGTTGCAAATGGCACAGTCTCTTCCTTTCTCTTTCCGACGGGTCGTTAGGAGCGTGCAGACGTGCACGTGGTGTGTGTGTGCTGATCTCCTATCCTGCGAGTGTCCTCGTTTATCCTTCCGTTGCCTTTGGAAATAACGCCGCCAGTTACGTTACCAGCAAAAGTGGGTTTATTCGGGAGTAGCGGAGAATTGCCATCCGGGCCCAGCAAGCTGTGGCAAAACCGCGGCCGGGTGGGGAGCACACGGAGAGGAACGCTGTTTCCGGGGAAGAGGAAGTTGGGAGGCTGGTTTTGAAGCGAGGTCCGCAGGAGGAAAGCAGGGCTGCAGGGCGAGCAGGCGCCTCCCGGGCCCGGCTGCAGGCGCGGTGGGTTTCCTGTAGGGGCCGCAGGGCACAGCTTCCCCTGGTGGGGCCTGAGCCTGGGGCTTCTCTCCGCCGAGGGTTCTAATCTTGGGTCTGTAGCGGTGGGTTGTTCCCGAGCGTGACCCTGGGTGCTGGGCTCCGCCTTGCAGCCTCCCCTCCCCGCCTCCCGGGTCCACTTCCGTGAGATGTCCCTTCATTGGTTTTCGCAGTTCTAACAGCTTATTAGTGGCGTCTTGTGGACAACCGGAATTCCAAATCCCACTGCTTCCGCTGCACCCAATCACGTGGCCACCAATTGAACCTTCCCACGTGCCTCTGGCTCACGTGCTGCCTCCTGCAGGGCCCGTGGCCTCTCCGCCTGGGTGAGCTGGGTCTGGGCGTGGGCCAACGTCACAGCGTTTGACCCCTCTCTTGCTTCTGTCATGCGGGGCTGACACTGTTGTTTGGAGGAGTACCTTACTCTGTGATTTCAGACGTGCAGTGAACGTGTCACAGCAGCGCAAATACACTTTACCTGGACGCTCGTTTCTTTGCCGCGTTTGCCACTTCACATGAGATACTTTGGTGCGTTTTAACCCAAACGGGGACGCCCTCCCGAGAAACCACCACAGAACCCCAAATGAGGAAATCCCTGCGTTTCCACATTAGAACCCAGACCACAGGCCCACTTCAAGAGTCCCCACCTGCCCCACTGTGAAATGTCTTTTCCCATTCTGATCCGGTTTCTTTTGGGGAAGTGCTCCTGAGACTTTCCCCTATCTGTGTAACCTGGGGGGATTTAAAGAGCAAGGTGGTTCCTGGGGCGCCTGGGGTCTCAGTCTGCTAAAGGCCCAGTTCACATCAGGTCGTGATCTCGAAGTTGATGGGTTCCAGCGCCTGCTTTCGGCTCTGCGCTAACAGCTCAGAGCCTGCAGATTGCTTCAGATTGTGTGTCTCCCTCTTGCTCTGCCCCTCCCGCTATCATGACCTGTCTCTGTCTCTCTTTTTCAACAATAAATAATAAACATTAAAAAAAAAAGAAAAGAGCAAGATGGTTCCTGAGTGGCCTTTTCTGGATGGCCTCTGTCACTGAGGATGTTTTCTGCATTCACCCATGTTGTGACGTGTATCAGTCCTTCCTTTTTAAATTCTGATTAAATATACGTAACATAACATTTACCACATAAGTCACTTTAAGCATACAGTTGTCTGGCATTAACTGCATTCACACTGTTGTACATCCATCTCCAGAACGTTGTCATGTTCCCCGAGGGAAACTCTATTAAACCCTAAATCCCAATTCCCCTTTCCCCTTGGCCCCTACAGCCACATTCTACTTGGTGTCTCTGAGTATGACTTTTCTGGATACCTCACTTAAGTGGAACCATAGTGTATTTTCCTTCTGTCACCGGCTCATTTCACTCAGCATAATGACTGCCAAGTTCAGTCGGTGTGCTAGTGTGTGTCAGAACTCGCTTCCTTTTTAAGGCTGAATCATATTCCATTGTGTATATACTACATTTTGTTTATTTACTCACCTGTGAATAGTTACTTGGGTTGCTTCCATCTTTTGGCTGTTGTGAAGAAGCTGCTATGAATACAGGAACATGAATACCTGCTCAAGGCTTTGCTTTAAATTTCCAGATGTAAGTGCAGATGTGGATTTCTGTGATAGCTTTCTGAGAAACCAGTATTCTCTACAGCCACAACATTTTACTTTATTTCTTTGTATGACAGAATAATATTCCTGTTTAAGGGTCTGCCCCAGGTTGTTTATCCATTCACACACCGATAGGCATTTGCATAGTTTCTACAATTTGGCTATTGTGAACAGTGCTGCTATGTATGTTCACATGCACTTTTTTAAACAACTGTTTTCAATGCTTCGAGATATACATCTAGGAGTAGTATTGTTGGGCCATATGGTAATTCTATGTTTTTATCTTTTGGGGGGGGGGAATGCCAAACTATTTTACACATAGTCTCCACCATTTTACATTTCCACAAGCAAGGTTGAAGGGTTCCAATTTCTCAACATCTTTACCAACATTTGTTATTTTGTAGTTGTATTGATTAGAGCATTTTTAGTGCGTGTAAAAGGGTATCTCACTATGGTTTAAATCTCCATTTCCATAAGGACTATTGAGGTTTAATATCCTTTCAAGTGGTATTCACCATATGTATGATTGCACTGGGGAAAGATATATCCAAATCCTTTCCCCATTTTAAAAATGGGGTTTCTTTTGGTTGATGAGTTGTAAAAACTCTTCATACATTCTGCATAACAGGCTCTTACCAGACAAATACTGTGCAAATATTGTCTTCCATTAGGCTTTGTCTTTTCACTTTGGGGATAGCATCTTCTGGTGTACAAAGGTTTCTAATGTTGAGAAAACTAAATTTATCTACTTTTTCTTTCCTTGCTTGTGCTTTGGCGTCATCTCTAACAGCATTGCTAAACCCAATGGTCATGAAGATTCATCTCGATATATTGCTTCCAGAGGTCATAATTTTACATTTAAACTGTTGATCCATTTTGATTTGATGTTTGTATATGGTGTGAGGTATGGACACAATTTCATTCCTCTGCACATGGATAGCCAGCTGTCTAGCACCCTTTATTAAAAAGACCATTTGCTCCCCAATGTCATGTTGTCTGCTCTTGTCAAAATTCAGTTGACCAAAGATGAAGGGGATTATTTCTGGGTTCTCCATTAAATCTCACTGACCTGTACGTATCTTTATTTTTGTAATGTTTATTTATTTTTGAGACCGAGAACACGCGAGGCCCAGAGAGAAAGGGAGAGATAGGAAACTGATTGGTGTGCAAAGGAAAGGGTTTGGATAGACCTGAGAATGATACATTTCTTTGACCTGTGGTTACTCGGTTGTCCTGTAACTTGATTATGTTCATCTAAACTCATAGAATCTTAAAATAAACATGGCCATTTACCATATTTAAGTTACTTCTGTAAATATCTCATTACTTTGATTATTAGATAAAATTTTATAAAATTATTTCTATAAATACTTATGTCTTCACACTCTGTATTGTGTTCCTTCTTAGCTTGGTGGTTGTCTGATGACCATATAGAGTAGATAGATAGGATGGACCAGTTGTGTAGGGGGACAGATTTAGTTCAGTTCATGAAAGTGACAGTTTCTAATGCAAGCCTGTGGGGTCAAGGGGCTGAGATGGGGTGCAAAATAATAACATCATGGGAATGAACTCAAGGCTATTGTGGAGAGAGTCTGTCATGTTTTACCTATATAGCTTTTCCTCAATGCGAATTATTATTAGGAGACCTGCCAACCTAACAAACTGTTGTTAAATCCACAGGAAATGAATGAAAGAGTCCAGAAGGAGGCTGGCAGGTAGTGGATACAGGGATGGAGCCTGGTGGGCAGAAGCCTGGTGGTTGAGCAAGGGCCTGGAAGGAGCTGTAAATGTTAGGCCAGAGGGACGATGGTCCAGATCCAGGACAGAGCTCTTGTCCCTGCACATCCCAGAGCTCAGGACATCCTGGGAAGGGAAACCCTGGGAACAAATGGGAATGGAAGCCAAAGCCCCAGAGGGAGGAGTAATCTACAAGCAGGCATGTGCTTCCCCATGTGGAAGCTGTATTCAGAAAATATTGAAGTCATAATTATTTCTTTTGTATATCTAAAGTTGGTGTCAAATATTCTCTTCCATATGAAATTATGGTCTTTTAAAAAATATTGCCAATAGTGGATAATTTCATTATAATACATTCATAATGATGTGAATCCTCTATAATGACTTTAATATAACATAAAAGTATCTATTATCTATCTATCATCTATCTACCCTCTATCATCCATCACCTATCCACTTATCATCTATCTACTACCTAGCATTCTGATCTCTATTTGAAGTCTATTCAGCTAACTCAGCATTTATCCTCTTGGCACATGCCTTCAGGACTATGAACACATTTTCTACAATTTCTTTAGGCTCCGGACTTTTAGATTCCAATGATGTCCAGGTCAGCCAATCCATTTTCATTAATGTGGTTGTTTTAGTGCCATTAACTTCTTACCTCAGATACTGATGGTAGCTGTGCCATATCAGTGAAGAGTCCCCCACTTTTCTGTGACATCTGTGCCTCCTCCCTGAGTTAACAGCCCCTTGTGTTGGATGGGGATTTCTCAGGAGATGGAGACACCAGCCATGCATGGGAATCATATCTGCAGGTGACAGAAAGGTGTCCATGTCTTGGTGTCTGTGCACTTAAAGATGTCGGCACTTCTTCCAAGCTTTGCAGGTGACTGAGGAAGCAAACCCCATCAGCAGAGAACCATCAAGATCAGAAGTCTCCAGCTGTGCTCAAGCTCTGCAGGTAGTTGTCAGGTGAGGTTAATACATCAGTGTGGAAACTAAAAGAAATATGATCCTGGGAACAAGTGTCTTTGCTTGTTATATTTACACCAGACTGGACATCAATATAGATTTTTCCTATGCAGTTATGTGAGGAATGACTGTTAAAATTGACTGTATTTAAATACTTGATTTGGAAAGTTTTCTGGAGAAAATATGGATCCCTTCAAATATCTTTCGGACAGATAGAGTATAGTGAATTGTGATCCACTCATTTGTTCACTATCTGATCAGAAAGGTGAGGCCATCACTTGACCTGCCTCCAACACAATTCATAGACCAAGTGTTGCCTTGACCGAGGACCAACAAGCCTGTGGATCCACAAAGAGATGCCCACAGGTGGACCTGGAAGGACCAGGGGAGCCTGACTCAATTTTTGTCCACTTATAAGGACATGCTCCCTCCCACACAGGCAAACTTCTCTAGATCTAGAGTAAACTCCAATCTCAGGGTGTGGGAGCCCACAGCTCTCTCCTCAGACAGGGCTGAAGTCCCTAAGGAAGGCAGAACTGTATTCGAGAAACAGGAGAGACTGTAGGGCCTTCCTTGTGCCTGGTGAGAGGTCCCAAAGGTGAGGGTTTCAGATGTCAGATGTGGGATGATGGGAATGGTTGTGACTGCTGGTGACTGGCCCAGGCTGAGTCTCCTTGTCCCCAGGGGTCCTGTCCCAGGTGCAGCTGCAGGGGTTGTGCCCAACTGGTGAGTGCCTTGCACACTCTGCACCTCACTGGCAGCATCTTGGGGTTCTCCATCTCAACCAGTAATTTCTGGTGGAATTGGATCCACCAACCACCGGGGAATGCAGCGGATGGTTCATATACTATCCTATATTCTATATCACATACTAGGGTCCAGACCACAAGAGCCACATGTCCATCAGTTAGGCAGTTTGTTAGGCAAGAGGAAGAGGGATAAAGCAGGTGCTGGCCACACCCTTGGAGGTTCCCCCAGGGTTAACAGCCACACAATCAGAACCACCTATAAGGGTGAACAGGACACGATAGGCCTAGCCACAGAGCTGGCTCAAACACCACAAAGGACTTCTGAGAGGTGAGCACGGGCCCAAAAATTGCAATTTGTCTTTAGGTTATTTAAAAGTCACGAGGGGGCATTCAGGACACCAGGGGTAACTGACATCTCCTGGGGTGCTCAGGTTACCAGGGGGAGCTGAGGACACCAGGGACGCTCAGTTCTGCATGGAGCACTCAGACCTCCAGGGGGATGCTCAGGTCTCCATGGGGCATTGAGGTCACTAGTTGCCACTCAGTTCACCTGGGGGCACTCAGGTCATCAGGAACGCACAGGACACCAGGAGCCACGTAGGTAACCTGGAGGTTCACAGGTCTCCAGGGGGCACCCAAGGTCTCAGAATTCATATCCAGAACCAGTGTTTCAGGGTCAGGTTTCCTGTGAAGCATCTTTCTCATCACGCCCTGGAAACTTCATGCTGACCAGTAAACAGCACACACTGTTTCCTAAACCATTTACAAACACAGATGTCTTCTAACATTTAGAGTGAACAGTCATATAGTAGTGCCGACCTTGACAGAGACCAAGCTTGGGGATAAATCAACTCATATACAGACCTGTGCCTCACAAGTACACAGGCCACCATTTAAAATACATGTAAGTGATTTTCAAACAGAGGAGACTGACTCATTCAAGTGATCTAAATTTAATACATTTGAGCAGCTCCTCTCTCCTTTTATTTTCCTTAAGCTTTTCCTTTGATGCCCATGAAGAGAGACCATGAGGAAAGACCCTTGTGGTTGTCGAAACCCCACAGCATCTTCATCAACTCCGCAACTTTCTCCCAAGGATTCTCAGTATATACACGTTCCTGTAAGAGAAAAGAGTAGTTTCTACCCTTCACTCCTTTTGTTCTCCATCCAGTTCAGGAAGCCAGAGACAACCAGTGGGGAGGCACACTGAGTCAAGTCTTACAAAACGGTCAGCCTGGGGTCCATTCTACTGAAGGAGTTAAGGAATCATCCACTGGATCCACCTGTCTCTGCACCTCCTCTCCACAGAACATGAGGCCCAGACCTTCCTCACACTCAGCTGGACATGAAGTCAACTGTATGGGAGCAGATTAGGAACTCAGTTTAGTGGGTTATTTCACCGCAGTTTTCCATAGTAGCTACACTGTGTTGCACTCCCATCAAGTGAACTCTAGGATTGCCTGTTCTCCACATCCTCAGCAACACTTGAGATGTTCTCGTTGTGTTTGCCTTATTTTATAATAGCCTTGCTATCAGTTGTGAGGTGATATCTCAGTGGATCGGGGGTGGAATACTCTGATGATTAGTGATGATGAACACCATTCATATGCTGGATGGACATTTTTTCAACCTTAATAGTGAAATGGATATTTACATGTTTGACCCAAATTTTAATCAGGTGATGTGCTTACTGTTATGATTATAATTGTGATGTTTGCTATTGATGTTAAGGAGTCCCTCCTGTATTTTGGATATTAACTCCTTTTCAATATTTTTAATGTAATGTCTCCCATTTCATAGACTGCCTTCTCGCCCTGCTACTGTTTGATTTGCCCTCTTTCTAGTTTGATGCAGTCCCCCTGTCTGCCATGGTTCTCTGTGATTTTGCTTTTGTATCAAATAAATCTTTGTCAAGAGAATGTCATCATGTTTATCCTGTGTGTTTTCTTTGAAGGCATTTTGGGTCAGGTGTTCTGCTTAATCTTTAATCCATTTTGAGATTTGTTTGTGTTGACGTATACGTATGATGCAAGATTACGGCCAAATGTCATTATTTTGCATGTGTATCTCAACACCATTTTTTAATGTTTCTTTTATTTTTGAGAGAGAGAGACAGATCATGATCAGGGGAGGCACAGGGATAGAGGCAGACACAGAATCCAGGCTCTGAGCTGTCAGCACAGAGCCTGATGTGGGGCTCAAACCCACAAATCATGACAACAATACGTGACTGGAAGTTGGATGCTTAGCTGACTGAGCTACCCAGGCGCCCCTAGTCAACACCATGTTTAAGAGACACAATCCTTTCCCCACTGTGCATTGTTGGAAATCTCATGGAGGATTTGCTGACTGCATCTGCACAATTCTACTTCTGGGCTCCGTAATGAGCTCCACTGGTCTATATGATTCATTTCATGCCAGCAGTACACTGTTGGAGTTAATGTACCTCTGCAATATATTTAGAAGGAAGAAGTGTTCTCCTTCTTCCAGGTTCTCTCCTCTTCAGGATTTTGTTTTTTACTTCCATGTGTTTTGTGGTTACATATGAATTAGTATGTTTTTCAGATTCCTTTAAAAAAAAGGCATTGGTATTTTCATTGAGATAAAAAGATAAATATAAAATTAACATAAAAAGATACAACAGAGAAAAAAGACTATCACAAATACAGAAAACAAATCAACTTCATTAAAATTTGAATTTGGAAAGATAAGTGAAATTTAAAAAACATAGGTACCCTAGGGAAATAGGTAAGATTCAAACAAATGGAATCGGAACTGAAAAAGGAGACATAACTGAACTAAACACATGAAAAGGATCATAAATGAAAAATTTAGATATTTATAAGTCAACAATTAGGTCACCAAGAACAAATTACACATTTTCTACCATTATGTAATCCACCAAGACTCTTCCATGCAAAATACAAAAGGAACAAAACAAAACTTAGTAAGAAGATATCCTTAATATAAAACTTTCACCCTCCAAAAAGAAACAAGGCGTTACTAAAATTCTACAATATTTAAAGAATAATTAATGCCAATACTTCTCAAACTATTACCAATTGCTGATGAAAAAGACCACTCCCAGATGCACTTTATGAGGACACCTTTATTCTCACAACAATGCCAGAGAAACACACCACAAGAAGGGAAACTACAGGCCAGTGTCTCAGATACACATACATGCAAAATTCCTTGATTAAGTCCAAGCCTACTGAATTCAACAGCACACTGAAAGGATCATACATGATAATCCAGTGTGATTCATCCCTGAGATGCAAGTTTCCTTCAACATACACAAATGCAAAAATCTGATGTCCTCCATTAACAGAGGGAATGATTGAATCAAAGCCATTCTTAATTTATTCATAAAATCATTAGACACAGTTTTTTCATGAACAAAAAACACATGTTCATCATTTAAAAATAACTCAATTAAAACGGAGAAGGAAATTACCTCCACATAATCATGGCCACTATGAGAGCCCACACCTGACAGCATATTGAACATAAAATACTAAAACCATTCCTGCCACATCAGGAGCCAGGCAATGATGGTCATCCCCAATAGAAGTATTCCACATGATAACGTGAAGAATAACTGTGCCGCCTCAAACCATATCATCGTGTCACAGTCCTTATTTGGATGAAAGTCATGGGAGAAACAGCCAGTCCAAGGACACTCAGACCCTCCTGTGTCCTTTGACAGCAGGATATAAATCTCCCTTGGGAAACTCCCCTTCCCTGTACCAGGAGGGGAGAACCATCCTTAGCACCAGAATAAGGAACTTAGGGACAAGAAGGTTGTGCAAACAAACCTAGTTACTTGACTAATTACATATCCGAAAACCACACCTTTGCCTTGACTCTTGCCAAATCCAATGTTTTGTTGTCTGAAAGTCACAAGTGCCACCTGCTTTGTTCATTCTCTGGGTGCCATATTATTAGGAAGCCCAGGCACTTGCAAAATGAAATTTATTCTCCCCTTTAGATCAGTCTTATGTCAATTGAATCCTTACACCGGGTGAAAACCCAGAAGAACAGAAGGAAAAAGCATTCTTCTCCTACAACTGGAAGAAGTACCCACAAACTTTGGCAATAAAAAGAAATAAAAGACATTAAAATCAGTAAGGAGGAAGGAAAATTATTTGTTTGCAGATGACATGATCTTAAACATAACAAAACCCTAGAGATACCACAAAAAATATTAGAACCAGTTTTTTAAAATGAGGAAAAGTGCAGGATGCACAATGCGCACAATGAACAAAGAAGATAAATAAAAATAAACCACCTATGATTCTACACACCAGCATGGAAATATATGCAAAACAAATAATAATATTATACAATTGAAAATGGCACAGAATAAAGTACTTGGGATTAAATTTCATAAAGTATGTAAAATAATTGTAGAGCGAAAATGACCTTTGTTGATGAAAGACATGTAAAAATGCACAAGTTCCGCAAATATACCTGTGCTCACTGATAAGAATTATTCATATTGTCACAGCACCATCCACACAAACTAATGTAGAAATGTATCCCAAACCTGCCATTCACTTTTAAAGAATTAAATCTAAGTCTGCAGTATGATATATATGTAAGAGGACATGCAAATAGGGCCCTCTCTGTGCTGATAAAACCAGCCCAGCCCGACCGTGCAGCTGGGAGAGGAGCCCCAGCTCCACGGGTCCCAGGTGTTCCCATTCTGTGATCAGGACAGAACACAGACACCTCATCATGGAGTATGTGCTTGGCTTGGTTTACCTTGTTGCATTTTTAAAAGGTAATTCATGGCGAACGAGAGACACTGAGTATGTGAGTGGATATGAGTGAGAACCAGTGGATGTGTGACAGTTTCCTGACCAAGATGTCTTGCGTCTGCAGGTGTCCAGTGTGACGTGCAGCTGGTGGAGTCTGGGGGAGACCTGGTGAAGCCTGGGGGGTCCCTGAGACTCACCGGTGTAGCCTCTGGATTCACCTTCAGTAGTTCCAGCATGAACTGGGTCCCCTAGGCTCCAGGAAAGGGGCTGCAGTGGGTCGCGTATATTAGTAGTAGTGGAGGTAGCACAAGCTACGCAGACTCCGTGAAGGGCCGATTCACCATCTCCAGAGACAATGCCAAGAACACGCTGTATCTGCAGATGAACAGCCTCAAGACCGAGGACACGGCCACATATTACTGTGCAAGAAACAGGGTGAGGGGACCTCGCTGGGAGCCCACACGCAAACCTCCCTGCAGGAGGGGATCAGCACCACCAGGGGGCGCACACTCTGCACAATTCTGCTTTGTGTTGCCAGGAGCAGGTGCAGATGGAGGTTACAGGCAGGTTTCCTGTCAGGGTCTGGGGCTTCCTCTCCACACAGCAGTTTCCCCAGGGAGCCTCTCTGGACACAGGATTCTGTGCTTACCTATTAACTCTCTGAATTAGATACCTGTTGTCATAGGAAAACTGCACTAACATGCACAAAAGACACAGTTGTTTGCATTGCTTACTCCTGTCCCTCAACATGAGTGAATTACAGATTTCCTGAGGCACAATAGCTGAACATTTACATGAGTCCCAGATGCACTCCCTGTGCAGCCAGGACCACAAGCTTCCACAGCTCCCCATTAACTTCACCCAGCGCTTGTCCCAATCAAACAACGTGACACTCCCTCCTGGCACTTGCTACTCAGGACGTTAAATGAGCTACAGCTTTATTCAATTCCTCTAAACAAGAGATAAATCATCTCCATGTATTAGTCTGGATTCTCCTGAGGAACAGAACCCAAAGCACATTGGTTTGCATGTCGAAAGAGGTTGGGAATTCCCATGATCTACTGTCACAAGCTGGAGACCCAGGAAAACCAGTGGTGTAATATGTCTGATTCTGAACTAGGGTCTAGTCTCAGAACGTAGATATCTGATGATATAACTCTCATTACAAGGGCCAGAGGGGACCACTGTTCAATTCAAACAAGCACATGGGAGGTAAAAATGAGGGAATTCTTTCTCCCTCTGCATCAGATTCTATTCAGAACCTTAAAGGAATGGGTGATGCCCAGACAGAAACCATGGAGGGAGATGCCAGTCTCTTCTGGAAACACATCACAGACATCCACAGAAACAGTGGTGAAACTGGGCACCCATGACTCAGTCAAGATAACCGATAAAGTTAATCATGACAAGTCAACTTCCTGTAAACGTGGAGCTCAAAGACGGAAGACTTCAATTTAAATTAAAAATAAAAGAAGAAAATTAAATACATACATATATGAACTATTGGGACTACCTCAAAATAGCACGCTTCTGCACAGTGATGGAAACAATCAACAAAACTAAAAGGCAACCTATGGAATGGAAGAAGATATTTGTAAATGAAATATCCTCAGGGTTACTATTCAAACTATGCAAATGTTTTTAAATTATTTTCACATTATCAGTAGAGAGTGTGTCCATGCCGTTCAGCATACTGTCATGTGAGAAGCAAAATTCGTGTCTTCCACTTTGGTTTTGAGTTAGGATCTCACTGAACATGAGACCAACACTCTTCACAAAACTTGAACCATACAGTACAGTATTGTTAATTACAGGGGTAATGTTGTGGAGACCCCTCTAGAACTTAATCATCTTGCATAACAGAAAATCATACCCCTTGAGATCTATTCCTCATTGCCCCACCCTGCCAGCCCCTGACAACTGCCATTCCACTCTCCATTGTATTGTTATCAAATCCCAAATTCAGCTGAGTATTTCTGGAAAGGTCAATGTTCAAAGTTTTAGTTTTGGTGGGAAAAGAAGTTGAGCTTTATTTAGGAGGCCAGCCACCCGGAGAAAAGGCAGACTCTTCTCCAAAAGCCAACTCTGAGGGTTTCTGCCCAACCCAGGGGATTTTAAAGGACTAGACGGTACTTAAACAAGGGAGTTCCAAGGTGGATACCATTTTCAATCATGTGCAGCCTCCATGGTGCAAGCTGCCAACGTAACCTCAACTCCCCTGCATCTATCTCCCCCTGAGGAGAGAAACTCACAGGCATGGAAGAAGACTGCCAGAGGCCAGGAAAGAACCACAATAAGGGATTAGAGGGGAAATCCCCTGGGACTCACACATGTTCAGCAGTACTTTCTGTTCTCACCAGACGGCATAAGAAAAAACTAAAATACAACCTTGTACTTCACCAATCATGACACAGAATACTGGGAAATGTTTCCTCAGTAAACTCAGAGGAAGCTTCAAAGCAACAACCAAAAGGATCAAATGGCTTGCAAACTAAGAGCCAACCAGAATAAGACACGTAAAATTACAAAGCGATGTTTTTCAATACGTACAAAGGTAAAATTGACAGTCTACCTCCATATCGCATGGAAGTAGGAAGCATTGGTCTCCATAATGAGGAAAAGCAGTCATCCAGAGAAAGTGACCCAGCAGTACCACAGGACATGGAATTGGTAGAGAAGTTCAGTGTGTTATAATTGCATATCCCATATCCAAGTAGGAGAAAAGATGGAATGTGTTGAATAGAGCCGTGTTTCTGGGTCCAATTCCCTACCCATGTCCATGTGAGCACTGTTGACCATGGCCCACCTGACTCTCCACATCCACCCAAGGTGAACTGATGAGCAGGGTCACCCAATGCCACACCCTGTGACTGTTACCTAACCCCACTGGTGGCCCTGAGGTGCAGGGTGCTGGCCACCTGGCACAGCCCTCTGTTCTGTCTGATGGTCTAGACCTGGCTTTGCTGAGGATCCTCCATTTATCCACTCTCACTGGCAGATGTCCCTGAGCAGGAGCATGAGGCAGGCAGAGGACCAGGTCACCCTGAGGGCACCCCTCTTGTTGTTTGCGCTCTGGGCATTGCTGGCTCCTGTCCAAGGTTCTCAAGGTCGTCCCTCATGGCGCTACATCTCTTCTGAGGTGGTAATTCCCAAGAAGGAGTTGCACCACGGCAAGGGCGTTCAGATGCCTGGCTGGCTGTCCTATAGCCTGCATTTTGGGGGCAAGAGCCATGTTATCCACATGAGGCACAAGAAACTCTTTTGGTCCAGACATTTGCTGATGATGACTCAGGATGATCAGGGAGCCTTGCAGATGGACTACCCCTTCATCCCTCCAGACTGTTACTACCTCGGCTACCTGGAGGAGATTCCTCTTTCCATGGTCACCATGGACACGTGCTATGGAGGCCTTGAAGGTATCATGAAGTTGGATGACCTTGCCTATGAAATCAGACCCCTCAGTGATTCCCAACGGTTTGAACACGTTGTTTCTCAGATAGTGGCAGACACCAATGCAACGGGACCTACTTATAACCTGGGATATAAGGGGGATAGGAACCCCCTGTTCTCTCAAGCAAATATCAGTGCAGCCCCCAGGATCTCTAGTAAGTTGTATTCATCCCATCACGGAATTTTGAAAGGACTTGTTCTCGGTTCCAAAACAATGTATACTGTGTTCAACAACGTGTCAAAATGTGCCCGATTCCTCATAAGGCTTGTTAGTTTGACTGACTCAATGCTTCAAGGTATTGATGTAAGGCACTATATTTCCTCCATGGTCATTTATAATCTGGAAGATCCAGTTGTCTTGAACAATTTTCAGGTGCCAGGGAGTCCGATTCATATCTACCTTCAAAGACACTTGTTTGTTGCTTTTAAACCACATACAGCTTTACTTATGAACAAAGATGCGCCACATGAACTTCAGATTCAGCCAGCCACATATGCGGTATGCAGATCAAAATCCATCATCTCGCTTGCTTCTCTAGGCAGACATTTTTTATTGTTGTCTGTCTTAGTAGCCCAAAAAATTGCAAAATCTATTGGTATTTTTTATGACAATCAGTTTTGTGCATGCCAGAGGAGGTCTACCTGCATTATGAATCAATACCCTATTATGACAGATTCTTTCAGTAACTGTTCCTTCATTCATATGCAGCATGTAGTGGTGACTAATTTTTGTGAGTGCATATTTGACTCAGGACTTTCCTATTTCAATAAAAGCCTGACTCACGATCGTTGTGGAAACTATGTAGTGGAGCCAGGTGAGCAGTGTGACTGTGGCTCCTTCAAGCAGTGCTACAACAATCCCTGCTGTACGAGTGATTGTATTCTAACCCCTGGCAGCAAATGTAATACAGGCAGATGCTGTACAAACTGCACCTATTCCGATGCTGGGACACTCTGCAGGCCAATCCAAAATATATGTGATCTTCCAGAATACTGCCGTGGGGTGTCCGTGGAGTGCCCTGATGACTTCTATATGCAAGATGGAACCCCGTGCACTGAAGAGGGCTACTGCTATCATGGAAACTGCACTGACCGCACTATGCACTGCCAAGAAATCTTTGGCAGAAATGCTGTGAAGGGTGAAAATGTCTGCTATACCATAAATCAAAAAGGCAG
The DNA here is from genome assembly GCF_028749965.1 of Puma concolor. Taxonomy (NCBI): domain Eukaryota; kingdom Metazoa; phylum Chordata; class Mammalia; order Carnivora; family Felidae; genus Puma; species Puma concolor. The sequence goes on from NC_141672.1 coordinate 1,251,348, forward strand.
CCGATATGGACACTGCAGAAGAGACCCAGGGGTATTCAAATCTAAACCCTGTTCCCCCACAGACATGCAGTGTGGAAGGCTGCAGTGTAGTAACGTCACCCATCTCCCTCAGCTGCAAGAGCATGTTGGATTTCACCAGTCTGAGATCTCAGGGTTCTGGTGTTTTGGGCTGGATTCGCATCGTAGCACAGGAACAACCGATATTGGTCATGTGAGAACCGGTACCCCCTGTGCTCCTGGAAAGTTCTGTCAGGATACCTACTGCAATGGCAGTGTGGCTCAGCTGAACTATGACTGTATCCCGGAGAAATGCAGTCACAGAGGGATATGCAACAATAACAGGAACTGCCATTGCCACGTAGGCTGGGATCCTCCACGGTGCACTGAACGAGGCACTGGTGGGAGCACAGACAGTGGACCCCCTCCAAGAAGAATGCGGTCAGTCAGGCAAAGTCGTGAATCCGTGGTATATCTCAGAGTGATCTTTGCTAGAATCTATGCCTTAATTGCTGCATTCCTCTTTGGTGTTGCCGGAAATGTCAGAACTATCAACAGACAGAAAGTTACGGAAGAGACTGTTGATCAAGACAATGCATAATTCAGCCTCCAGACCCCTAAACAACTATAGACAAGCCACGTGGCTCATCTGTGAAAATACAGTAATGAGGCGGCACAGCTAACATCCACGTTTCCAGGGGTCTGCGGGAGACACAGGGGTCCACAGGCACATCTTGGACCTGACACCAGGTCTCTGATGCATCACTGAGCAGAACTCTGAAATAAAACTTGAAAACTGCATGGTTGTGGCCTCTATGTATTTTTGTAAGCCTGTAAGAGCCCAAACGGTGCCTAAGACTCTGTGCAGAAGACCTGAGTCAGCAGCTGTGTCTTGGGCTGAGGTTTCTGGTTCCAGAAATAAGAGAAGTTGCCACAAGGTCCTTTAGGGACAAATGCATGAATTTTCTCCAAAACTGTGCTCTTGCACACTGAGCTTTGTCTCATTCTTCAGGTGACCTCTCATTTCCTGGTCCCAGTATGGGTTCAGGGTGATGGAGGGCTACCACCCACCCATACTGCCTGTCCCACACTGGGGTGTCTGTGGGCTGTCAGGGAAAGGGACATGTATTGGATCCCAGCCAGTGCAAGCTGTGCCTTCCTGGAGAGCAAATTTCCGAGTGTGGGAGACTGAGACTATGAGGCTGAAAGTAGCCCCCAGTGAAATCAATCAGAAAGGTAGGCACAAGTGCCTATGGATGTCTCTGGCATTCCGAGGGAGCCCGATGAGTATGACCCCCTTTTCTCCTTCTTTTCTCTATCTTTCAGAGAGTTCATCCTTAGATGAGGGTCTGCCTAGGATTTCCACTTTGGTTCTCCCAAGAACCTTCTAGAAATCCTGCAGAGTTGAGCCTGTGGAAAGTTAGGGACCCTTTTTCTAAATATGTTTTACTACTTTTACAGTTGTCTAGAATATATTTTAAATCATAATAGTGATATTAAAGTCTGTTTATTTTCTTCTGAATTGAAAATATACAACTTTTTAATAGTAATTGATTAGGAAATTTTCAGAACTGAATAGTAACTGTTTCAGAAATTACTTTGGAATAAGAATTTATCCCATAATTCACCAATAGATGTAAAACACATGAAGCACATAACAGGATTTTCACTTCAGTTCATACCTAGAATCCTTTTGTTTGTGCAGATAGTCTTGTAAGTTGTACCAATGTGTCCCCATACATGCACTTTGCCTCAAAGACACATGGTTACTCAAAGTATTAGACTGCCATGTGTACACATATTCTCCACGTTCCAGGGCAAACAGGTAATCATACTTTCCCAGCACCTCCTGAAATTCCCATGCAGCCACACTGCATGTTCCCAGCAAGAATGTGTCCAGGAATGTTTGGGAAGGAGGGCCAAACAGGTGCCCCGGCCACCTGCTCAGTAAACTACAGAAGGATGCTAAGTGAACTGTGGAGTAACATCAGCCCTTCTGTCTGTTTGGACACAAGTGTTACAGATGCAGACCTATTCAGTTAACACCATACATGTGCTGGAAACGTGAGTTTACCTTCAGGATCAAGTAAGAATGGGTCCTGTGGAGGATCTAGCACCCACAGGCCACAACCACTAATTGATGGGAGTCTACACACCAGCACACAGCAATGTGGGCTTCAAGTATAGTGCTGGGTCTGAGCTGACAAGCAGAATGTGGCTGAACCTAGAGCCTAGAAAGGTGAAGGGGAGGAAGAAATTCTCCACCAAATGTTCTTGTGGACCAAGAACTAAGTTCACAGGACCTGGATGAACAGGGGAAAGAAACCAAAGTTCATTGTGTGTGCACAGAGGTCCCCCTAGATACACATTAAATAGATCAGAGAAGTGAGGGCCCCCTAAACTGACATTAATGAGCTAAGCAAAGTGAGTGCCCCCTAGAGTAATATTAACTAGATAAGTGAACTGTAGTGTGCCCCCTAGATTTACTAAGTAGATAAAGTGAGTGCCCCCTCAGATATACACAAATCAGATAAGCTAAGCAGGTGCCCATTAGATTTATATTGACTAAATAAGTAAAGGATAGCATGCCCCCTAGATTTACATTAAGTAGATAAGCTAAGTGAGTGTCCCCTAAATTTACATTAACTGGATAAGCAAGGTGAGTGCCCCTTAGATTTATATTACTGGGGAAGTGAAGTGTAGCTTGCCCCCTACATATACATTAACTCCATAAACTGAGTGCCCCCTAGATATACATTAACCAAATAAGCAAAGTGGAGTACACCCTAGATACCCATTAACTAGACTGGCAAAGTGACTGCCCTCTAGATTTATGTTAACAAGAGAAGCAAAGTGAGTGCCGCCTAGATGAATAACTAGATAAGTGAAGTTAGTGACCCCTAGATTTACATAACTAGATAAGCAAAGTTTAACCTGCCTCCTAGATTTATATTAACCAGAAGAGTGAAGTGAGTGCCACCTACATATACATTAACTCCATAAAGGAAGTGAGTGCCCCCTATATATACATGAAGGAGGTAAGTGAGGTGAGTGCCCCTAGAATTATATTAACTAGATAAGGAAGAGAGTGCCCATAGATATACATATACTGGATAAGCAAAGTGAGGTTTCCCTAGATTTACATTAACTATCTAGGCGAAGTGTAGCTTGCCCCCTAGATTTACATTCACTACATAAGCAAAGTGAGTGTGTCCCCTAGATTGACATTAACTAGATGTGGGAAGTGTAGCTTGCTCCCGAGATTTGCATTTACTAGAAAAGCAAAGTGAGTTCCCCCTAAACATAATTAACCAGATAATTAAAGTGAGTTCCCCCTATGCTGACATTAACTAGATAAGCAAATTGAATGCGCCCTAGATATACATTAATTAGATAAGCAAAGTGTGCTTACCTAATGTGTCCCATAGATTTTCATTAACAAGACAAGGAAATGAGTGCCCCCTAGATTTACGTTAACTAGATAAGTGAAACGATTGCCCCAGAAATTCACATTAACTAGGTGAGTTAAATGAGTGCCCACTACATAAAAATTTACTGGATAAGCGAATGATCCCTAGATTTACATTAACTACATAAGGGAACTGAGTGCCCCCTAGATTTACATTAACTAGATAATCACAGTGAGTTCCCCTAAATTTATTTCAACTAAATCAGCGCAGTGCCCCCTAGATTTATATTAACTAGTTGCACTAGATCAATATTAACTAAATAAGTGAACTTTAGTGTTCCCACTAGACTTACGTTAACTACATAAGGGAACTGAGTGTCCCCTAGATTTAAATTAAATCGATAAGCAAAGCGAGTGCCCCCTAGGTCTATATTAACTAGATAAGGGTGATGAGTGCTCCCTAGATATACGTTAACTAGATTAGGGAAGTTAGTGACTCCTAGATACACATTAACCACAGAAGCAAAGCATTGCCTGCTCTTTTCAGCAAAGCCAGAAAGCAGTGTTCTGCTTTGCGATGTGTTCCCTGTAATGTCCTACACCAGGACATACCTATTTGATTTCCCACATGTCTGACTTACTTCACTTATCCTGATGCCCTCAGGATCCACCCATGTTGTCGCAAAGGGCAAGTTTTCATTCTTTCTTATGGACGAATCATAGAATTCCACTGTACATACAGGCCACACTTCTTTTTACCCATTCTTCTGTCTGCGGACACATAGGGTGTTTTGGTTCTTGTAAATAATGCTACAATGCACAAGGGTGGGGGGAATGAAGATATCATTTAAAGTTAGAGTTTTCACTTTCTTTGGAAAGTTGGACTTCCACAAAGACTCCAGTCCCTGTGTGATCAACTGAGACTGTTTCCCAGAACCTCGGCGACCACAGACAAGAAAGGTGGAGCAGGTTCAGGGGTCACTGTAGAGTCCATAGCCACACTCAGGTATGTTCACCTATGCATGTGTAGGGAAGACTCTTCAGGGGTCCATTGGCATATGGAGCTGGATCCCACAGGGCCCAAAAATGCACATTTGTTTGTGGATGGATGCCAAGTTTTGGATGGGTGTGAGAGACAACACAGGGTCATCTTAGGCTGCTATGAGGCTGACATTACCCCTCTACTACACTTCCAATTCTTTTGTGAGATTCAAAAGACAAAAGCATCAAGTGTGACTATAAATCAATGCTCATGGGTACACAATACATACAGATGTGACCTGGGACATCAGTAGAGTGGGGAGTGGTGTGGAGCCGTTAAAGTGTACTTGTCCATGGGATTGAATTTAAGTAGTTATCAGTTGACAATAGACTGTTACGGCTTTAGAGTGTTTTGTGTAAGGGCATGGTAAACCCAAAGGATCTATCTAAAGAATGTGCACAAAAGGAACAAAGAAGAAAATGAAAATGTGTCACTGTAAAATATCAACTAAGCACAAAGGAAGCCATTCATATGGGAAATGGAGTACAAAAGCTGTGAGATGTAGAAAGAAAACACAGATCTTATGTTATGTTCCAATCACAGTAAGGAAAAGTGTTCACCGCTCTTGTTTTGTTTTGTTTTGTTTTCTTTTGTTTTGTTTTACATCCCAAATTGCTCATGATCTATCCCCTGGCCATAATATCTTTAATTTTTTTTCAAAAATGCCACCATCTCTACTTAGCACCAGTGTCCTAACACCTGTTGTTATGGCTGTTGTTTCTATGAGTGTACAGAATCACATGAAATTATTCCCACCAACACAGACACATGCACAGTTGTATGAAATCTTCTCTGTGCATAAAACATCTTTAGGGTTAATATCACATATTGTATGATTTTCAGTCATGTCCATGCATAGTTAAATTCTTACTAGCCAAATGTGTATAGGAATGTCTTCTAGGAATACCTTTTTGTTTTGGCCCCAGATTTATTGAGATATAATCGACATATAACATTATGTAAGGTTAAGGTGTACAATGTGATGCCTTGATACATGTATATAATGCGAAATGTTTACCAAGTTGAAGTGAGTCAATACATTCTTCAGCTAATTATGGTAAGAACATAAAGCAACTTGCAATATACAATATGTATATTCATTATTGTCATCTTACTGTACATTAGACCCATGGAAGCTTTTTGTCTATCTTCTAACTGGAAGTTTGGACACACTGAGCAATGCCCCCCCCCATTTTCCCTGCCCCTCAGTCCCTGGAACCCACCATTGCACACTCTGTTTCTGTGAATTTGATGTTTCTAGACTCCACATGTAAGTGTGATCACACAGAATGTGTCTTTCTCTGTCTGACTTATTTAACTTAGCATAATGTCTTCAAGCTTCATCCATGTAGTCACAAGTGGCACGATTAACTTTTATATGGATGATATCTATCATCTATCTATCTATCTATCTATCTATCTATCTATCTATCTATCTCTGTATCCATCCATCTATCTATCTAATCTCACATCTTCTTTATCTATTAATCCCTTGATGAGCAGTTAGGTCTTTTCAGTGTCTCAGCTATGGAGAAGAATACTGCAATGAACATGGGGTGCACATATCTCTGATGTAGTGACTTCATCCCCTGTACATATCACTCGGAAATGGGATCGCTGGGCACAACCATACTTTTGTTTCTAATTTTTTGAGAACTCTCCATACTCTTTTCAGTAGTAACCTCAGCAGTTTACATTCCTAGGGACAGTGTACCAGGTTTGCTTATTTCCACATGCTCACAAGCATTTGTTATCTCTTGTCTGATGGTAACAGCCATAATAACAGGTGTGAAGTGTTATGGGATTGTGGCTTTGATTTGCATGTCTCTGCTGATGAGTGATGTTGAGCACCTTTTAATGCACTTGCTGGACGTTTGTACATGGACTTTGGAAACATGCCCTTTCAAGTCCTCTACTCCCCAGTTTTTTAAAAATTGGGTTGCTTGTTATAATATTCAGCAAAATAAGCTTTTTTTAAATTTTGGATATGAACCTCATATCACGTTTTACAATTTTTTTCCATCCCTGTAAAATGTCTTTTCCTTTGGCGAATGTGTCTTTTCCTAAGCAGAAGATTTTTAGTTTGATGTGTTCTCACTCACTGATTTTTGTCTTCATTGACTCTGCATTGGGAGTCATATCTGAGACATCATTTCAAGGCCAAGGTCAAGGAGATTTTTTCCCATGTAGTTTTTAGGTGTGTTATGGTATCCCTATCTGGTTTTTGTGTAAAAGGAAGGCGGGAATTTTAAAACTAGTGGGGACATTCACTCTTCCTCTCAAGTTGGGCACCAGCAGACAGCCCCTTTGTGTCTCCAGCTGAGGAGGGAAACCCACATGCATAGGAGGAGACTGCCAGAAGCCAGGAAAGAATCACAATAAAGGATTAGAGGGAAAAAATCCTGGAGCTCACACATGGTCACCAGTACTTTCTGTTCTCCCCAGCTGGCATAAGAAAATACTAAAATACAACCTTGTACTTCACCAATCATGACACAGAATACTGGGAAATGTTTCCTCAGTAAACTCACAGGAAGCTTCAAAGTAACAACCAAAAGGATCAAATGGCTTGCAAACTAATAGCCAACCAGAATAAGACATGTAAAATTACAAAGCAATGTTTTTCAACACGTACAAAGGCAAAATTGACGTCTACCTCCACATCCCAAGGAAGTAGGAAGCATTGGTCTCCATAATCAGGAAAAGCAGTCGTCCATAGAAAGTGACCCAGCAGTACCACAGGACATGGAATTGGTAGAGAAGTTCAGGGTGTTAAAATTTCATATCCCATATTCACTAGCTGGAGGAAAGATGGAATGTGTTGAATAGAGCCATGTCTCTGGGTCCGAGTCCTTACTATGTCCATGTGAGCACGCTTGAACTGGCTCACCTGCTTCTCCCACATCCACCCTAGCTGAACTGTTGTGCAGGGTCACACAATGCCACACCCTGGGACTGTTACTTAACCCCACAGGTGGATCCCAGGTGTAGGGTGCTGGCCACCCGGTACAGCCCTCTGTTCTGTCAGATGGCCTAGACCTCACTTTGCTGAGGATCCTCCATTTATCCACTCTCACTGGCAAATGTCCCTGAGCAGGGGCATGAGGCTGGCAGAGGGCCAGGTCACCTTGAGGGCGTCCCTCTTGCAGTTTGCTCTCTGGGCAGTGCTGGCCCCTGTCCAGGGTTCTCAAGGTCGTCCCTCATGACGCTACATCTCCTTGAGGTGGTAATTACAAAGAAGGAGCTGCACAATGGCAAGGGCATTCAGATGACTGGTTGGCTGTCCTGTAGCCTGTGTTTTGGGACAAGAGACCCGTTATCCACATGTGGCCAAAGAAACACTTTAGGTATAGACATCTGCTGATGATCACTCAGGATGATCAGGGAGACTTGCAGATGGACTACCCCTCCATGCCTCCAGCCTGTTACTACCTCGGCTACCTGGAGGAGATTCCTCTTTCCATGGTCTCCATGGACATGTGCTATCAGGGCCTTGAAGGTATCATGAAGTTGGATGACCTTGCCTATGAAATCAGACCCCTCAGCGATTCCCAACGGTTTGAACACGTTGTTTCTCAGATAGTGGCAGACACCAATGCAACAGGACCTACTTATAACCTGGGATATAAGGAGGATAGGGACCCCTGTTCCTCAAGCAAATACCAGTGCAGCCCTCAGGATCTCTGGTAAGTTGTAGTCATCCCATCACGGAATTTTGTTCTCAGACCCTAAACAATATACAGTGTGTTCAACCATGTGTCAATCACGTGTCAAAATGTGCCCAATTCTTAATGAGACTAGTTAGCTTAATTGACTCATTGTTTCATGGGATTCATGTAAGTTACTATATTGGTTTCATGATAATTTATAATGAGAGAGATCCAGCTAACATGGGCAAATATGTGTTGCATCAGAGTCCTTTTTTTTTTTTTTTTTTGATACTATGAATCCAAGGGTTTTTGAATTCTTAAACCACATTCATCCTTAGTTGCGATTTGAGATGGATCCCATGAAGTTAATTTCAGTCCAGCTGTATGCAGTATATGCCATCCACAAAGCCCCATCATGATGGGTTATTTAGGCAGACATTATTTACTCATGTCTGTCATAGCAACACATCAGATTGCAAAATATATTGGTTTGTGGGTTGACACTGATGAATATGCTTGCCAGAAAAGGTCCAACTGCATTAGGACCCAATTCCCTTGTATACCTGAAGCTTTCAGTAAGTGTTCCTTCATTCATACACAGTACATAATCAGTGGCAGATTAGGCAAGTGCCTCTTCAACATCTAAATGGTGCATTGAAATAAAAGCCTGACCCACAATCATTTTGGAAACTACTTAGCTGACCCAGGCAAGCATTGTGACTGCAGCTCCTTAGAGCAGTGCTATAGCAATCTATGCTGTATGAGTGATTGTATTTTACCCCTGGGGACAAATGTAATACAGGCAGATGCTATACAAACTGCACCGATTTCGATGCTGGGACACTTGGCAGGCCAATCCAAAATATATGTGATCTTCCAGAGTCCTGCCGGGGTGTCCTTGTCATGCCCTGATGACTTCCGTAGGCAAGATGGAACCCCGTGCACTGAAGAGAGCTACTGCTATCATGGGAACTGCACTGACCGCACTATGCACTGCCAAGAAATCTTTGCAAAAATTCTGGAAAGGTGAAATTGTCTGCTATACCATAAATTAAAAAAGCAGCCGATATAGACACTGCAGAAGACCCCGGGGAATTCAACGCTGAACCTGTTCCCACACAGACGTGCCGTGTGGAAGGCTGCAGTGTAGGAATGTCACACATCTCCCTCAGCTGCAAGAGCATGTTGGATTCCATCCATCTGAGATCCAGGGTTCTATTGTGTGGGGCTGGATTCACATCATAGCACAGGAACAACCGAGATTGGTCATGTGAGTACTGGTACCCCCTATGCTTCTGGAAAGCTCTGTCAGGACACCTACTGCAGTCGCAGTGTGGCTCAGCTGAACTATGACTGTATCCTGGGAAATGCAGTCACAGAGGGTCGTGCAACAATAACAGGAACTGCCATTGACACATAAGCTGGGATCCTCCATGGTGCACTGGACGAGGCACTGGTGGGAGCACAGACAGTGGACCCCTCCAAGAAGAATGCGGCCAGTCAGGCAAACTCATGAATCCCTGTTATATCTCAGAGAAGTTTTTGGTCCCATTTAAGCCATAATAGCTGCATTCCTTGTGGTGTCGCCACAAATGTCAAATTATCAACCCCGAGAAAGTTAAGGGACTGATTGTTGCTGACAACAATCCATAATTAGCCTCCTGACTGCTGAACAACTATAGACAATCCAACTGGTACATGTGTGAAAATACAGTAATGAGGCTGCACAGCTGACATCCACGTGTCCGGGGGTCTGTAGGAGACACAGGGGTCCACAGGCACATCAGGCTCTGACACACATCTCTCATGGCTCACTGACCAGAACGCTGAAATAAAACTTAAAAACTGCATGCTTGTGGCCTCTACATATATATCTAAGCTTCCAAGAGCCCAAACTGAGCCCCAGATTATGTGAAGAGGACCTGAGTCAGCATCTGGGTCTTGAACTGAGGTATATGCTTCCAGAATTAAGAGACGTTCACACAAGCTCTTTCAGGGACAAATTCATGAGTTGTCTCCAAAACTGTGCGGTTGCACACTGAACATTTTCTCATTCTCCAGGTAATCTGTCTTCCCCCAGTCCCAATGTGGGTTCAGGATAATGGAGGGCTACCACCCACCCACACTGCCTGTTCCACACTGGGGTGTCTGTGGGCTGTGAGGGAAGGGGACTGGCATTAGGTTCCACCTAGCACAAGCTGTGCCTCGCTGGAGAGCAAATTTCCAAATGTGGGAGACTGACACCATGAGACTGAATGGAGCACCCAATGAAATGAATCAGAAAGGCAGGCACAAGTGCCTATGGATGACTCTGGCATCCAGTTGGAGCCCGATGAATGTGAACCCCTGCTCTCTTTCTCTTGCCTACCTTTCAGTGAGTTTAACCGTAGATAAGGATCTGCCTAGGATTCCCACTTTGGTTTTCTGAGAGCCTTCTCAAATAACCACACAGAGGTGAGCCTGTGAAAAGTAAGGGACTTCAGCCCCATCCATTCTCAAGTAATCAGGTACTTGCTACCCTGTTTTCTATGTCATGATCACTGGGACTGTGGGAAGGAGACCTGCCCTTCCAAGGTCCTTGTGTACCCTTGCTTCTGGGCCCTGTGAGTCATAAATCCTGTGCCTCCATTTCCTTTGCTGGGGGTGCACTGAAACCGCACCTTGAGTTAGGAGGGCCCCATGCATCTCATGTATCCAAAGCCAGAGCTCAGATGCCTAGGGAGCCGCCTGTCCACCCCCTAAGCAATGGCTCTTGCCTATTCCTTCATCAGGATATAGTCTACATGTTCTTAATTTTGTACAACAGCTGGGGTCCCCAACACATTTGTCCCCAGGGATGGGATTGGGGGCCTAGATGGTGCCCTCCAACAATGTGTTAGCACTGAGAATGGCTCACTCATTCCTCACCCACACATCTCAGCTGCTCTGGGAAGGAGCAGGACCTTGCTGGTGGTCTGTAGCTTTGCTTTGGGCTGATGCCAGGTGTTGCCAGAAACCCCCATCCTAAGTTATCAGTGCCATAAAAGGTCAGACTCCCTGCAGAGACCAACAATCAGGCACCATCCTGGGGTTCCAGAGGTGTGTATTTCCTACTGATCTCCAAGTGAGATATTGCTGGACACCGAAGACCATATCCCTAGATTAGTGTCGAAGAAGACGCCAGCTGCTGGGTCCACTGTGTTGCAACCAGTACCCTGGTGTTGTGTTTGCTTAGCCATGCCTACCTAGTGACAGAGGCAACTCTACCAGGAGCATCATGTCTCCCTGGGCGGAGGACAGGCTGTATTCCTCACTGCTGTTGACAATGGCTCCCTATTTGACAGGTGTTGTGGGGGACACCTTAGTGTGGGAGGCCTCAGCACACGTGTCTGGGAAGAGCTAACTTCTATCCCAGGTCCTCCCTGTCAAGACCACTACACCAACATATCCACGGACCAGGGTGAAAGAGAGAAATGGTGACAGGCACTACACCATCATGAAAATGCAAGGTTTCCTGGAATCATTTGTCCAAAGGGAGGGAGACAAGGACATTGATTGGCTCTAGTGGGTCTTCACAATTGGCTCCAAGCTGTTGCTTTAAGCACTTGACATGGATTGGTCCAAGTGCCCCAGATTCATAAATCACTGAAAAGCTCAAGATATCAATGGCCTGTTTACTTAGAGAAAACCTGCGGAGCTTCCAGTCTTTTCACTGTATCAAATGGCTATCACAATCGCACCGAGGCACTGATCAGGAGACACAGACCATATAAAAAAGGAAGGCTTTGATGAAGAGGCTCTCCAGGGCCCCAGAGCCCACAGAGGTAGGAATAAAGAAGCTCTGATTCTCCGGATTGGATTTTTATGGCACGACAGCACAGGCCCACTGGGAGAGGTCAAGCCCACGTGATGCAATCCAACTCTAAGATAGAATGGGGACAATTCAATGGGTGTGGGTCTTGTTTTTTGTTTTGTTTTCTTTTCTTTTTGCCTTATGTCATGTGCCCATGAGCCCTTGTCCATTTCCACCAGGAGGAGAGGCATTTGACAACAGAATCTAAGGAGTTCTTTTTAAAGGACCACTCTGATCTTAAGCCTTGTGCCAATACAATTCATGGAAATACCAGCTTTAGTGTAGCAGGCATTAGCATGCATGCCATAGTCAGATGTGAAAAGGAGAATTTTCAAGAAGCCCAAGACTTCTTTGCTGCAAATGCTGATGGGATCACCACCTCCATAGATAGGAGCCCACAGGAGGGTCCCAACAGTGCCCCATTCAAGGGGTGGAACTTCAACCCAGATCTCTTGCCCTAGAGATGAGGCCCACACTACTCTTTATGCACAGCTCTGAGAAGAGGGGTCCCTAGTGACTTGATCTCAGGCAGCCTGAACACAAGTCAGAAACTTTGATCAGACTCTTTGGGATCTTCGAGAGAATGCTGTTCCTACCCTTCGGGTGGGTGCCATCACTTCTCTGGACATGACAGCCCTGGTAGTGGGGAGCTGGGATCCCAGTGGGTGGGGAGATGCCAAGGCCCCTGCCTAGGGTCCTGGAGGTTTGTGGAGTAGGTCCTTCCTCCTGGGACAACTGCCTGTATACTTCTGTAATTACCCTGTAGGACACAGACACAGACAACACTTTATTTCTCTCATTGACCCTGAAGCCAAGGTACAGTGCTTCCCAGGAACCCCTCCAAATATAAGTGTGGTGCTCTTTAGCTTACTAGGTATAAAGGGAGGGATAGCAGAAGGGTCTCAACATTGCTTTGATGTCACTATTGGAAGAATCTTTACTGAATCTCTTTTAGCAACGGTGGCCCCCTTGACCCTGCATTGTCTTCTTAATGGTGTGGATGCCCTCACATGCCATCAAGGCCAGTGGGAACAAACCCAGTGCCTGGCTTTCCTGGGGGGAGCTACATATCAGGAGTCTGTAGGACTGCAAATTGCACCCCCCCACACATCCAATTAAGACAGTATACGTACATCAATATTGTGTACAATAGAGGACTGAGTAATTGCACCCCTTACTTCAAGATTTACTGAAGGAGGGGGGACATTAAACACACCATTTCTCCTTTCAGTCTGCCCACTTGATGGGCATTAAAGCCCCCTCTTATCAGGTGGCACTTTACAGTTGACTACTGAAATGTAAATTCCCAGCTGTCCATAAGATGCCTCACATTCCCAAGACTGTCTAGGCAGTTGAAGGTATCTCAAGGGCCACAGGGGAGACTCTGTCATGACTGAGCTAGCCAGTATGTCCCATTCAGCATCGATGACCAAGGAGTCCCAGCCACAGTCTGCTCTCAACCTGTACATCTCTACCCTGCTGCCTTGGGAATTCCTAACAGTCCAAAGAGTGCCAAGATGTTAGCCTGACCAGCACATGTAGAGCCTGTCATGAGTTCCTACTGGTCTGGGCAATTGAGGGTCACTGTCACTGGTCAATTATCATCCATTCCTGAAAGTTTGTGAGACATGGGAGGCCTGCAGCCCTTCAGCAGCTATAAGGTGGGTTTTGTCACCTGACTGAGCTACTCCAGATTTTCGGTCTACTCTCATATGATTTGTGCTGTTAGGCAGCCTTACCTGGAAGTGGCTGAGCTATGCCAGTTGATGCACAGGTAGTCTGAGTGCCAATGAAACATTTTGGGATCTGGAAAGTGTTTGTGCCATGGGGGTTATGCTGGAGCACCTAGTGACCATCTGGCACCAGGTTGCCTTGCTATGTCACCGAGAGAGAGAACCCAGCACCATGAGTGTCTTCATACAAAGGGAAATATTCTCTCCCAATACTTCACCTGAGCAAAGGACCATCCTGAAGCTTCCATCAAAGTTGTTGTCCCAATCAATGCAGTGGAAGGAAAGGCAGACTGACATTGTCGTGCTGGTTGTGGATACCACACCCTTCCATTTGTCCATCCACATGGTGCGTTCACCTGCTTGCATTGGCAGGAAATAACACTACTTTGGGGGCTTACTTGCTATCCTGATGTCAAAAAAACTGACAATCAGACTGATTATTTAATGTAGACGGGACTTGGAAAACCTGTGTAGGGGTCTGTGTCTGACCTGCTGAGATAATTACACAGGTGAATGGGGCAGATGCAGTCTGAACAGACAGTCATAGAGGTTCAGAGGGAGAGCAGGAAATGTAGTCAGTCTTTTAATAGTGGGGGAAAGGGTAGGCTCTATATTAAAAAGTTTTTTTTTTTTCCCCGACAGGAGAGAGCCGGAAAATGAAACTAGGCGGAAATGCAGTTTTTTGATCCATGACCTACTATGTGATGCCATGTGCTTCCGGAGCCTGGGAATTGGCTCTGGGAATCCTTACCAATGGTCATCATGGGGATGGTCATCCACGGTCTTGACAATGGTGATCTGGTACTATTTTGTGCAGCTTGCGTGAATCCAGAAGAATCTTTCCCTAATTCTGATGGCAGTGTAGTCGGTTAGGAGTTCGTCATGAGGTCCACATCAGCGAGGTGGCACTGGGTGCTCTCTGAAGACCTGATGAGCGTCTCATATTCTGTAGAAAGGGTGGCAAGGCTAGACAGTGGCAGAGGCCATGTTCTTATTGTCTGTGGATGATATGACCCAAGTGTACCTGTTAGTTCTTGGACATGGCTATGCATGGCATCAACTTGGTCATATAAGTTATCATGAAGTTCACTCAATCAGTAAAGAAAGGGTTAAGGATTCCTTTCGAAAATACTGTTGCAAAGGGGGTCAGTCCCTGCCTGCTATTTGGAGCATTCCAAATCTCATTAAGGGCCAAGGACAATGATTCTGGATGTTCCAGGCCAGTTTCCAGGCGGATTTTTCCTGAAGGACTTTTGTGTCTAGTTTTTCATGTTCCATATCTGTTCCCCTAACCCACATATCCTCATCGTCCTCTTCTGTGATGATTAAGGATGATGTGGGGTATGAAATTCTAATTATCACCCCCAAGTCTTTGCAAGTACATAGTTTGTCTATGTGCTGAAGTGAGTTCCTTGGTCTGGCTAAATCCATAATGGAATGGCAAATCCAGGAACCATCTCAGGCATTACATTCTTCACCACACTCGTGGCATTGGCAGGTCCAGTCAGACAGCATCAGTCCATCCACCAAACATGTAGCCATTAACCAAAGAGGAAGCCAATTTGTCAAATCCATCTGGAGAGCCCCAGTGGGCAGGGAGGGGCTAGAGGGACTCCCTGGGGCCTGCTGATATTATACAAAACTTGGAGAGATTTACAAGTAGTGCCCTGGGAAATAATTTAGTCAGGGGTTTAGTGGATGCCTGGGAAGAACCCACTGTCTCTCAGTTTCTTAATTATCCCATCTAATGGGGTTGGTGCAAGACCAAAGGAGAGAAGAAAGGGGCCTCAGGAGGCCCACTCAACCCCGATGTACACCCCATCTGATCATTATCTGTCCACCTGTCTTTTCCCATTTGAGGAACTTACATGATAAACAATAGTCCAAGTCAGGGAAAAAGGCAGGCTTCTAAAGTGAAGGAAAGGACAGGGGCCTCTGATCTTGGCTGTGTATTTGACAGCCTTGTGAGCTCTGCCAGTCGCTGGAGAGACAGTGGCAGTCTCCTCATGGTTTGGGCTGGAGAGTGACTGTTAGCAATTTTAGCAGAAAGATCAGTTGCGTATAATAGGGCAGCAATTATAGGCAGGCTGGAAAAATGTCCTCTGTCCTCTGGTACTCATGGCGGCTAGGACCTGTGGGATTTCCAGAGGGTGCCAACAGCCCTGAAGGCTCCAGCGTATGTCTGGAATGCCTGTGAACAGTGGCGGTCTTTCCCTTTGCAGATGTGCAAGCTTGGGAAAACCTGGGAGCCCGGTGGCTTAGACTGATTTTACAGCAGGCAGAGAGGACGCCTGGAGTACTTCTAGTAGGGACACTGGCCTCAGTGGTTCCTATGTTTCCCCACATACAGAAGCCATCACAAAATAGAAGTCAGGGTGGGGCACCTGGGTGGCTCAGTTAGTTAAGCCATGGACCTCAGCTCAGGTCATGATCTCGCAGTTTGTGAGTTCAAGCCCCACATCGGGCTCTGGACTCACAGCTCAGAGCCTGGAGCCTACTTCAGATTTTATGTCTCCCCCTCTCTCTACCCCTCCCCTGCTCACACCCTGTGTCTCTCTGTCTTTCAATAAGAAATAAATGTAAAAGAAAAAAAAAATTTTTTTAAATAGAACTCAGGTTTGACCACCAGATGTCCCAGAAACCATTCCTGTAGCTGAGGGCAATCATGTGGAATGAAGTAGGGTCTCCCCTTTTAAATTTTTTGAATGTTTATTTATTTTTGAGAGAAAGAGTTTGAGTTGGGAGGAGCATAGAGAGAGAGGGACACAGAATCTGAAGCAGGCTCCAGGCTCTGAGCTGACAGCACAGAGCCCATGGCAGGGCTCAAACTCACAAACCGCAAAATCATGACCTGAGCTGAAATAGGACGCCCACCAATTGAGCCACTCAGGTACCCCAGGTCTCCCTTTTTAGGGAGGGAGTGGGATAACCCGATTTAAACTGTTAACATGACACAAGATGATGGAGGGGTTGGTCAGTGGCCAGCTGGTAGGTAGGTGGTGGGCCTGGAAATTACAAAATTGTCAGAGAGGAATACAGAGGTGAGTGGGGATCCTAATGTATCCAGACAGCAGTTGTGGGGGTGCAAGCATGCAGTGGGGCCTGATGGCCCAAGGTCTAATTTTCATGGGAAGAAAGTTATAGGACATATCTGAGAGGCACAGGTTGTCGCAGGATACCTGCAGCCACTGCATTTCCATGGAATGAGAGGTGAAACATGTTATTGATATTCAGACAGCTGAGAGTTTGGGGTGTGCACAGAGCTCATATTAACACTTTAAAGTAGGTTAATGACTCTGAAAGCCACGAAAAGAAATCTGTGGCAGCATCAGGTAGGGGTGAGGGGCTCACAGAGACAGAGCAAAGCATTGAAGTTAGGGGTCCTTGGGAAGCAGTAGCCAGGTTTCCTTAGAAGCTTATGCAACTGCATTTTTGTACCAGTGAGAGGGATGTGAAAAACTGACAAGACACTTTGTGGGGAGTTTTGAAGCACTGTGACATAGTCCTCGTTGGCAGTAGCTGTTTGCAACCGTGGACATTAAGAAGACAGGAGGGTGTATGGCCCTGTCTGGCTAGTGCTTTAGGAGGGTGGCGAGTCTGCAAGGGCTCCCTGATTCCTTTGGTAATAGAGTGACAAGTCAGGGACATACTAAACAAGAGTGCAGCCTTGGGTGAAGGCACAGAATGTAAGTTGGCTTCAAGAACTTGGAGTATAATTGAGCCCAACTTAGTTGCCTTCCCCAAGCATACATGAAAAGAGAACTTGTGAATTAGAGTGCAATGGCATTGACAAGAAAGTTGAGCAGATGTTCATTCCAGTAATGCATGTTCATCACCAGGAATTGAGGCATGAGCGGCAGCCCGGTTAGGGACAAAGATGGGGGGGTGTAATAGATGACAAAAGACTTTATGGTTCCTACATTGTACAAATCAGTAGCTTTGCCTTCTGAATCAAATTCTGTCCTTTCTTTACTCACAAGATCGGGGTGTCACACGGCGAGGAGGTAAAACAAGAACATACTGCGGTAACAAAGTCTATCACAGGGTCAGGTCCTCCCTCTGCAGCAAGACAGGGCATCTGGCTACTGATGGGTGGGGGAAGTTCCTTTCTCAGGCCCCCTGAGCACAGGTTCTGCACTGGGGGCAACCCATCCTCTTGTGCATGTGAGGCCTAGACACTAGTGGGCACATCTTTAAGACTCATCCTCTGAGGAGCACTTTGAATGAAGGTGGGTCTCCATTAGGGAAAGGGGGAAGCTTGAGGTGTGGTCTGATGGCAGGGAAATGAGAACACCTTATTGTCCCTCCTGCACTTTGGATATTAACTCCTTTCAGTATTTTTTATTGTAATGTCTACCCTCCCATAGACTGCCTTCTAGCTCTGCAAATATTTGCTTGCCCCTCTTCTAGTATGGTGTAGTCACCCTTGCCTGCTTTGTTCTCTGTGACTTCGATTTTATATCAAATCAATCATTCTCAAGTGAATGTCATCACGTTTATCTTTCATGTTTTCTTTGAAGGCATTTAGGTTCAAGTGTTCTTCTTAATCCTTCATCCATTTTGAGATTTTTTTGTGTCGACGTATATGTATGAAGCAAGATTATGGCCAAATGTTGTTATTTTGCATGTATATATCAATACTATTTTTTAATTTTTACTTTGTTTTTGAGGGAGAGAGACAGATCATGAGTAGGGAGGCACAGAGATAGAGGCAGAAACAGAATCCAGGCCCTGAGCTGTCAGCAGGAGCCTGATGTGAGGCTCAAACCCACAAACCGTGAGATCATGACCTGAGTGGAAGTGGGATGCTTAACTTACCGAGCCACACAGGTGCCCCTAGTCAACACCATGTTAAAGAGACACTATCCTCCCCCCACTGTGCATTGTTGGAAATCTCGTGGAGGATTTGCTGATTGCATCTGCAAACGTCTACTTCTGGGCTCCGTAATGAGCTCCACTGGTCTAAATGTCTCATTTGATGCCAGCAGCACACTGTTGTGGTTAATGTACCTCTGCAATATCTTGAGAGAGAGAGAAGTGTGATGTCTCCAGGTTCTCTCGACGTCATGATTGTTTTCTTGCTTCCATGTGTTGTGTGCTTTCATATGAATTCTATATTTTTCAGGTTCCTTAAAAAACTCATTGGCATTTTTATTGACATAAAAAGATAAACATAAAAATAACATAAAAAGATAAAGCAGACAGAAAATAGAGACTATCACAAATACAGAAAACAAATCAATTACATAAAAATTTGTATTTGGAAAAGTATGCAAAATTTGAAACAAATCGGTAGCCTGGGGAAATAGGGAAGACTCAAACAAATGCAATCAGAATTGAAAGAGGAGACATAACTGAACTAAAGACATGAAAAGGATCATTAAAGAAAAACTTAGGTATGTATAGGCCAACAATTAGATCACCAGGAACAAATTACACATTTTATGCCATAATGTAGTCCACCAAGACTGTTTCATGGAAAAATACAAAATGAACAAAAGAAAAATTAGTAAGATTTCTCTATCTAAAACCTCACCCTCCAAAAAATCTGCATAGGAGTCCATGGCTTTACTAAAACGTCTACTAAGTATTTAAAGAGGAATTAATGCCAATATTTCTCAAACTATTACAAACCACTGATAAAAAAAAAAAACAGCACTCCCAAATGAAATTTGTAAGGACAGCATTGTTTTCACACCAAAACCAAAAAAGGCACCACAAGAAGGGAAACTACAGGTCACTATCTCAAATGAACATACATGCAAAATTCCTTCACAAAATCTGAGCATACTGAATTCAACAGAACACTGAGAGGATCATACAACATAATCCAGTGTGATTCACTCCAGGGATGCAAGGATCCTTCAACATACACAGATGCATAAATGTGATGTCCTCCATTAACAGAGGGAATAATTGAATCAAAGCCATCATTAATTGATTCAAAAAAACATTAGACAAAATTCAACACATGTTCATCATTTAAAAAGAACCCAATTAAAAAGGAACTTAAGGAAATTACCTCCACATGATCATGGCCACTATGAAAAGCCCACACCTGACAGCATATTGAACGGTAAAATGCTGAAGGCTTTCCTGTCAAATCAGGAGCCAGGCAATGATAACATAAGCATTCCCATGATAACGTGAAGAATACATATGCCACCTCAAACTATGTCATCTTGTCACACTGCTTTTTGGGTGAAAGTCACTTGAGAAATAGTCCAAGTACACTCAGCCTCTCCATCGTCCCTTGACAGCAGGATATAAATCTCCCTCCCGCGTACCAAGAGGGAAGAACCATCCTTAGCACCAGAATAAGGAACACAGGGACAAGAAGGATATGCAAACAAACCTACTTACTTGGTGACTAACATAATACCCCAAACTTAACTCTTGCCAAATCCAATGTTTTGTTGTCTGAAAATCACAAGTGCCACCTGCTTTCTCCTTTCTCTGGGTGTCATATCATTAGGAAGGCCAGGCACTTGCAAAATGAAATTTATTCTCTCCTGTACATATGTCTTGTGTCAATTGAATACTTACACTGGCTAAATCCCAGAAGGAAAGAAGGGAAAAGCTTTCTTCTCCTACAACTGGAGGACGTAACCAGAAAAAAATAGGGAATAAAAAAATAAAAGACATTTAAATCAGTAAGGAGAAAGGAAAATTACTTGTTTGCAGATGACATTGATCTCAAACATAACAAAACCCTAGAGATACCACAAAAAATATTAGAACCAGTTTTTGTAAATGAGGAAAGAGCAGAATGCAAAATGAACAAAAAAAATAAATAAAAATAAACCACCTGTGATACTACACACCAGCATGAAAATACATGCAAAATAAATAACAAAATTATACAAGTGAAAATGGCACAGAATAAAGTATTTTGGGTTAAACTTCAAAAAGTATGTAAAATACTTGTAGAGTGAAAATGATCTATGTTGATGAAAGACCTGTAAAAATGCACACAGGACTGCATTCAAATTGTCACAGCACCATCTACACAAACTAAACTACAAGTGCGTCCCTAACCCTGTTGTTCACTTTTAAAGAATCAAATCTAAGACTGGAGCTTCATATATACGTCAGAGCACATGCAAATGGGGTGCTCTCTATGGTGATACAACCAGCCCATCCCAGACCCTGCAGCAGGGAGAGGAGCCCCAGCCCCGGGAGTCCCAGGTGTTTCCATTCTAGACCAGGACAGAACAGACACCTCACCATGGAGTTTGTGCTTGGCTGGGGGTTCCTGGTTGCTCTTTCAAAAGGTAATTCATGGTGAATGAGAGACACTGAGGATGTGAGTGGATATGAGTGAGACCAGTAGATGTGTGACAGTTTCCTGACCAAGATGTCTTATGTCTGCAGGTGTCCAGTGGGATGTGCAGCTGGTGGAGTCTGGGGGAGACCTGGTACAGCCTGGGGGGTCCCTGAGACTCACCTGTGTGGCCTCTGGATTCACCTTCAGTAGCTATGCAATGAGCTGGGTTTGCCAGGCTTCAGGAAAGAGGCTTCAGTGGGTCTCAGAAATTAGTAGTGGAGGTAGCACATACTACGCAGACTCCGTGAAGGGCCGATTCCCCATCTCCAGAGACAACGCCAAGAACACGCTGTATCTGCAGATGAACAACCTGCGGGCCGAGGACAAGGCCACATATTACTGTGCAAGAGACAGGGTGAGGGGACCTCACTGGGAACCCACACACAAACCTCCCTGCAGGAGGGGATCAGCACCACCAGGGGGCGCACACTATGCACAATTCTCCTTTGTGTTGCCAGGAGTAGGTGAAGATGGAGGTTACAGGCAGGTTTCCTCTCAGGGTCCAGGGCTTCCTGTCCACACAGCAGTTTCTCCAGGGAGCCTCTCTGGACACAGGATTCTGTGTTTACCTATTAGCTGTGTGAATTAGATCATTGTTTTCCTAGGAAACTTACCCTACCATGCACAAAGACACAGTTGTTTGCATTGCTTCCTCCTGTCCCTCAACATCAGTGAATTGCAGATTTCCTGAGGCACAATAGCTGAACATTTACATGAGTCCCAGATGCACTCCCTGTGCAGCCAGGACCACAAGCTCCCACAGCCCCCATTATCTTCACCCAGCCCTTGTCCCAATCAAACAACGTGACACTTCCTTCATGGCACTTTGCTACTCAGACTTTAAATGAGCTACAGCTTTATTCAATTCCTCTAAACAAGAGATAAATCATCTCCATGTATGAGTCAGGATTCCCTTGAGCAACAGAACCCAAAGCACATTGTTTTCCATGACAAAATACGTTGAGAAGTCCCATGATCTACTGTCACAAGTTGGGGAGCCAGGAAAACCAGTGGTATAATTCTCGCCCGATTCTGAACTAGTGTCTAGTCTCAGAACCTGCAGAGCCTATGCTGTAACTCTAAGAACAAGGGCAGGAGGATACCAATGATCCAGTCAAGATGGATGCAGTTAAGATGACACATAAAGGTAATCACGACAAGTCAACCTGCTGTAAATGTCGAGTTCAAAAACTGAAGACTTAGAAGTCCATGCCATCACTGGGGTGGACCCTGGTGGACATAGCAGTGCTCTTGTGGAGAAGGAGCCCCAAGGCCCATATGGACTCCTGTGGTTTGAGGATCCCCTGGGTCATATCGGGTGAGACAGTTACCTTCTTGGAGTGCATTTGGGAGACAGGGCATTGCCCCTCATGGGGCAGGAGAGCTGACAGGCACCATTGCACTGCCCTGGTCATTAGCATAGGAGCCTCTGCTGAGAGCAGCTAACTGAACGCTCCCTTCTTGTTCTTCCTCACCATGAACTCCAAGCTCCTAGTGTTCATGCAACTGCCCTTCTGGGATAACCAGCTCCAACCACATCACAGCAAGACACTGTCCCAGAGGATCAGTGGGGTCCCTGTCGCATTGAGTTCATACAATTTGGTGTACTCACACCCAGCTAGAGCTCCTGAGATAAAACATAAGAGCCCTGAGCTGCCAGGTGTGAAAATGGATTGGACAAAGGCAGGGTGAAGGCCGGATTCTGAAGGAAGCCTGGGACCCATGAGTACAGATTGTTCTATGTGAGGGATTCCTGAACAGGGGTGGCTGCAAACTCCAACTGCAGGGACTAGAGAAGGAGTTGATGCCAATATTTCCTCCCACCAATTATCATGGACAGAATTCAGTGAGCATCACAACACCCCCCAGTAGATACTGAGCCACTGACACCAAGCTATACCCACCTTTCCTTCCTCACGTGCTTCCTTTCTAGGGTAAGAGTGCCTAGAACCCAGACCACCATTGCACCCTTCCTTCCAAAAACCACCATATACCCCCACAGGCACCAAGTCTACTGACCATATAGTGAGGCATAGCTTCACCTCTAGGGGAAATAGGAATTAGCCTCTTTTAATAAGGAGACCAAACTCACCTAGTTAAAACTCACAACACTATGGACAAAGTTGAAAAACTCTCCCCTGGAGTCCTGCAAGGAGACCTGCAAGGAGAACTCTGCAGAGGACTGACCTCAGGGACAGAGCAGCCAATACATGACAGCACAGTGCACACAGCACATGCAAGAAATGCTTCCAGAATGTCAGGTTGTCAACAGTATGTAAACATTTCTCAAAAAAGACACTACTCTAGAAGCAGAAAACATAACAGGATTTTCCTAAAACACTTAAGAAAGAGGAGACATGGACATACAGAGTGATGGAGGAAATCATTCCAAAGAAAAAACCATAAAAGGACATTGCCAGGGATATAATTAAAACACATATAAATAATAAGCCTCAAACTGAAATTAATACCTACCATAAGGAAACTGAACTTTTAAAAACTATCAGAAGGATACTGGCTATGCTTGAGAAAGCCTAGAAGACATGAGAATACGCTGACTACAGATGGAAAAGACCTAAAACACAGTCAGGCTGAAATTTTTAAAATGCTGTGACCAAGATGTGAACCTGATTCAATATAATGAACTCAAGGCAGAAAGAAGCAGATGAATGAGTAAATGACATGGAAGCTAAAATTTTGTGAGAAATGAAGCAGGAAAGAAGAGGAAAATTAAAATATTGCATCACAAACGTATACATGGGGAATCAGCAACTCCATAAAGTGTAATAAAATTCTTGTCAAAGGAGTCCCAGAAGAAGAAGACAGGGAGAAAAAATGGGAGAAGTTTGTCTGAGTGCATTAGAGTGGAAAATCTCCACTAAATGGTGAAGGAAACAGACGTCCACATCTATGAGTCACAGAGAACTCCCATTAAAATTAGAAAAAAAAAGCAGGCCGACTCTGAGACATAACATAGTAAGATTCACAAAATACACAGATTAAAAAAACCCTATAAGCATGAAGACAGAAGAGTTTGCTAATGAATATGGGAAGATAAAAAAAGATTATGGCAGAAGTATCCACAGAAACCTGCAGGAAAGAAGGGAGTGGCATAATATCCTCAAATGTTCCATTGAAAATTAGGCAGTCAATGGGGGAGGAGACAAGATGGCAGAACAACGTGGAAGATTTTTGTGTGTCTCGCGTCCATGAAATACAGCCAGACCAACAATAAACCATCCCACACACCTAGAAAACTGATTGAGGATTAGCACGACAATCTGCACAACCTGAACCACAGAATTCAACAAGTACGTGGTGTGGAGAGGGGACCTTGGGGAGCAAGAAGCTGCAGGAAGGGAGGTGCTTTTGCAGGCAGAGAGACGACGGAGACTGGGGAGTGGGGGAGAATAAAGGAAAAGCACCCCTCCCAAAAAGCAGCTGGAGAGAAAGTGGAAAATTGGAAACAGCCACAGGGACTAAACTAAAAAGGGAGAAAGGAGAGTATGTAAATTCCACTAAGACTGTAAACAAGGGGAGTGCAAAGGCTGCAACTCCACAGCTCGATACCTGGAGGTGCTCTGGTGGGAAGGGAGAATCCCAGGAACAGAATGGGGTCCGGGATGTTCTCAGGCCACACCAGGAGAGGCAGTTGCACTGCTGGAAGGACATTGGGGGGAGATTGCCAAAGCCATCTGGTCCCAGCAGACCCCGGAAAACGGCCACATTTGCTGGTGTTGGAACAAGGTCGTTTAGGGTGAAGCCTGATGCCAGACGTGTGTTGTGATTTTCCATAATCCATGAAACGCTGCTGCTACACTCTCTCGCGAACTTTTTCTGGGGCAGGCTGGCACCTGGCCACAGTCTCGGGGCACCAACAACAGCAGGGTCCAGCAAGCATTCCTACTGCAGCCGATATTCCGCCATTGCTCATTCGGCCATTGCTTGGTGAGACCCTCCCACAGAGGGGCAGAACAGGCCAAACACGCAGTCCCTTGGACGTAAGGGACCGGGGAAAACAGCCGCATCTGTGACAAAACTTGGGAGAGAGGTGCGGCCTGGGGCCTGGTCATGGAGAGTGAAGGATCGGGGAGTGGACAAGGGCTGAAGACAGAGGATGGGTGTGCAATTGCTGATCCAGGAGAACAGACTGGGTACCTGGGTGGCACCATTTTCACCTCTCCTGCGCATGTGCATTCGCATCTACAAGCACCGCAACAATCCACCCCAGGAGCCTAAAAGCGCCATCTAGTGGAGAGTGGAGCCATTACACTGAGCCCCGCCCAACTGGGCCAACAGGGCTCTTCAGGAGCACAAGTCTCACTGCCGCTTACTTTATGGACTATAAAGAGCTATATAGACTGACATCTAGGGGATAAGGAAGTAATTTCAGTCCTACTTCAATCTGTTAGCCAGTTCATCTAGTCAATTTTCTTTCTTTTCTTCTTTTTCTCTTTTACACTTCTTTTCTTTTTCTTCAATGCAGAAACAGAAAAAAATATTTTTATTATCAATTATTATTAAAAATATTTTTCATTCATTTTTATTACTATATTTTTTACATTTCTGTATTTTTTTCAAATTCTATTTTACTTCCATCATTTTATTTCACTCTACCTCAGTGTATTCCCGTTTTCAAATTTCCACTTTCCTTTTTATTTTTTTTATTTATTTTTCTCTTCTTCGTTTCTGTAGTTTTTCTGGAATGCAGAATCAGAGAAACTTCATTTTACTTTCAATTTCTATTAAAAATATTTTTCTTTAATTTTTTTACTATATTGATTGCTTTTATGTAAATTTTTTCAAATTCTATTTTACTTCCATCATTTTATTTTAGTCTACTAAGGTGTATTCCCTTTTTGAATTTTCAAATGATTTCCTTTTTATCCTTTTTGTACCTTTTTTCTCTTTTTTGTTTCCTCTCTTTTTTCTACAATACAGAAAAAGAAAAAAATCACATTTATTTTTAATTTTTATTAAAAATATGTTTCTTTATGTTTTCTACTATATTCTTTACATTTCTGTATATTTTTTCAAACTCTATTTTACTCCCATCATCTCATTATGGTCTACTTCAGTGTATTCATTTTTTCAAATTGTCAAATTATTTACTTTTGTTTCTCCCCCTCCCATTTTTTCCTCTAATCTGTCAAACCACTTTCAACACCCAGAACAAAACATACCTAGGATATAGCATATTCCATTCAATTTGTGTGTGTGTGTGATTAATTTTTAATTTTAATATTTCTGTAATTTTATCTTTTAATTTCAATTTTGCGAACTCATTAATTCCTTTTCTCCCTTCAAAATGACAAAACGAAGAAATTCACCCCAAAGAAAGACCACGAAGAAACGACAGCCAGGGATTTAACCAACACAGATACAAGCAAGATTTCTGAACCCGAATTTAGAATCACTATAATAAGAATACTAGCTGCAGTCAAAAATAGATTAGAATCCCCTTCTGCAGAGATAAAAGAAGTAAAAAATAGCCAGAATGAAATTTAAAATGCTATAACTGAGCTGCAATAACAGATGGATGCAGCGGTGGCACGGATGGATGAGGCAGAACAGAGAATCAGGGTTATAGAGGACAACCTTATAGAGAATAATGAAGCAGATAAAAAGAGGGAGATTAAGGCAAAAGAGCAAGATTTAAGAATTACGGAAATCAGTGACTCATTAAAAGGAAAAACATGAGAATCATAGGGGTCCCAGATGTGGAAGAGAGAAATATGGATGGAAGGGTTATGTGAACAAATCATAGCGGAAATCTTTCCTCACCTGGGCAAAGACACAGACATCAAAATCCAGGAAGCACGGAGGACTCCCATTAGATTCAACCAAAACCGACCATCAACAAGGCACATCATAGTCAAATTGACAAAGTACTCAGGAAAGGAGAGAATCATAAAACCAACAGGGAAACAAAGTCCATAACTTACAAGGGAAGACAGATCAGGTTCACAGCAGACCTATCCACAGAAACTTGGCAGGCCACAAAGGAGTGGTGGGATGTATTCAGTGTGCTATATCAGAAAAATATGCAGCCAAGAATTCTGTATCCAGCAAGGATGTCATTCACAATAGAAGGCGAGATAAAAAGATTCCCATACAAACAAAAATTAAATGAGTTTGTGACCACTAAACCAGCCCTGCAAGAAATTTTAAGCGGGAATCTCTGAGGGGAGAAAAGAGGAAAATATATCTGTATAAATAAATAAATACCAAAATCAACAAAGATTAGAAAGACCAAAGAACACCACCATAAACTCCAACTCTACAAGCATCATAATAGCAATAAATTCCTATCTTTCAGTACTCACTGTAAACGTCAATGGACTCAATGCCCCAATCAAAAGACATAGGGTAACAGAATGGAGAGGAAAACAAGATCCATCTATATGCTTTTTACAAGAGACCCACTTTAGACCTAAAGATGCCTCCAGATTGAAAATAAGGGGATGGAGAACCATCTATCATGCTAATGTTCAACAAAAGAAAGCCGGAGTAGCCATAGTAATATCAGACAATCTAGACTTTCAAATAAAGACTGCATCAAGAGATGCAGAATGGCATTATATCCTTCATAATCAAAGGGTCTATCCACCAAGAAGACCTAACAATTGTAAACATTTATGCGCCAATTGTGAGAGCACCCAAATATAGAAATCAATTAATCACAAACATAAAGAAACTCATCGATAAGAATACCATAAGAGTAGGAGACTTCAACACCCCATTCACAACAATGAACAGATCACCTGATCAAAAAATCAACAAGAAAACAATGGCTTTGAATGACACACTGGACCAGAAGAATTTAACAAATATATTCAGAACATTTCATCCTAAAGCAACAGAATATGCACTCTTCACCAGTGCACATGGAACTTTCTCCAGAATAGACCATATACTGGGACACAAATCAGCCCTAAGTAAGTACAAAAAGATCAAGATCATACCATGCATATTTTCACACCACAATGCCATGAACTCAAAATCAACCCCAAGAAAAAATTTGGAAAGGTAACAAATAATTAGAGACTGAAGAACCTACTAAAGAATGAATGGGCTAACCAAGCAGTTAAAGAAGAAATTAATAAGTGTATGGAAGTCAATGAAAATGATAACACCGCAACGCAAACCTCTAGGATGCAGCAAAGGCGGTCATAAGAGGACAGTATATAGCAATCCAGGCCTTCCTAAAGAAGGAAGAAAGATCTCAGATACACAACCTAACCTTATGACTAAAGAGCTGGAAAAGGAACAGCAAATAAAACCCAAAACCAGCAGAAGGCAGGAAATACTAAAGATTAGAGCAGAAATTTGTGCTATCAAAACCAAAACACAGAACTAATCAATGAAACTAAAAGCTGGTGCTTTGAAAGAATTAACAAAATTGATAAACCACTATCCACTTTGATCAAAAAGAAAAAGGAAAGGACCCAAATAAATAAAATCAAGAATGACAGAGGAGAGATCACAAACAACACAACAGAAATAAAAACAGTAATAAGAGAATGTTATGAGCAATTATATGCCAATAAAATGGGCAATCTGGAAGAAATGGACAAATTCCTAGAAACATATACACTACCAAAACTGAAACAGGAAGAAATAGAAAATTTGAACCGACCCATAACCAGTATGGAAATCGAATTAGTAATCAAAAATCTGCCAAAAGACAACAGTCCAGGACCAGATGGCTTTCCAGGGGAATTCTACCAAACATTTAAGGAAGAGTTAACACCTATTCTCTTGAAAATGTTCCAAAAAATAGAAATGGAAGGAAAACTTCCAAACTCTTTCTATGAAGCAAGCATTACCTCGATTCCAAAAACAGACACAGACAACACTTAAAAAGAGAACTATACACCAATTTCCCAGATGAACATGGATGCAAAAATCCTCAACAAGATATTATCCAACCAGAAACAATAATACATTAAAAAATTCTTCACCACGACCAAGTGGGATTTATACCTGGGATGCAGGGCTGGCTCAATATCTGTAAAACAATTAACATGATTCATCACATCGATAAAAGAAAGGACAGGAACCATATGATCTTCTCCACAGATGCAGAGAAAGCATTTGACAAAATACAACATCCTTTCTTGATAAAAACCCTCAAGAAAGTAGGGATAGAAGGACCATACCTCGAGATCATAAAAGCCATCTATGAACGACCCAATGCTAATACCATCCTCAATGGGGAAAAACTGAGAGCTTTCTCCCTAAGGTCAGGAACAAGACAGGGATGTCCACTCTCGCCACTGTTATTCAATATAGTATTGGAAGTCTTAGCCTCTGCACTCAGACAACACAAAGAAATAAAAGGCATCCAAATTAGCCAGGAGACGGTCAAACTTTCACTCTTCACAGATGACATGATACTCTATATGGAAAACCCAAAAGATCCCACCAAAAAACTGCTAGAATTGATTCATGAATTCAGCCAAGTGGCAGGATATACAATCAATGCAGAGAAATCGGTTGCATTCCTATACACCAACAAAGAAGCAACAGAAAGAGAAATCAAGGAATCTATCCCATTTACAGTAGCACCAAAAACCATAAAACACCCAGGAATAAATCTAACCAAAGAGGTGAAAAATCTTTACACTGAAAACTATAGAAAGCTTATGAAATAAATGGAAGAAGACAAAATATGGAAAAAGATTCCATGCTCCTGAATAGGAAGAACAAATATTGTTAAAATGCCGATAGTACCCAAAGTAATCTACATATTCAATGCAATCCCGATCAAAGTGAAACCAGCATTCTTCACAGAGCTAGATAAAATAATCCTAAAATTTGTATGGAAGCAGAAAAGCCGCCGAATAGCCAAAGAAATCTTGAAAAAGAAATCCAAAGCAGGAGGCATCACAATCCCAGACTTCAAGCTGTACTTCAAAGCTGTAATCATCAAGACAGTATGGTAGTACTGGCACAAGAACAGACACTCAGGGGGATCTGAGTGGATCAGTCTGTTACGCATCCGACTTTGACTCAGGTCACGATCTGGCAGTTCGTGAGTTAGAGTCCCACATCAGTCTGTGTGCTGACAGCTCAGAGCCTGAAGGCTGCTTGGAATTCAATGTCTTCCTCTCTCTCTGACACTCCCCCGCTCATGCTCTGTCTCTGAAAAGTAATAAATAAATGCCAAAAAATATTTTAAAAAAACAAGAACAGACACTCAGATCAATGGAACAGAATACAAAATCCAGAAATGGACCCACAAATGTATGGCCAACTAATCTTTGACAAAGCAGGAAAGATTATCCAATGGAATAAAGACAGTGTCTTCAGCAAGTGGTGCTGGGAAAACTGGACAGCGACATGCAGAAGAATGAACCAGGACCACTTTCTTACACCAGACACAAAAATAAACTCAAAATGGATGAAAGACCTCAATGTAAGTCAGAAAGCCATCAAAATCCTCGAGCAGAAAGCAGGCAAAAATATCTTTGATCTTGGCCGCACCAACTTCCTACTAAACACGTCCCTGGAGGCAAGGGGGAAAAAAGCAAAAATGAACTACTGGGACCTCATCAAAATCAAAAGTTTCTGCATAGTGAAGGCAACAATCAGCAAAACTAAAATTCAACTGACAGAATGGGAGAAGATATTTGCAAATGACATCTCAGATAAAGGGTTAGTATCCAAAATCTATAAAGAATTTATCAAACTCAACACCCAAAACACAATCCAGTGATGAAATGGGCAAAAGGCATGAATAGACACTTCTCCAAAGAAGACATCCTGATGGCCAACCGACACATGAAAAAATGCTCCACATCACTCATCATCACGGAAATGCCAATCAAAACCCTAATGAGATACCACCTGACACCTGTCAGAATGGCTAACATTAACAACTCAGGCAACCACAGATGTTGGCAAGGATGCAGAGAGAGAATCTCTTTTGCATTTTGGGGGGCAATGCAAGCCGGTGCAGCCACTCTGGAAAACTGTATGGAGATTCCTCAAAAAACTGAAAATAGAACTCCCCTACGACCCAGCAATTGCACTAATAGGCATTTATCCACGGGACACAGGTGTTCTGTTTCAAAGGGACACATGCACCCCCATGTTTATAGCAGCACTATCAACAATAGCCAAAGTATGGAAAGAGCCAAATGTCCATTGATGGATGAATGGATAAAGAAGAAGTGGTAAATATATACAATGGAGTATTACTCGGCAGTCAAAAAGAGTGAAATCTTGCCATTTGCAACTATGTGGATGGAACTGGAGGGTATTATGCTAAGTGAAATGAGTCAGAGAAAGAGAAAACTCATATGAGTTCACTCATATGAGGACTTTAAGAGACAAAACAGATGAACATAAGGGAAGGGAAACCAAAATAATTATGAAAACATGGAGGGGACAGAGCATAAGAGACTCATAAATATGGAGAACAAACAGAGGGCTACTGGAGGGGTTGTGGGAGGGGGGATGGGCTAAACTGGTAAGGGGCACTAAGGAATCTACTCCTGAAATATTTGTTGCACTATATGCTAACTAATTTGGATGTTAATTTTTAAAACTAAAAATAAATACTAATTAATAATAAAAAAATTAAAATATTTTAAGAGAAAATAATGCGAGATCATGCTGTTGAGGTAAATGTTTCTTAAAGATTATGCCGAAGCCTCCATTAATAAAGGTAAAAATCCAAAATTGAAAAAAAAATTCTTCATATTGTCACACCGCCATCCACACAAACTAATATAAAAGTGCGTCCTTAACCCTGTCATTCACTTTTACACAATCAAATCTAAGTCTGGGGCTTGATATATATGTCAGAGGACATGCAAATGGGGCCCTCTCTGTGCTGATAAAACCAACCCAGCCCGACTGTGCAGCTGGGAGACGAGCCCCAGCCCCAGGAGTCCCAGGTGTTCCCATTCTGTGATCAGCACAGAACACACACACCTCACCATGGAGTTTGTGCTTGGCTGGGTTTTCCTGGTTGCTCTTTTAAAAGGTAATTCATGGTGAACGAGGGACACTGAGTCTGTGAATGGATATGAGTGAAACAGTGAATGTGTGGCAGTTTCCTGACCAACATGTCTTGTGTCTGCAGGTGTCCAGTGTGATGTGCAGCTGGTGGAGTCTGGGGGAGACCTGGTGAAGCCTGGGGGGTCCCTGAGACTCACCTGTGTGGCCTCTGGATTCACCTTCAGTAGCTACTACATGAGCTGGGTCCGCCAGGCTCCAGGGAAGGGGCTGCAGTGGGTCGCAGCAATTAGTGGTAGTGGAGGTAGCACATACTACGCAGACTCCGTGAAGGGCCGATTCACCATCTCCAGAGACAACGCCAAGAACACGCTGTATCTGCAGATGAACAGCCTCAAGACCGAGGACACGGCCACATATTACTGTGCGAAAGACACAGTGAGGGGACATCACTGGGAGCCCACACACAAACCTCCCTGCAGGAGGGGATCAGCACCACCAGGGGGCGCACACTATGCACATTTCTCCTTTGTGTTCCAAGGCGCAGGTGCCAATGGAGGTTACAGGCAGGTTTCCTGTCAGGGTCTGGGGCTTCCTCTCCACACAGCAGTTTCCCCAGGGAGCCTCCCTGGTTATATGCTTCTGTGTTTACCTATTAACTCTCTGAATTAGCAACTGGGTTGTCATAGGGAAACTAGACTAACGTGCACAAAGACACAGTTGTTTGCACTTGCTTACTCCAGTCCCTCAACATGAGTGAATTACAGATTTCCTGAGGCACAACAGCTACATGTTTACAGGATTCCCAGATGCGCTCCCTGTGCAGCCAGGACCACAGGATCCCACAGCTCCTCATTATCCACACCCAGCCCTTTTCCCAGTCAAACTACGTGACACTTTCTTCATAGCCCTTTGCTACGCAGGACTTTAAATGAGCTAGAGCTTTATTCAATTACTCTAAATGAGAGACAAACAATCTCCATGTATTAGTCAAGATTCCCCTGAGGAACACAACCCAAAGGTCATTGGTTTCCATAACTAAATATGTTGAGAAGTCCCATGATCTACTGTCACAAGCTGAAGACCCAGGAAAACCAGTGATATAATTCTTGTCTGATTCTGACTAGTGTCTAGTCTCAGAACGTGGAGAGCTGATGATGTAACTCTCAGAAAAAGGGCAGGAGGAGACCAATATTCCAGTTCAAACAAGCACATGGGAAGTAAAAATAAGGGAAATGGGGGAAATGAAGCTGGAAAGAAGAGGAAAATTAAAATATTGCATCACAAACATACACTTAGGGAAATCAGCAACTCCATAAACTGTAATAACATTCTTTTGAAAGGAGTCCCAAAAGAATAAGAGGGAGAAAAAGGGGGATACATTTTAGCTGAGTGAATATAGTGAAAATTTCCACAAGCTGGGGAAGGAAACAGACATCCACATCTAGGAGGCAGAGAGAATACCCATTAAAATAAAAAAAAAGCAGGCCAACACTGAGACATATCATAGGAAAATGGCAAAATATCCAGATAAAGAAAAACCATAAAAGCATCAACACAAAAGAAGTTGCCAACTAACAAGGGAAGATTAAAAAAAAAAACTATGGCAGATGTCTCTACAGAAACCTTCATGCAAGGAGGGAGTGGCATCGTATCCTCCACATGCGCAATTGAAAATTATGCAGCTAAGAATACTTTCTCCAGTAAGGCAGTCATTCAGATACAAGGAGTGATAGAATTTCCCAGACAAACAAAAACCAAAGGAGTTCATGGCCTCTAAATCAGCCCTGCGAGAAATTAAAGGGGACCCTTTGAGTGGGAAAGGAAGACTAAAAGTAACAAAGACTAGAAATAAACAGAGAAAATCTCCAGAAACAATGACTTTGGAGGTAACACTATGGCACTAAGTTTATATCTATCAATAATTACTGTGAATGTAAATGGACAAAATGCCCAATCAAAAGACATAGGATACCGGAATGGATAAAAACAAATACAAGATCCTTCTATACACTGCACACGATTGACTCATTTTCAACCTAAAACACCTGTAGATTGAAAGTGAGGGGAGGGTGAACAATTTATCATGCTAATGGACGTCAAAAGAAAGTTGTAGTACCACACTCATATCACACTAACTAGTTTTCAAACCACAGTTTGTTACAAGAGATCAGGAAGGCAGTATATCATCATTAAGGGGTCTATCCAACAAGAAGATCTGAAGCTTTAAATATTTATACCCCAAAAATGTAAGCACTGAAATATATAACTCAATTAATAAAAAACATAAAGAAACTCATTGATAATAGACAATAGTAATAATAGACAACATTAACACTCCACTTACAACAATGGAAAGACAATCTAAGCTGAAAATCAATAAGGAAACAATGGCTTTGAAAGACACATGGACTGAATGGACTTAACAGATATATTCACAACATTCCATCCTAAAGCACCAGAATACACATTCTTTTTGAGTGCGCATGGAACATTCTCCAGAACAGATCACATACTATGTCACAAATCAGCCCTCTACAAGTACAAAAAGACTGAGATCATTCCATGCGTATTTTCAAACCACAACACTATGAAACTTGAAGTCGACCACAAGAAAAATTTGAGCAACACCGCCAATACATTCGGTTAAAGAACATTGTAGTAAAAGCAGAATGAGATTTTCAGGAAATTACAGAAGCAATAAAAAATACATGGAAGCAAATGAAAATGAAAACATGCCAGTTCCAAACCATCTGGATGCAGCAAAGTTGATGGAAGAGTGAAATATATAGCAGTACAGGCCAAACTCAAGAAAGAAGAAAGGTCTCAAACACACAACCACTTTATAACAAAAGGAGCTAGAAAAAGAACAACAAATGAACCCTAAAGCCAGCAGGAACAGGTAAACAAAAAAGATTAGAGCAGAAATAAATGATATAGAAACAAAGAAAAACAGTAGAACAGATGAATGAAACTATAAGTTGGTTTTTGTAAGAATAAATAAAAATGATAAACCCATGGGCAGACTTGACAAAAACAAAAGAAAAGGGACGAAAGTAAATATAATCAGAATTTGAGAGGAGACATCACGTCTGACACCACAGAAATACAACTATGAGAAAATAGTTTGGAGATTTATATGCCAACAAATTAGGCAATCTGGAAGAAATGGGTATATTCCCAGAATAATGTAAACTACCTAAACTGAAAAAGGAAGAAATAGAAAACGGGAACAGACTGATAATGAGCAAAGAAATTGAATCATTAATCAAAAATCTACTGACACACAAAAATCCAGGGCCAGATAGGTTCACAGGTGAATTCTACCAGATATTTAAGAAGAGTGTAAAATATTCTATTTAAGTAGAATAGAATATTCCTGTCTTCACAAACTGTTCCAAATAATAGAAACGGAAAGAAAACTTCCAAATTCATTCTATAAGATCAGTATGATCACGGTTCCAAACCAGATTAAACACCACTAAAAATGAGACTTACAGGCCACTAGCCCTAATGAGCAAGAATGCAACAATTGTCAAGAAAATACGTGCAGGGGCGCCTGGGTGGCTCAGTTGGTTAAGCGTCCGACTTTGGCTCAGGTCGTAATCTTGCAGTCCGTGAGTTCGAGCCCCGTGTCGGGCTCTGGGCTGACAGCTCAGAGCCTGGAGCCTGTTTCAGATTCTGTGTCTCCCTCTCTCTGACCCTCCCCCATTCACGCTCTGTCTCTCTGTCTCAAAAATAAACGTTAAAAAAAAAAAAAGAAAGAGAATGCTTGCAAATTGAATCCACCAATACATTAAAAGGATCCTTTAACGTGACCAGGTGGGATTTATCCCTTGGCCGTAAGGGTGGTTCAATAGTCACAAATAAATCAATGTAATACATACCATCAATCAGAGAAAGGATACAAATGATATGACCCTCTCAATAGATGCAAAAAAAAAAATTGACATAGTACAGCATCCTTTCTTGATAAAACCCTCAACAAGGGGTAGAGGAAACACACCTCAACATCATAAAGTCCATACATGAAAACCCCACAGCTAACATCCTCAGTGGGGAAAAAACAATCTTTTCCTCTACTGTCAGGAACACAAGAGGGATGTCCACTCCCATCATTCTACTTAACACAGCAGTGGAAGTCTTATCCTCAAAAACAGACAACAACAAAAAATAAACGCATTCAAGTTGTAAAAGAAGAAGTCAAACATTCCCTCTTCACAGATGACATGACACTCTATATAAAAAACTCAAGACTCCACCAAAATATTGCAAGAACTGATACACAAATTCAGTAAAGTCACAAGATACTGTATCAACATACTGAAATCGGCTGCATTTCTACACAGCAATAATGAAGAAACAGAAAGAAAAATTAAAAAAACTATCCATCCCGTTTACAATTGCACCAAATATAATAGGATACCTAAAGAGTTAAAATATCTATACTCTGAAGACTCTAAAAATGGTGAAAGAAACTGAAGATGACACAAAGAAATGAAACACCTTCAATGTTCATGGATTTAAGGAGCAAGGAGTGTTGAAATGTCTATGCTACACAAGAAACGGGAGACTTCATGATTATGGATTTCATGCTATATTACAAAGCTGTACTTATCAAGACAGTAAGCTACAAGCACAAAAAAGACACATAGATCAAGAGAACAGAAGAGTAAACCCAGATATGGACTCACAAATGTATGGCCACCTCATCTTGGATGAAGTAGGAAAGACTATGTAATGGGAAAAAAGACAGCCTTGTCAACAAAGGGTGTTGGGAAAACTGGACCAGAACATGCAGAAGAATGAAACTGAACCACTTTCTTACTCCATACACAAAAATAAATCCAAACGGGTGAAAGACCTAAATGTGAGACAGGAGACCATCAAATCCTAGAGGAGAACAGGCAGCAACCTCCTGGACTTCGGACATAGCAACTTCTTACTAGACGTGTCTCGAGAGGCAAGGGAAACAACAGCAAACTTGAACTACTGGGACCTCATCAAAATAAAAACCTTCTGCACAGCTAAAGAAACAATCAACTAATCTAAAAGGCATTCTACAGAAATTAAAAAGGTATTTGCAAGCCACATATCTGATAAAGGCCTACTATCCAAAATCTATAAAAAAACTTCTCAAACTCAACACCCAAAATACAAAGAATCCAGTGAAGAAATGGTCAGAAGACATGAGGAGATACTTTTCCAAACAAAGCATTCAGATGGCTAACCGACACACGAACATACGCTCAACATCACTCATCATCAGGAATTACAAATCAAAACTACAATGAGAGATGACCACACACCTGTCAGAATGGCTACAATTAACAACTCAGGAAACAACAGATATTGATGAGGATGAGGAGAGAAGGGAACCCTTTTATGCACTTGGTGGGAATGCAAAGTGCCCGGACCATTCCAGAAAACAGTTTAAAAACTAAAAATTAAACAACCTTACACTCCAGCAATTGCTCTACTAGGAATTCATCCAAAGCATACAAAACTTCTGATTTGAAGAAGTACATGCACCCCAATGTTTACAGCAGCATTAACTATGACAGCCAAACTGAGGAAAGAGACCAAAAGTCCACCATGTGATTAATCTGCTATATGTATAGAATGGCATATTACTCAGTCACAAAAAAGAATGAAATCTTGCCATTTGCAAAGGTGTTGATGCAGCTAGAGGGTATCATGCTAAGCAAAGTAAGTCAGTCAAAGATGACAAACACCATATGATTTCCTCCTATGGGGAATTTAGATCTAGGGGAAGGGGAAAAAGAGCAAGAAATCATAAAAATAAACTCTAAGGTTAGAGACCAAACTGAGGGTTGCTGGAGGGCAGGTGTGTGGGGGATGGGATAATGCATGTTGGGGATTAAGGAGGCCACGTGTTGTGATGAGTACTGGGTGTTAATGTAAGTGATGAACCAATAAATTCTACTACTGAAATTAATATTACACAATATGTTAACTAACAAAAATTTAAACACAAACTTAAAAAATTTAAAAAGTGGAAAAAAGGAAGGGAGAATTGTTGTCACAAATTGTCATGAACATGGAATCTAAGGTAGTGAGTCTAACGTCTTGCATTTACTCATTATATCCCTAACTGATGGTGGACATAAATTAACATACTCATGAATTTTCACAGCAGTGCCAGGTGGGCTGGAATTCAAACCACATCTGCCCTTCCCAACTCCACTGTGCCCACACATCATGGGCAGCTTGTCCAGACACCTGCACAAGAACCCAGGTTGGGCCTCAGCAGGGACCCACATCTGCAGAACTGGAAAGTGTGGACAGTTGACGCTTCCTAAGAAGCTCTGGGTTTCCTTCCCCGACTTGCTGTCTCCGCTCCCTTGTCTTCCTTTCCTGTCTCTTGAAGAGAACCATGTCCCCTGTTAGTGGTTCATGAAAGTGAGGGGCTATATGTTCTATAAACATTCAATATGACAGATAACATACAAGGGGACAAAAAAAAAGCCCATATGATACAGCCTGTCTCGCGGCTCCTATCACCCAATGTGGTAGAGTACAAATAAACCTAAGTATTCCTTTGGTCAAAAACCAAAGGAATGCACAGCACGTTGGAAAAGTATTAAGCAATGAGAAGCCGGGAAGAATTCCACAAATGCAGATATGAGCTCCCCTTGGAAGGAAGAAGAAAAATTACAGTCCCAAACACGCAAGAGTAAAATAATTTTAGGAAATGATACAAGAGCTTCAATGCGTTCTATTCGTGAAGTGTCTAAAATTGGCAATGCAAAAAATGGATTTTGAGGGTTTCACATAGAATTGCGAAGGAAAAATTGTGTCAAGAACTTGGTTGTGTGCACAGAGCTCAACGGCTCCTGAGACATATAGAAAGCCCGCCACCTGAAAAGGTAAACGTGTTTTTTGACCCCAGGAGCATATCTACCAAATCTGATGAGCAGTCTGGCCAAAGAGACACAGAATGGCAACTCTTGTGAAATTTGAACTTCGATTTCATATATTTCCACATAATTTCCATATATTAGGAAAAACCATGCCACGAAAATGATTTGCTAGAGTCTATAAATTTAAAAACAAACGACAAAACTCTAAGTCACCAGAGACCAAATAGGGAACACGTCAACATTGAGAGAAACCAGAAAAAAAACAAGACTTTTAGTTACATTGTAAGTCAAGAAATCAGTGGGGTGCCTGGGTGGTTGAGTTGGTTAAGCGTCTCACTTCAGCTCAGGTCTCGATGTCACGATTTGAGGGTTTGAGCCCTGTTGTCAGGCCCTATGCTGACAGCTCAGAACCTGGAGCCTGCTTCAGGTTTTCTGTCTCCCTCTCTCTATGCTTTCCCCCACGTTCTGTCTCTCTCTCTCTATCAAGAATAAACACTTTAAAAAAATATTAGTCATAAGCAATCAATCATCAAGAAAAAGAAAACTACAGCTAAGAACACAACACCCATAAAAAGAAATGGTATCAATAGACTTTGTGAAAATCACATACGCTTATCTGCCCACATGAATACCAATAGTAAGATAAGTTACAGAGTAAGAGACAACATTCACAAATTGCATAACCACCAAGGGACCTGCATCTTGAATATGCTAAGAACCCTCAACAGTCAATACGAAGAAAGGAAACAAACCTCCATAAAACAAGCACAGCCTTGTGTAGTAGACCTCCTATCCTTGAGGTTATAGACACATTAGGTACGGACTGGAGAAGACTCTTCACACCATCGACTGTCAGGGAAATTCAAAACAAGAACGCAATAGATGTCCTATACACACATCCCAATGGCTCAGGAATGAAAACAACACTGACAGCAACATCCAGGTGAGCATCCAGCATACGTGGGGCCTCAAACAATGCAGGAAGGATTGACAAACAAACACCAGCTCTGGAAAACCATTGGCTGTCGCTTATGAAATTATACATGGATGACATAAAAAGGATCCTGGAAATACCACTCCCGAGTATTTGTCCCTGAAGAATGAAATCCCATGCTCAGAAAATAAATGGTGTGTAAATATTTATAGCATCTTTCTTAGTGTTAGAGGCTCAGAATAAGGCAAAAGTCTTTCTAAATATAAAGGAATAAACCAACTCCTAAACTTCCATCAATGGGATGCTTTGCCAGAGAAATGTGACACTACTGATGCACACCTGAAACCAGGTGAAACTCAAAGACATGATGTGGAGGGAAGGGCGGTAGTCCCATAATTACAGAGGTGGTGTGACCTGGGACACTCACACAGCCAGACCATGGTGACAGTGGTTTGGTTGGGCATTCCTTATCTCTTTCTTTCCCAAACCACATGACGAGATACTCTGCTTCATTTGAGAGCACTCCTATGTTCAACCACCCTCTGATGTATGGAGTCTCCACAGACTGAACCCTACAACCTCGGACTCCTCTGAATGGAGAGTTGTTGAGACCATAGTCTGATATGTGTTCTGACAGGAGCTGTTCCCTCCACTGTCCCTGCCTCTGGCTCTCTCCTGCAGGTGAGCAGGAGTAGGTTAGGAACCCTCCACTGAAACTATTGGTCTCCTGCACCTGACTCTCCCACAACATGAAGGCCAGACCTTCCTCACACTCAGCTGGAAATGAAGTCATTTCTATAGGAACAGATTTGCTCCTTCATTTAGAGGATTGCTCCATCTCCCCCTTACCCTGGGCAATACTCTGGGCAAAGGTCTGCAGCTGCAGGGCATGTCGGGGACAAACAGGATTCCAAACAGTTTGGAAACTGAGGGCTCTGTTTAGGGGTGGCTGGCAGCTTCACTGCCTTGTGGCTTGCTTGTCCTGGTGGCATGAGACTCCTGCCAAACAAGTCAGGTCTGGGGTGATCAGGTTCCCAGCATCCCTAGTGGACTGTGCCCAGGGCAGAGCTTCCTTCCTGGGAGTGGGGCTGCCAACAATGAGTAAGTCGCACATCTCAGTGGCACCTGCTGGGGCTTGGCCTCAACAGCAAACAGCTTAGGGTCACTGACATCCTGTCCCTCTGGGAAAGAGTCCTCTGAACAGGAGCTGGTCACCAGGAACCCTGTGTATTGGCTACAACAGTCTGGAGGGGAGGTTGCAGCCAGGCTCAGTGGCACATGCCTATAGTCCCAGTTACTTGCACTGGAGTTTCTACTTGTTGAT
Organism: Puma concolor; assembly: GCF_028749965.1. Classification (NCBI taxonomy): domain Eukaryota; kingdom Metazoa; phylum Chordata; class Mammalia; order Carnivora; family Felidae; genus Puma; species Puma concolor. The sequence goes on from NC_141672.1 coordinate 1,292,448, forward strand.
CGGGGGTGGGAAAGGAAAAGAACATACCTTAGTTCAAATATCCTAGGTATTCTTTCTGGTAGTATATTTTCTGCAATAAATGCTTCTTCATGGGATGTATGCCAACTTGGCCATTTGCAGGCACTATAAATACATTATTTGAGTTTTTATTCAAATTCCAGTTGGTTAACATGCAATGTAATATTACTTTCAGGTGTAAAATATAGTGATTCAACATTGCAATACAGCACCCAGTGTTCGTTATGAGCGCTCCCCTTAATCCCCATCAACGACCTCCCCATCCCTCCACCCACCCTCCCCAGGGTAACCATCAGTTTTTCCCCTATACTTAAGTATCTGTTTCGTGGTGCTTACGTGCTTCCATGGGTTAGGCCCACGACTCTTGATCTGGGCTCTTGTCTTGATCTCATCGTTCCTGAGATCGAGCCCCACTTTGGTTTCTGCACTGACAACACGACGTTTCCTTGGGAGTCTCTTCCCATCTGACTCTGCCCCACCTCCCATTCTCTCTCTAAATAAATAAGTGAACATTGAAAAATCGCCTATTTCTTGGTTTGCCTCTTCTCTCTTATTTGTCCCTTTGCCCATTTGTTGTTTCTTAAATTCTACATATGGATGAAATCATATATTTGTCTTTCTCTGACTTATTTCAGTAAATATAATACTCTCTAGGCCCATCCCTGTCCTTACAAATAGCTAATGTCATTCCTTTTACGGCTGAGAAATATTCCAGTGTGCGTGGACGGGGTTATGTAGATATACCACCCCATTCTATACCCATTCATCAATCAATGCATACTTGGGCTGGGTTGTTTCCATAGCTGGGCTGTTTGTGACATAGCTGCTATAAACATAGAGGTACAATTCCCTTCAATTAGTATTTTTGTATCCTTTGGGTAAATACCTAGTAGTGCATTTGTTCTATCGTAATGTAGTTGTATTTTTAGCTTTCTAAGGAACCTCCATGCTGTTTTCCATAGTGGCTGTGCCAGTGTGCATTCCCACCAGCACCTCGAAAAGGATCCTCTTTCTCTGCATCCTCACCAACACCTGTTGTTTTTTGTGCTGTTGAGTTCAGCCTTTCTGACCAGTGTGAGTTGATATTTCATTGTAGTTTGGATTTATATTTCCCTGATGAGGAGTGATGTTGACCATCTTTTCATGTGTTTATTGACAATCTGTAGGTCACATTTGGAAAAATGCTTATTCATGTCTTCTGGCCATTTTTTAATAGGATTATTCAGTTCTGGAGTTGAATTTTATACCATATATAGAAAACCTGAAAGACTCCACCAAAAAAAAAACCCGCTAGAACTGGTACAATAAACCTGTAAATTTGTAGCATACAAAATCAACATATAGAAATTTGTTACATTTCTATACACCAATAATGAAGCAGAAGAAAGAGAAATCAAGGAATCAATCCCATTGAAAATTACACCAAAAACCATAATATACTAGAAATAAACCTAAGTAAAGAGGTAAAAGATCTGTACTCTGAAAAGTCTGGGACATTTATGGAAGAAATTGAAGAAAACACAAAGAAATGGAAAAATATTCCATGCACATGGATTAAAAGAAAAATCATTGTTGAATGACAATACTATCCAAAGCAATCTAGACATTCAATGCAAATAATTCAATTTCCTGTCAAATAATACCAGCATTTTTCACAGAGCTAGAACAAATAACTCTAAAATTATCATGGAACCACCAAAGACCCCAAATAACCAAAGATCTTGAAAAAGAAAAAAACCTGGAGGCATCACAATTCTGGATATCAAGCTATATTACAATGCTGTAGTCATCAAGACAGGATGATACTGGCAAAAAAAAAAAAAAAAAAGAAAAACATAGATTAATGGAAAAGATTAGAAAACCCTGAAATGGACACATCACTATATGATCAACTAATCTTTGACAGAGCAGGAAAGACTATCAAATGGAAAAAGTCCTTTCAACAACTGGTGTTGGGAAAACTGGACAGCATCGTGAACTTGTAATGAACCTGGACCACTTTCTTACAGTACACACAAAAATAAATACAAATTGAATGAAAGACCTAAATGTGAGACAGGAAACCATCAAAATCCTAGAGGAGAACACAGGCACCAATCTCTTTGACCTTGGCCAGAACAATTTCTTACTAGACATGTCCCCAGAGGCTTGGGAAACAATAGCAAAAATAAACTATTGGGATCTCATCAAGATAAAAAGCTTCTGCACAGCAAAGAACAAATCAACAAAACTAAAAGGCAACTGACAAAATGGAGGGGAGATATTTGTATGACATCTCAGATAAAGGGTTAGTATCCAAAATCTATAAAGAACTCACCAAATTCAACACTCAAAAAACAAACAATCCAGTGAAGAAATGGGCAGAAGACACGAATACATATTTTTCCAAAGAAGACATCCAGATGGCAAAAAGACACGAATAAAGATGCTCAACAACACTCTTCATCAGTGAAATATAAATCAAAACCACAATGAGATACCAACTCACACCTGTCACAATGACTAAAATTAACAATTCAGAAAACAGGAAGTGTCAGCAAGGATGCAGAGAAAGCGAAACCCTTTCGCACTGTTGATGGTAATGCAAACTGGTGCAGCCACTCTAGAAAACAGTGTGGAGATTCCTCAAAAAATTAAAAACGGAACTATCCTGTGATCAAGCAATTGCATTTATCCAAGGATACCAAAATGCTGATTCGAAGGGGCACATGCATCCCAATTTTTATGACAGCCTTATCAACAAAAAACAAATAGTGGAACAACCCAAATATTCATCAACACATGCATAAAGAAGAGGCGGTAAATATATACAATGCAATATTACTTAGCCATCAAAAAGAATGACATCTTGCCAATTACAATAATGTGGATGGAACTACAGTGTATTATGCTAAGTGGAACAAGTCAGTCAGAAAAAGTCAAATATCCTATGATTTCACACATTAGTGGAATAGAAGAAACACTACATACGGAAAGGAAAAATAAAATAAATCAAAACAGAGAGGGAGGAAACCAGAAGACACTCTTAAATACAGAGAACAAACTGAGGGGAAGTGGGGGAGGTGGGCTAAATGGCATGTGGCCATTAAGGAGGGCACTGGTTGAAATGAGAACTGGGTGTTACATGTATGCGATGGTTCTCTAAATTCTACCCCTAAAATCAGTACTACACTGTATGTTAACAGATTGAATTTACATTAATATAATACAAGAAAATTATATATAGAGACTACCTCAAAATAGCAAGCTTCTGCACAGTGAAGGAAACAATCAACAAAACAAAAAAGCAAACTATGGAATGGAGGAAGATATCTGTAAATGACATATCCTCAGGGTTAGTTTCCAAAACATATAAGTTTTTGTAAATTGTTTTCAAATTATCATTAGAGAGTGTGTCCATGCAGTTCAGCACATGTTGTGTGAGAAGCAAAACTCATGTCTTTCACTTTTATATTGTGGTAAGGTCTCACTGAACATGAGGCCCACACTCTTCACAAAATTTTAACCATACATTACAGTATTGTTAATTACAGGGGTAATGATGTGGAGACCCCTCTAGAACTTAATCATCTTGCATAACACAAAATCATAGCCCTTGAGATCTACTCCTCATTGACCCTCCCTGCCAGGCTCTGGAAACTGCCATTTCACTCTCCATTTCATTGTTATCAAAACCCAAATTCAGGTGCCTGTTGCTGGAAAGGTCAATGTTCAAAGTTTTAGTTTTGGTGGGAAAGGAATTTGAGCTATATTCAGAAGGCCAGACACTGGGGAAAAGGCAAACTCTTGTCCAAATGCCAACTCTGAGGTTTCTCCCTGACTCAGGGGGTTTTAAAGCAGTAGAGGGTACTTAATCAAGCAAGGGAGTGCCACGGTCAATACCATCTTTTGATCATGGGCAGACTCCATGGTACAAGCTGCCAAAGTAACCTCAACTTCCCTGCATCTCCAGCTGAAGAGGGAACCAAACTACATGGGAGGAGACTGCCAGAGGCCAGGAAAGAACCACCATAAGGGATTAGAGGAGAAAACCCCTGGGGCTCACACATGGTCACCAGTACTTTCTGTTCTCCCCAGCTGGCATAAGAAAATACTAAAATACAACCTTGTAGTTCACCAATCATCACTCAGAATACTGAGAAATGTTTTGCTCAGTGAACTCAGAGGAACCTTCAAAGCAAAAACCAAAAGGATCAAATGGCTTGCAAACTAGTAGCCAAGGAGAATAAGACACATAAAACTACAAAGCGATTTTTTGCATCACCCATAAAGGTAAAATTGACAATGTTTACCTCCACATCACAAGGAAGCAAAAGCAGTGGTCTCTGTAATCAGGCACAATAGTTATCCAAAGAAAGTGACCCAGCAGTACCACAGGACATGGAACTGGTAGAGAAGTTCAGGGTGTTATAACTGTATAGCCCATATGCAAGTAGCGGGAGGAAAGATTGAAGGTATTGACTAGAGCCATGCCTCTGGGTCCAAATCCCTACCCATGTCCATGTGACCACTCTTGACCATGGCTCACCTGCCCCTCCCACATCTACCCCAGCTGAACTGATGTGCAGGGTCACCCAATGCCACACCCTGGGACTGTTGCCAAACCCCACAGGTGGCCCCCAGGTGCAGGGTGCTGGCCACCTGGCACAGCCCTCTGTTCTGTCTGATGGTCTAGACCTCACTTTGCTGAGGATCCTCCATTTATCCATTCTCACTGGCAGATGTCCCTGAGCAGGGGCATGAGGCTGGCAGAGGGCCAGGTCACCCTGAGGGCACCCCTCTTTCTGTTTGAACTCTGGGCAGTGCTGGCTCCTGTGCAGGGTTCTCAAGGGCATCCCTCATGGTGCTACACCTCCTCTGAGGTGGTAATTCCCAAGAAGTAGCCGCACCACAGCAAGGGCATTCAGATGTCTGGCTGTCTGTCCTATAGCCTGCGTTTTGGGGGCAAGAGACATGTTATGCACATGCAGCACAAGAAACTCTTTTGGTCCAGACTCTGCTGATGATGACTCAGGATGCTCAGGGAGCCTTGCAGGTGGACTACCCTTTCATGCCTCCAGACTGTTACTACCTCGGCGACCTGGAGGAGATTCCTCTTTCCATGGTCACAATTGACACAGGCTATGGCAGCCTTGAAGATATCATGAAGTTGGATTAACTTGCCTATGAAATGAGACCCCTCGATGATTTCCAATGGTTTTAACACTTTGTTTCTCAGATAGTCGCAGACATCTGTGCAATGGGACCTACTTATAACCTAGGATATAAGGAGGACAGGGGACCCCCTGTTCCTCAAGGAAATGCCAGTGCAGCCCCAAGGATCTCTAGTAAGTTCTGTTCATACCATCACGGAATTTTCAAAGGACTTGCTCTCAGTTTCAAAACAATGTATAGTGTGTTAACCACGTGGAAAAGAGTGCCCAATTCCTAATAAAGCTAGTTAGCTTAATTGAGTCAATATTTCATGGTATTGATGTAAGTTATTGGTTTCATGGTCATTTATAGTGAGAGACATCAAGCTCACACGGGCAATTATGTGTTGCATCAGAATCCTTTTTTCTCTTCAGTAGTATGAGTCAAAGTATTTTCGATTTCTTAAAACACATTCACCCTTAATGTGATTTGAGATAGGCCCCATGAGGTTCATTGCACTCCAGTTGTATATTCTATATGCCATCCACCAATGGGTTATATGCCATCATTCTGAGTTATTTAGGCAGACATTATTTACTCTTGTCTGTCATAGCAACACATCAGATGGCAAGAAATTGTGGCTTGTGCCTTGACACTGATGAATGTGCTTGCCAAAAAAGGTCCAACTGCATTAGGACCCAATTAACTGGTATAATGGAAGCTTTCAGGAACTGTTCCTTCGTTCATATGCAGCACATAATGAATTGTGGAACAGGCAAGTGCATGTTCAACACTGAAATGGTGCATTTAAATAAAAGCCTGACCCACTATCATTATGGAAACTACATAGTGGATCCAGGAAAGCAGTGTGACTGCGGCTCCTTCAACCAGTGCTACAGCAATCTAAGCTGTATGCGTGATTATATCTGAACCCCTGGGGGCAAATGTAACACAGGCAGATGCTATACAGACTGCGCCAACTCCGCTGCTTGGACACCCTGCAGACCAATCCAAAATATACGTGATCTTCCAGAGTCCTGCCATGGGGTGTCCTTGGCGTGCCCTGATGACTTCCATATGCAAGATGGAACCGCGTACACTGAAGAGGGCTGCTGCTATCATGGAAACTGCACTGACCGTACTATTCACTGCCAAGAAAGCTTTGGCAGAAATTCTGGGAAAGGTGAAGATGTCTGCTATACCATAAATCACAAAGGCAGCTGACATGGACACTGCAGAAGACCCCAGGGAATTCACGCTGAACCTGTTCCCATACAGGCGTGCCGTGTGGAAGGCTGCAGTGTAGGAATGTCACACATCTCCCTCAGCTGCAAGAGCATGTTGGATTCCATCTGTCTGAGATCCAGGGTTCTGATGTTTGGGGCTGGATTCACATCGTAGCACAGGAACAACCCAGATTGGTCATGTGAGAACTGGTACTTCCTGTGCTTCTGGAAAGTTCTGTCAGGATACCTACTGCACTGGCAGTGTGGCTCAGCTGAATTATGACTGTATCCCAGAGAAATGCAGTCACAGAGGGATGTGCAACCATAACAGGAACTGCCACTGCCACATAGGCTGGGATCCTCCATGGTGCACGGACAAGGCACTGGTGGGAGCACAGACTGTGGACCCCTCCAAGAAGAATTCAGTGAGCAAAGTCATGAATCCATGGTATATCTCAGAGTGGTTTTTGGTCACATTTATGTCATAAGCGCTGCATTCCTCTTTGGTGTTGCCATAAATATCAGAACTATAAACACAGAGAAAGTTAAGGAAGAGACTTTTGGAGAAGACAATCCATAATTTAGCCTCCAGACCCCTGAACAACTATAGACAATGCATCTATTGCATCTGTAAAAATACAGTAATGAGGCGGCACAGCTGACATCCACGTTTCCAAGGGTCTGCGGGAGACACAGGGGTCCTCAGGCACATCACGGCTCTGACACCAGGTCTCTCATGGGTCACCGACCAGCACTCTGAAATAAAACTTGAAAACTGCATGCTTGTAACCTTTATGTAGTTTTTAAGCTTGTAAGAGCCCAAACTGAGCCTTAGTTTCTGGGAAGAGAACCTGAGAGTGCAGGTGTCTTGAGCAGAAGTGTCTGGTTCCAGAATTAAGAGAAGTTGACACAAGGTCTTTTATGGGCAACTTCATGAGTTTTCTCCAAAACCGTGCTCTTGTGCACTGAACATTTTCTCATCCTCCAGGTAATCTGTCTTCCCCCAGTCCCAACATGTGTTCAGGATAATAGAGGGCTACCACCACCCATACTGCCTGTCCCAAACTGGGGTGTCTGTGGGCTGTGAGGGAAAGGGATGGGCATTAGGTTCCACCTAGCGCAAGCTGTGCCTCCCTGGAGACAAAATTTCCAAATGTGGGAAACTGAGACCATGAGGCTAAAAGGAGCACCCAATGAAATCAATCAGAAAGGTAGGCACAAGTGCCTATGGATGACTCTGGCATCTAGAGGGAGCTCGGTGAATGTGAATCCCTGCTCTCTTTCTCTTGCCTACTTTTCAGTGAGTTTAACTATAGATAAGAATCTGCCTAAGATACCCACTTTGGTTTTCCAAGCACCTTCTAGAATAACACAGAGGTGAGCCTCTGAAAGTTAGCGAATTCAGCCCCATCCGCTCCCAAGAAATCCTGTACTTGCTACCCTGTTTTCTATGTCCTGATCATTGGGAATTTGGGGTGGAGGCCTGCCCTTCCCTGGGTCCTTGTGCCCTCTTGTTCTTGGCTCTGTAAGTCATAAATCTTGTGCTTCCATTTCCTTTGTTGGGGTGTACTGAAACCCCACCTTCAGTCACAAGGGGCCTGCACATCTCATGTACCCCAAGCGAGAGCTCAGATGCCTAGAGAGCTGCCTGTCACCCACTGTGACTTGCTGTTGCCACTTCCTTCAGCAGGTCACAGTCTACATGTTCTTAATTCAGTACAGAAGCTGAGGTCCCACAGTACATTTATCCCCAAGGGTGGGATTGGGAGCCTAGCTGATGCCCCCCCTACAATGCCTTAAACCTAAGAATGGCTCACTCATTCCTCACCCTCACATCGCAGCTGCTGTGGGAAGGAGCTGATGCTTGCTGGTGGTCTGTAGCTTTGATTTGGGCTTATGCCAGGTGTTGCCAGTAACCCTCACCCTAAATTATCAGTGCCATAAAAGGTCAGACTCCCTGCAGAGACCAACAAGCAGGCACCAGTCGGGGGGTGCAGGGGTGTGTATTTCCTATTTATCTCCAAAGGAGGTGGACACCAAGGACAGCGTTCCTAGATTAGTGTCAAAGGAGACGCCAGCTGCTTGGTCCACTGTGTTGCAGCCAGCACCGTGGTGTTGTGCTTGATTAGCCAGCCCTAGCTAGTGATGGAGGCAAATCTACAAGGAGCATCATGGCACCCAGGGTGGAGGACTTGGCCAAGGCAAGCTCCCCCTAGTGGCTGCAATCCTCGCTGCTGTCACCAATGGCTCCCCACCTGTCAGGTATTGGGTGGGACACCTCAGTGTGGGAGGCCACAGAACATGACTCTGGGAAGAGCTAACTTCTACCCCAGATTTTCCCTGTCACGATCCACTACACCTACATGTCCAAGGACCAGCATGAGAGACAGAAATGGTGCCAGGCACTATACCATCATGGAAATGCAAGGCTTCCTAGAATCATTTGTCCAAAGGGAGGGAGACAAGGACATTGATTGGCTTTTGTGGGTCTTCGTCATTGGCTCCGAGCTGTTGCTTACAGCAGTTGACATACTGCAGCTGACTGAATTGGTCCAAGACCACCAAAGTCATCATTCACTGAAAAACTCAAAGTATCCACAGCCTGTTTACAGACACACCCTAGAGGAGCCTCCAGACTTTTCACTCTATCAAAAGACCATGACAAGCACACCAAGGCACAGGGCAGGAGACACAGACAAAAAAGGGGAAAGGCTCTGAGGAAGACGCTCCCCAAGCCCCCAAGCCCCCAAGCCCACAGAGGTAGGAAGATGCTCTGATTCCTGGGACTTGGATTTTTACGGCATGGCAGCACAGGCCCACTGGGAGAGGTCAAGCCCAGGTGACGCCATCCAACTCTAAGATAGAATGGGGACAATTCAAAGAGTGTGGGGTTTTTGTTTTTTGTTTTTGCCTTGTGTCATGCGCCCAAGATCCTTGACCATTTCCAACCTGGAGTAGAGACCCTTGACAACACAATCTAAGGAGCTCTTCATGAAGGACCACTCTGACCTTAAGGCTGTGCCATTACATTCACAGTGGGGGAACAGGACGACATAGGTTCCTGTCCACGTGGCAAGAACCTGGTCTCCTCACGACCCACTGTGGAGACTTTGGGCGGAGGAGGGCATGCATCCATGCTGATAAGAACCAGTTTCATCAGGACCCCCTGTGGAGGATTCCAGAGGACGAGGGCCCAGGTCCACACCGACATGAACCCGGTTTCGTCAGGACCCGCTGTGGAGGATTCGGGAGGGCGAGGGCCCACGTCCAAACTAACAAGAACCCGGTCTCCTCAAGCCCTGCTGTGGAGACTTCGGGTGGACAAGGGCCCGTGTCCACACGGACAAGAACCAGTTTCGTCAGGACACCCTGTGGAGGATTCGAGACGACGAGAGCCCACGTCCACACCAACAAGAACCCGGTTTCATCAGGACCTGTTGTGGAGGATTCAGGAGGACCTGGGCCTGCGTCCACACAGACAAGGACCCGGTCTCCTCAGGACCCACTGTAGAGGATTCAGAGGGACGTGGCCCCACGTCCACACTGACAAGAACTCGGTCTCCTCAGGATCCACTGTGGAGGATTCAGGGGGACGTGGCCCCGCGTCCAAACCGACAATAACCCAGTCTCCTCAGGCCCCGCTGTGGAGACTTCGGATGGACGAGGGCCCATGTCCACGCTGACAAGAACCGGTTTCATCAGGACCCCCTGTGGAGGATTTGAGAGGAGGAGGGCCCACGTCCAAACCGAGAAGAATCCGGTCTCCACAGGGCCCGCTGAGGAGGATTCGGGAAGACAAGGGCCCACGTCCAAACCGACAAGAACCCGGTCTCCTCAGGACCCGCTGTGGAGACTTCAGGGAGACGAGGGCCCGTGTCCACGCCAACAAGAACCCGGTTTCGTCAGAACCCGCTGTGGAGACTTCGGGGAGACGAGGGCCCGTGTCCACACCGACAAGAACCCGGTTTCGTCAGAACCCGCTGTGGAGGATTCGGGAGGACCTGGGCCTGCGTCCACACGGACAAGAACCCGGTCTCCTCAGGACCCACTGTGGAGGATTCAGGGGGACGTGGCCCCGCGTCCACACAGACAAGAACCCAGTCTCCTCAGGACCCACTGTGGAGGATTCAGGGGGACGTGGCCCCGCGTCCACACTGACAAGAACCTGGTCTCCTCAGGACCCGCTGTGGAGGCTTCGGGTGGACAAGTGCCCACGTCCACACTGAGAAGAACCCGGTCTCCTCAGGACCCTCTGTGGAGGCTTCGGGTGGACGAGTGCCCACGTCCACACTGAGAATAACCCGGTCTCCTCAGGACCCTCTGTGGAGGATTCAGGGGGACGTGGCCCCGCGTCCACACTGACAAGAACCCGGCCCTCTCAGGACCCACTGTAGAGAATTCAGGGGGACATAGCCCCGCGTCCACACGGACAAGAACCCGGTCTCCTCAGGACCCGCTGTAGAGGATTCAGGTGGTCGTGGCCCTGCGTCCACACTGACAAGAACCCGGTTTCGGCAGGACCCGCTGTGGAGGATTCGGGAGGACGTGGCCCCGCGTCCACACTGGGGGACGTGGCCCTGTGACCACACAGACAAGAACCCGGTCTCCTCAGGACCCGCTGTGGAGGATTCAGGGGGACGTGGACCCGCGTCCACACTGGGGGACGTGGCCCTGTGACCACACGGACAAGAACCCGGTCTCCTCAAGTCCCGCTGTGGAGACTTCGGGGAGACGAGGGCCCATGTCCACACCGACAAGAACCCGGTTTCGTCAGGACCGGCTGTGGAGGTTTCAGAGGTTCATGACCCGCGTTCACACTGACAAGAACCCGGTCTCCACAGGACCCGCTGAGGAGGATTCGGGAGGACGAGGGCCCGCGTCCAAACCGACAAGAACCCAGTCTCCTCAGGACCCGCTGTGGAGACTTCAGGGAAACGAGGGCCCGTGTCCACACCGACAAGAACCCGGTTTCGTCAGGACCCGCTGTGGAGGATTCAGGGGGACCTGGGCCTGCGTCCACACCGACAAGAACCCGGTCTCCTCAGGACGTGCTGTGGAGGATTCAGGGGGACGTGGCCGCGCGTCCACACGGACAAAAACCCGGTCCTCTCAGGACCCTCTGTGGAGGATTCGGGAGGACGAGGGCCCGCGTCCAAACCGACAAGAACCCAGTCTCCTCAGGACCCGCTGTGGAGACTTCGGGGAAACGAGGGCCCGTGTCCACACCGACAAGAACCCGGTTTCGTCAGGACCCGCTGTGCAGGATTCAGGGGGACGTGGCCCCGCGTCCACACGGACAAGAACCCGGTCTCCTCAGGTCCCGCCATGGGAGGAGCAGGTGAGGAGAAAGCCAGGCCCCGGGAAGAGGAGCTTCCGGAACCTGGAGGCTGAGGGGGGCGGTGTTCCCCAGACCCTGGGGGGAAAGGACCCTGCGCGGCGTCGTGCGCGGTGACACCGTGTCCCCCGCGGGGCTTACCTCACCGGCGCCGGGCGGCGGGGCCGCGCGGCCGTGTTCCTGCTCCGCGCCCACTCGGTTCCCGCCGCTTCCTCGTGCGGTTCGCGGTCCAGGAGCGGGGTCGGTCCCCTGGCGGAGCTTGCACTCCCGCCGCTCTGGCCTCGCGGGTCCCTTCAGCCTCCGCGCGGGGCGGGGTGTCCCTCCCGAGTCTGCGACGGCGCCGTGGGGAGTTCGGTGCGACACCCCGGAGCTGCAGGTCGCTCCGGGCAGGACAGACGTGCTCTCGGGGTCGGTTCCTCCGCGGCCAGGAGGACAGAGCCGCTCTCCGCCCCCGTGCGTCTTCCTCCGTTTCTGTCCCCAGTGCCCTGTCCTGGGACAGCAGGCCTGCCACCTCCTTGCTCAGATTTCCTCTGGGGCACGTCGTTCCTTCTGCGGCGGTTGCAAATGGCACCGTCTCTTCCTTTCTCTTTCCGACGGGTCGGCAGGAGCGTGCAGACGTGCACGTGGTGTGTGTGTGCTGATCTCCTATCCTGCGAGTGTCCTCGTTTATCCTTCCGTTGCCCTTGGAAATAACGCCGCCAGTTACGTTACCAGCAAAAGTGGGTTTATTCGGGAGTAGCGGAGAATTGCCATCCGGGCCCAGCAAGCTGTGGCAAAACCGCGGCCGGGTGGGGAGCACACGGAGAGGAACGCTGTTTCCGGGGAAGAGGAAGTTGGGAGGCTGGTTTTGAAGCGAGGTCCGCAGGAGGAAAGCAGGGCTGCAGGGCGAGCAGGCGCCTCCCGGGCCCGGCTGCAGGCGCGGTGGGTTTCCTGTAGGGGCCGCAGGGCACAGCTTCCCCTGGTGGGGCCTGAGCCTGGGGCTTCTCTCCGCCGAGGGTTCTAATCTTGGGTCTGTAGCGGTGGGTTGTTCCTGAGCCTGACCCTGGGTGCTGGGCTCCGCCTTCCAGCCTCCCATCCCCGCCTCCCGGGTTCACTTCCCTGAGATGTCCCTTCATTGGTTTTCGCAGTTCTAACAGCTTATTAGTGGCGTCTTGTGGACAACCGGAATTCCAAATCCCACTGCTTCCGCTGCACCCAATCACGTGGCCACCAATTGAACCCTCCCACGTGCCTCTGGCTCACGTGCTGCCTCCTGCAGGGCCCGTGGCCTCTCCGCCTGGGTGAGCTGGGTCTGGGCGTGGGCCTACGTCACAGCGTTTGACCCCTCTCTTGCTTCTGTCATGCGGGGCTGACACTGTTGTTTGGAGGAGTACCTTACTCTGTGATTTCAGACGTGCAGTGAACGTGTCACAGCAGCGCAAATACACTTTACCTGGACGCTCGTTTCTTTGCCGCGTTTGCCACTTCACAGGAGATACTTTGGTGCGTTTTAACCCAAACGGGGACGCCCTCCCGAGAAACCACCACAGAACCCCAAATGACGAAATCCCTGCGTTTCCACATTAGAACCCAGACCACAGGCCCACTTCAAGAGTCCCCACCTGCCCCACTGTGAAATGTCTTTTCCCATTCTGATCCGGTTTCTTTTGGGGAAGTGCTCCTGAGACTTTCCCCTATCTGTGTAACCCGGGGGGATTTAAAGAGCAAGGTGGTTCCTGGGGCGCCTGGGGTCTCAGTCTGCTAAAGGCCGAGTTCACTTCAGGTCATGATCTCCAATTGATGGGTTCCAGCGCCTGCTTTGTGCTCTGTGCTAACAGCTCAGAGCCTGCAGATTGCTTCAGATTGTGTGTCTCCCTCTTGCTCTGCCCCTCCCGCTATCATGACCTGTCTCTGTCTCTCTTTTTCAACAATAAATAATAAACATTAAAAAAAAGAAAAGAGCAAGATGGTTCCTGAGTGGCCTTTTCTGGATGGCCTCTGTCACTGAGGATGTTTTCTGCATTCACCCATGTTGTGACGTGTATCAGTCCTTCCTTTTTAAATTCTGATTAAATATACGTAACATAACATTTACCACATAAGTCACTTTAAGCATACAGTTGTCTGGCATTAACTGCATTCACACTGTTGTACATCCATCTCCAGAACGTTGTCATGTTCCCCGAGGGAAACTCTGTATCTATTAAACCCTAAATCCCAATTCCTTTCCCCTTGGCCCCTACAGCCACATTCTACTTGGTGTCTCTGAGTATGACTTTTCTGGACACCTCACTTAAGTGGAACCATAGTGTATTTTCCTTCTGTCACTGGCTCATTTCACTCAGCATAATGACTGCCAAGTTCAGTCGGTGTGCTAGTGTGTGTCAGAACTCGCTTCCTTTTTAAGGCTGAATCATATTCCATTGTGTATATACTACATTTTGTTTATTTACTCACCTGTGAATAATTACTTGGGTTGCTTCCATCTTTTGGCTGTTGTGAAGAAGCTGCTATGAATACGGAACATGAATACCTGCTCAAGGCTTTGCTTTAAATTTCCAGATGTAAGTGCAGATGTGGTGTTCTGTGATAGCTTTCTGAGAAACCAGTATTCTCTACAGCCACAACATTTTACTTTATTTCTTTGTATGACAGAATAATATTCCTGTTTAAGGGTCTGCCCCAGGTTGTTTATCCATTCACACACCGATAGGCATTTGCACAGTTTCTACAATTTGGCTATTGTGAACAGTGCTGCTATGTATGTGCACATGCACTTTCTTTAAACAACTGTTTTCAATTCTTCGAGATATACATCTAGGAGTAGTATTGTTGGGCCATATGGTAATTCTATGTTTTTATCTTTTTGGGGGGGGGGAATTGCCAAACTATTTTACACATAGTCTCCACCATTTTACATTTCCACAAGCAAGGTTGAAGGATTCCAATTTCTCAACATCTTTACCAACATTTGTTATTTTGTAGTTGTATTGATTAGAGCATTTTTAGTGCGTGTAAAAGGGTATCTCACTGTGGTTTAAATCTCCATTTCCATAAGGACTATTGATGTTTAATATCTTTTCAAGTGGTATTCACCATTTGTATGGTTGCACTGGGGAAAGATATATCCAAATCCTTTGTCCATATTAAAAATTGGGTTGTCTTTTTTTGATGAGTTGTAAAAACTCTTTATACATTCTGCATAACAGGCTCTTACCAGACAAATACTGTGCAAATATTGTCTTCCATTAGGCTTTGTCTTTTCACTTTGGGGATAGCATCTTCTGGTGTACAAAGGTTTCTAATGTTGAGAAAACTAAATTTATCTACTTTTTCTTTCCTTGCTTGTGCTTTGGTGTCATCTCTAACAGCATTGCTAAACCCAATGGTCATGAAGATTCATCTCGATATATTGCTTCCAGAGGTCATAATTTTACATTTAAACTGTTGATCCATTTTGATTTGATGTTTGTATGTGGTGTGAGGTATGGACACAATTTCATTCCTCTGCCCATGGATAGCCAGCTGTCTAGCACCCTTTATTAAAAAGACCATTTGCTCCCCAATGTCATGTTGTCTGCTCTTGTCAAAATTCAGTTGACCAAAGATGAAGGGGATTATTTCTGGGTTCTCCATTAAATATCACTGACCTGTACATATCTTTATTTTTGTAATGTTTATTTATTTTTGAGACAGAGAACACGCGAGGCCCAGAGAGAAAGGGAGAGATAGGAAACTGATTGGTGTGCAAAGGAAAGGGTTTGGATAGACCTGAGAATGATACATTTCTTTGACCTGTGGTTACTCGGTTGTCCTGTAACTTGATTATGTTCATCTAAACTCATAGAATCTTATAATAAACATGGTCATTTACCATATTTAAGTTACTTCTGTAAATATCTCATCACTTTCATTATTAGATAAAATTTTATAAAATTATTTCTATAAATACTTATGTCTTCACACTCTGTATTGTGTTCCTCCTTAGCTTGGTGGTTGTCTGATGACCATATAGAGTAGATAGATAGGATGGACCAGTTTGTAGGGGGGACAGATTTAGTTCAGTGCATGAAAGTGACAGTTTCTAATGCAAGACTGTGGGGTCAAGGGGCTGAGATGGGGTGCAAAATAATAACATCATGGGAATGAACTCAAGGCTATTGTGGAGATAGTCTGTCATGTTTTACCTATACAGTTCTTTCCTCAATGCGAATTATTATTAGGAGACCTGCCAACCTAACAAACTGTTGTTAAATCCACAGGAAATGAATGGAAGAGTCCAGAAGGAAGCTGGCAGGTGGTGGATGCAGGGAGGGAGCCTGGTGCGCAGAAGCCTGGTGGTTGAGCAAGGGCCTGGTAGAAGCTGTAAATGTTAGGCTACAGGGACGATGGTCCAGATCCAGGACAGAGCTCTTGTCCCTGCACATCCCAGAGTTCAGGACATCCTGGGAAGGGAGACCCTGGGAACAAACGGGAATGGAAGCCAAAGCCCCAGAGGGAGGAGGAATCTACCAGCAAGCATGTGCTATCCCATGTGGAAGCTGTATTCAGAAAATATTGAAGTCATAATTATTTCTTTTGTATATCTAAAGTTGGTGTCAAATACTCTTTTCCATATGAAATTATGATCTTTTAAAAAATATTTCCAATAGTGGGTAATTTCATTCAAATACATTCATAATGATGTGACTCCTCTATAATGACTTTAATATAACATAAAAGTATCTATTATCTATCTATCATCTATCTACCCTCTATCATCCATCACCTATCCACTTATCATCTATCTAGTATCTAGCATTCTGATCTCTATTTGAAGTCTATTCAGCTAACTCAGCATTTATCCTCTTGGCACATGCCTTCAGGACTATGAACACATTTTCTACAATTGCTTTAGGCTCCGGATTTTTAGATTCCAATGATGTCCAGGTCAGCCAATCCATTTTCATTAATGTGGTTGTTTTAGTGCCATTAACTTCTTACCTCAGATACTGATGGTCTCTGTCCATATCAGTGAAGAGTCCCCCACTTCTCTGTGACATCTGTGCCTCCTCCCTGAGTTAACAGCCCCTTGTGTTGGATGGGGATTTCTCAGGAGATGGAGACACCAGCCATGCATGGGAATCATATCTGCAGGTGACAGAAAGGTGTCCATGTCTTGGTGTCTGTGCACTTAAAGATGTCGGCACTGCTTCCAAGCTTTGCAGATGACTGAGGAAGCAAACCCCATCAGCAGAGAACCATCAAGATCAGAAGTCTCCAGCTGTGCTCAAGCTCTGCAGGTAGTTGTCAGGTGAGGTTAATACATCAGTGTGGAAACTAAAAGAAATATGATCCTGGGAACAAGTGTCCTTTGCTTGTTATATTTACACCAGACTGGACATCAATATAGATTTTTTCCTATGCAGTTATGTGTGGAATGACTGTTAAAATTGAATGTATTTAAAGACTTGATTTGGAAAGTTTTCTGGAGAAAGTATGGATCCCTTCAAATATCTTTCAGACAGATAGAGTATAGTGAATTGTGATCCACTCATTTGTTCACTATCTGATCAGAAAGGTGAGGCCATCACTTGACCTGCCTCCAACACAATTCATAGACCAAGTGTTGCCTTGACCGAGGACCAACAAGCCTGAGGATCCAAAAAGAGATGCCCACAGGTGGATCTGGAAGGACCAGGGGAGCCTGACTCAATTTTTGTCCACTTATAAGGACATGCTCCCTCCCACACAGGCAAACTTCTCTAGATCTAGAGTAAACTCCAATCTCAGGGTGTGGGAGCCCACAGCTCTCTCCTCAGAGAGAGCTGAAGTCCCTAAGGAAGGCAGAACTGTATTGGAGAAACAGAAGAGACTGTAGGGCCTTCCTTGTGCTTGGTGAGAGGTCCCAAAGGTGAGGGTTTCAGATGTCAGATGTGGGATGATGGGAATGGTTGTGACTGCTGGTGACTGGCCCAGGCTGAGTCTCCTTGTCCCCAGGGGTCCTGTCCCAGGTGCAGCTGTCCAACTGGTGAGTGCCTTGCACACCCTGAACCTCACTGGCAGCATGTTGGGGTTCTCCATCTC
This sequence comes from Puma concolor, assembly GCF_028749965.1. Classification (NCBI taxonomy): domain Eukaryota; kingdom Metazoa; phylum Chordata; class Mammalia; order Carnivora; family Felidae; genus Puma; species Puma concolor. Next base: position 1,310,205 of record NC_141672.1, read on the forward strand.
AACCAGTAATTTCTGGTGGAATTGGATCCACCGACCCCAGCAGAGTGGATGCAGTGGATGGTTCACATACTATCCTATATTCTATATCACATACTAGGGTCCAGACCACAAGAGCCACATGTCCATCAATTAGGCAGTTTGTTAGGCAAGAGGAAGAGGGATAAAGCAGGTGCTGGCCACACCCTTGGAGGTTCCCCCAGGGTTAACAGCCACACAATCAGAACCACCTATAAGGGTGAACAGGACAGGATAGGCCTAGCCACAGAGCTGGCTCAAACACCACAAAGGACTTCTGAGAGCTGAGCATGGGCCCAAAAATTGCAATTTGCCCTTAGGTTATTTAAAAGGCACGAGGGGGCATTCAGGACACCAGGGGTAACTGAGATCTCCTGGGGTGCTCAGGGTAACAGGGGGAGCAGAGGACACCAGGGTCGCTCAGTTCTGCATGGAGCACTCAGACCTCCAGGGGGATGCTCAGGTCTCCATGGGGCTTGAGGCCACTAGTTTCCACTCAGTTCACCTGGGGGCACTCAGGTTCAGGAACACACAGGACACCAGGAGCCACTTAGGTAACCTGGGGGTTCACAGATCTCCAGGGGCACCCAAGATCTCAGAATTCATATCCAGAGCCAGTCTTTCAGAGACAGGTTTCCTGTGAAGCATCTTTCTCATCATGCCCTGCAAACTTCATCCTGACCAGTAAACAGTACACACTTTTTCCTAAGCCATTTACAAACACAGATGTCTTCTAACATTTAGAGTGAACAGTCATATAGTAGTGCCGACCTTGACAGAGACCAAGCTTGGGGATAAATCAACTCATATACAGACCTGTGACTCACAAGTACATGGGCCACCATTTAAAATATATATAAGTGATTTTCAAACAGAGGAGACTGACCCATTCAAGTGATCTAAATTTAATACATTTGAGCAGCTCCTCTCTCCTTTTATTTTCCTTAAGGTTTTCCTTTGATCCCCATGAAGAGAGACTATGAGTAAAGACTCTTGTGGTTGTCGCAACCCCACAGCTTCTTCATCAACTCCACGACTTTCTCTCAAGGATTCTCAGTATGTACACATCCTGTGAGAAAAAAAGAGTAGTTTCTACCCTTCACTCCCTTTGTTCTCCATCCAGTTCAGGAAGCCAGAGACAACCAGTGGGGAGACACTCTGAGTCAAGTCTTACAAAACGGTCAGCCAGGGGTCCATTTTACTGAAGGAGTTAAGGAATCATCCACTGGATCCACCTGTCTCTGCACCTCCTCTCCACAGAACATGAGGCCCAGACCTTCCTCACACTCAGCTGGACATGAAGTCAACTGTATGGGAGCAGATTAGGAACTCAGTTTAGTGGGTTATTTCACCACAGTTTTCCATAGTAGCTACACTATGTTGCACTCCCATCAAGTGAACTCTAGGATTGCCTGTTCTCCACATCCTCAGCAACACTTGAGATGTTCTCATTGTGTTTGCCTTATTTTATAATAGCCTTGCTAACTGGTGTGAGGTGATATCTCAGTGGATCGGGGGTGGAATCCTCTGATGATTAGTGATGATGAACATCAAGTCATATGCTGGATGGACATTTTTTCAACCTTAATAGCAAAATGGATATTTACATGCTTGACCCAAATTTTAATCAGGTGATTTTTTTATTGTTATGATTATAATTGTGATTTTTGCTATTGATGTTAAGAAGTCCCTCCTGTATTTTGGATATTAACTCCTTTTCAATATTTTTAATGTAATGTCTCCCATTTCATAGACTGCCTTCTCGCTCTGCTACTATTTTCTTTGCCCCCTTTCTAGTTTGATGTAGTCCCCCTTGTCTGCATTGGTTCTCTGTGATTTTGCTTTTGTATAAAATAAATCACTGTCAAGCGAATATCATGATGTTTATCCTGTGTGTTTTCTTCGAAGCCATTTTGGGTCAGCTGTTCTGCTTAATCTTTAATCCATTTTGAGTTTTTTTTGTGTTGACATATATGTATGATGCAATATTATGGCCAAATGTCATTATTTTGCATGTATTTTGCATTATTTGCATTATTTTGCATATATCAACACCATTTTTTAATGTTTCTTTTATTTTTGAGGGAGAGGGACAAATCATGAGCAGGGGAGGCACAGAGATAGAGGCAGAGACAGAATCCAGGTTCTGGGCTGTCAGCACAGAGCCTGATGTGGGGCTCAAACCCACAAACCATGACATCAGTACGTGACTGGAAGTTGGATGCTTAACCGACTGAGCCACCCAGGCGCCCCTAGTCAACACCATGTTTGAGAGACACGATCCTTTCCCCACTGCACATTGTTGGAAATCTCATGGAGGATTTGCTGACTGCATCTGCACAATTCTACTTCTGGGCTCCGTAATGAGCTCCACTGGTCTATATGTCTCATTTCATGCCAGCAGTACACTGTGGGAGTTAATGTACCTCTGCAATATATTTAGAAGGAAGAAGTGTGATGTCTCCAGGTTCTCTCCTCTTCATGATTGTTTTATTACGTCCATGTGTTGTGTGGTTCCCTATGAATTAGTATACTTTTCAGATTCCTTTAAAAAAAAGGCATTGGTATTTTCATTGAGATAAAAAGATAAATATAAAATTAACATAAAGAGATACATCATAGAAAAGATATAGACTATCACAAATACAGAAAACAAATCAACTTCATTAAAATTTGAATTTGGAAGATAAGTGAAATTTAAAAAACATAGGTAGCCTAGGGAAATAGGTAAGATTCAAACAAATGCTATCGGAACTGAAAAAGGAGACATAACTGAACTAAAGACATGAAAAGATAATTAAAGAAAAACTTAGGTATTTATAGGCCAACAATTAGATCACCAGGAGCAAATTACACATTTTTAGCATCATGTAAGCCACCAAGACTCTTTCATGCAAAAATACAAGAGGAACAAAACAAAAATTAGTAAGAAGATATCCTTAATATAAAACTTTCACCCTCCAAAACAAACAAGGCGTTATTAAAATTCTACAATATTTAAAGAATAATTAATGCCAATACTTCTCAAACTATTACAAATTGCTGATGAAAAAGACCACTCCCAGATGCACTTTATGAGGGCACCTTTACTCTCACAACAAAGCCAGAGAAACACACCACAAGAAGGGAAACTACAGGCCAGTGTCTCACATACACATACATGCAAAATTCCTTGACTAAGTCCGAGCCTACTGAATTCAACAGCACACTGAAAGGATCATACATGATAATCCAGTGTGATTCATCCCTGAAATGCAAGTATCCTTCAACATACACAAATGCAAAAATCTGATGTCCTCCATTAACAGAGGGAATGATTGAATCAAAGCCGTCCTTAATTTATTCATAAAATCATTAGAGAAAGTTTTTTCATGAACAAAAAACACATCTTCATCATTTTAAAATAACTCTATTAAAAAGGAGAAGGAAATTACCTCCACATGATCATGGCCACTATGAAAGCCCACACCTGACAGCATATTGAACATAAAATACTAAAACCATTCCTGCCACATCAGGAGCCAGGCAATGATGGTCATCCCCAATAGAAGTATTCCACATGATAACGTGAAGAATAACTATGCCGCCTCAAACCATATCATCGTGTCACAGTCCTTATTTGGATGAAAGTCACGGGAGAAACAGCCAGTCCAAGGACACTCAGACCCTCCTTTGTCCCTTGACAGCAGGATATAAATCTCCCTTGGGAAACTCCCCTTCCCTGTACCAGGAGGGGAGAACCATCCTTAGCACCAGAATAAGGAACTCAGGGACAAGAAGGTTGTGCAAACAAACCTAGTTATTTGTTGACTAATTAAATACCCCAAAACCACACCTTTGCCTTGACTCCTGCCAAAGTCAATATTTCGTTGTCTGAAAGTCACAAGTGCCACCTGCTTTGTTCATTCTCTGGGTGTCATATTATTAGGAAGCCCAGGCACTTGCAAAATGAAATTTATTCTCCCCTTTAGATCAGTCTTATGTCAATTGAATCCTTAGACAGGATGAAAGCCCAGAAGAAAAGAAGGAAAAAGCATTCTTCTCCTACAACTGGAAGAAGTACACACAAACTTTGGCAATAAAAAGAAATAAAAGACATTAAAATCAGTAAGGAGGAAGGACAATTACTTGTTTGCAGATGACATGATCTTAAACATAACAAAACCCTAGAGATACCACAAAATATATTAGAACCAGTTTTTTTAAAATGAGGAAAAGTGCAGGATGCAAAATGAACAAACAAAATGAATAAAAATAAACCACCTGTGATTCTACACACCAGCATGGAAATAAATACAAAACAAATAACAAAATTATACAACTGAAAATGGGACAGAATAAAGTACTTGGGATTAAACTTTATAAATTATGTAAAATAATTGTAGAGTGAAAATGACCTTTGTTGATGAAAGACATGTAAAAATGCACAAGTCCCTGCAAATATAACTGTGCTCACCGATTAGAATTCTTCATATTGTCACAGCGCCATCTACACAAACTACTCTACAAGTGCATCCTTAAACTTGTTCACTTTTAAAGAATCAAATCTAAGTCTGGAGTGTAATATATATGTCAGAGCACATGCAAATGGGGCCCTCTCTGTGCTGATAAAACCAGCCCAGCCCGACCGTGCAGCTGGGAGACGAGCCCCAGCCCCAGGAGTCCCAGGTGTTCCCATTCTGTGATCAGCACAGAACACACACACCTCACCATGGAGTTTGTGCTGGGCTGGGTTTTCCTGGTTGCTCTTCTAAAAGGTAATTCATGATGAACGAGGGACACTGAGTCTGTGAGTGGAAATGAGTGAAACAGTGGATATGTGACAGTTTCCTGACCAAAATGTCTTGTGTCTGCAGGTGTCCAGTGTGACGTGCAGTTGGTGGAGTCTGGGGGAGACCTGGTGAAGCCTGGGGGGTCCCTGAGACTCACCTGTGTGGCCTCTGGATTCACCTTCAGTAGCTATTGGATGAACTGGGTCCGCCAGGCTCCCGGGAAGGGGCTGCAGTGGGTCTCAGCAATTAGTGGTAGTGGAGGTAGCACATACTACGCAGACTCCGTGAAGGGCCGATTCACCATCTCCAGAGACAACGCCAAGAACACGCTGTATCTGCAGATGAACAGCCTCAAGACCGAGGACACGGCCACATATTACTGTGCGAAAGACACAGTGAGGGGACATACTGGGAGCCCACACACAAACCTCCCTGCAGGAGGGGATCAGCACCACCAGGGGACGTACACTATGCACAATTTTGCTTTGTTCCCAGGCGCATGTGCAGATGGAGGTTATAGGCAGGTTTCCTGTCAGGGTCTGGGGCTTCCTCTCCACACAGCAGTTTTCCCAGGGAGCCTCCCTGGTTATATGCTTCTGTGTTTACCTATTAACTCTCTGAATTAGCAACTGGGTTGTCATAGGGAAACTAGACTAACGTGCACAAAGACACAGTTGTTTGCACTTGCTTACTCCTGTCCCTCAACATGAGTGAATTACAGATTTCCTGAGGCACAAAAGCTGAACCTTTACAAAAGTCCCAGATGCGCTCCCTGTGCAGCAAGGACCACAGGATCCCACAGCTCCCCATTATCTTCACCCAGCACTTGTCCCAATCAAACAACGTGAGACTTCCCTCCTGGCACTTGCTACTCAGGACGTTAAATGAGCTACAGCTTTATTCAATTCCTCTAAACAAGACATAAATCGTCTCCATGTATTAGTCAGGATTCCCTCGAGCAACAGAACCCAAAGCACATTGGTTTCCATGACAAAATATGTTGAGAAGTCCCATGATCTACTGTCACAAGCTGGAGACCCAGGAAAACCAGTGATTTAAGTTTTGTCTGATTCTGAACTAGTGTCTAGTCTCAGAACTTGGGGAGCTGATGAAGTAACTCTAAGAACAAGGATAGGAGGAGACAAATGTTCCAGTTCAAACACACACATGGGAAGTAAAAATGAAGGAATTCTTCCTCCCTCTGCATAGGATTCTACTCAGAACTATAATGGAATGGGTGATGCCCAGGCAGAAAGAAACCATGGATGGAAATTCCAATCTCTTCTGGAAACTCATCACAGACATCCACAGAAACAGTAGTGAATCTGGGTACCCATGACTCAGTCAAGATAACCCATAAAGTTAATCATGACAAGTCAACTTCCTGTAAACATGGAACTCAAAGACTGAAGACTTGAATTTAAATTAAAAATAAAACAAGAGGGGCGCCTGGGTGGCGCAGTCGGTTAAGCGTCCGACTTCAGCCAGATCACGATCTCGCGGTCCGTGAGTTCGAGCCCCGCGTCAGGCTCTGGGCTGATGGCTCAGAGCCTGGAGCCTGTTTCCGATTCTGTGTCTCCCTCTCTCTCTGCCCCTCCCCCGTTCATGCTCTGTCTCTCTCTGTCCCAAAAATAAATAAACGTTGAAAAAATAAATAAATAAATAAAACAAGAAAATTAAATACATACATATATGAACTATTGGGACTACCTCAGAATAGCACGCTTCTGCACAGTGAGGGAAACAATCAACAAAACTAAAAGGCAACCTATGGAATGGAACTAGATATTTGTAAATGACATATCCTCAGGGTTAGTATTCAAAGTATGTAAATGTTTTTAAATTATTTTCACATCAGTAGAGAGTGTGTCCATGCAGTTCAGCATACTGTCATGTGAGAAGCAAAATTAGTGTTTCCACTTTCGTACTGTGTTAGGATCTCACTGAACATGAGACCCACACTCTTCACAAACTTTTAACCGTACAGTACAGTATTGGTAATTACAGGTGTAATGTTGTGGAGACCCCTCTAGAACTTAATCATCTTGCATAACAGAAAATCATACCCCTTGAGATCTACTCCTCATTGCCCCACCCTGCCAGCCCCAGACAACTGCCATTCCACTCTCCATTGTATTGTTATCAAATCCCAAATTCAGCTGAGTATTTCTGGAAAGGTCAATGTTCATAGTTTTAGTTTTGGTGGGAAAAGAAGTTGAGCTTTATTTAGGAGGCCAGCCACCCGGAGAAAAGGCAGACTCTTCTCCAAAAGCCAACTCTGAGGGTTTCTGCCCAACCCAGGGGATTTTAAAGGACTAGACGGTACTTAAACAAGGGGGTTCCATGGTGGATACCATTTTCGATCATGTGCAGCCTCCATGGTGCAAGCTGCCAACGTAACCTCAACTCCCCTGCATCTATCTCCCCCTGAGGAGAGAAACTCACAGGCATGGGAGAAGACTGCCAGAGGCCAGGAAAGAACCACAATAAGGGATTAGAGGGGAAATCCCCTGGGGCTCACACATGTTCAGCAGTACTTTCTGTTCTCACCAGACGGCATAAGAAAAAACTAAAATACAACCTTGTACTTCACCAATCATGACACAGAATGCTGGGAAATGTTCCCTCAGTAAACTCAGAGGAAGCTTCAAAGCAAAAACCAAAAGGATCAAATGGCTTGCAAACTAATAGCCAACCAGAATAAGACGTGTAAAATTACAAAGCAATGTTTTTCAATACGTACAAAGGTAAAATTGACAATGTCTACCTCTACATCCCAAGGAAGTAGGAAGCAGTGGTCTCCATAATGAGGAAAAGCAGTAATCCATGGAAAGTGACCCAGCAGTACCACAGGACATGGAATTGGTAGAGAAGTTCAGGGTATTAAAATTGCATATCCTACATTCACTAGCTGGAGGAAAGATGGAATGTGTTGAATAGAGCCATGTCTCTGTGTCCAAGTCCTCACTATGTCCATGTGAGCACGCTTGGATATGGCCCACCTGCCTCTGCCACATGTGCCCCAGCTGAACGGATGTGCAGGGTCACCCAATGCCACACCCTGTGACTGTTACCTAACCCCACAAGTGGCTCCCAGGTGCAGGGTGCTGGCCACCTGGCACAGCCCTCTGTTCTGTCAGATGGTCTAGACCTGGCTTTTCTGAGGATCCTCCACTTATCCATTCTCACTGGCAGATGTCTCTGAGCAGGGGCATGAGGCTGGCAGAGGGCCAGGTCACCCTGAGGGCGCCCCTCCTGCTGTTTGCACTCTGGGCAGTGCTGGTTCCTGTGCAGGGTTCTCAAGGGCATCCCTCATGGCGCTACATCTCCTCTGAGGTGGTAATTCCCAAGAAGGAGTTGCACCATGGCAAGGGCGTTCAGATGCCTGGCTGGCTGTCCTATAGCCTGCGTTTTGGGGGCAAGAGACATGTTATCCACATGCGACGCAAGAAACTGTTTTGGTCCAGACATCTGCTGATGATGACTCAGGATGATCAGGGAGCCTTGCAGATGGACTACCCCTTCATCCCTCCAGACTGTTACTACCTCGGCTACCTGGAGGAGATTCCTCTTTCCATGGTCACCATGGACACGTGCTATGGGGGCCTTGAAGGTATCATGAAGTTGGATGACCTTGCCTATGAAATCAGACCCCTCAGAGATTCCCAATGGTTTGAACACATTGTTTCTCAGATAGTGGCAGACATCAGTGCAACGGGACCTACTTATAAACTGGGATATAAGGAGGATAGGGACCCCCTGTTCTCTCAGAAAACTGCCAGTATAGCCCCCAGGATCAATAATAGGATATTTTCGTCCCATAAAGGCATGATAAGAGGATTTGCTCAAAGTTCCAATTCAATGTATCGTGTATATAATAATATGACATTGTGTATAAAATTCATGATAGATATGGTTAGTTTAATAGACTCAACGTACAAAGGTCTTGACATAAGGTACCATCTTACTGCAGTTCTTGTATTTGATGTAAGAGATCCAGTCAACATGAATGATTATAGAATTCCAGGTGGTGAATACTACCAATTCCACCATACCTACTTGTACAATGTCATACGACCTAGTGCATCCTTCATTGTGGTTAAAGACGGACCAGAAGATTATCAGTACAACCCTAGAATGTTTGGCTTCTGCTCTTCTCAAAGCCTACGTATGGTTGGTCACCTAGGCAGACATTATTTATTGTTAGCTGTGGTAACATCTCATCTCTGTGGAAGAAGCTTGGGTCTGTATTTTGATGATCATGATTGCAGCTGCCAGAGGAGGTCCAGCTGCATCATGCACAGATACCCTGGGTTGACAGATTCCTTCAGTAACTGTTCTTTTGTGCACATTCAAAACATGCTGAGTACTGAAAAGCATTGCCTATTTAGTGAACACCTGAAGTTCTTCAACGCAAGCCTGACACACATACGTTGTGGAAACTCTATAGTGGAGGATAGGGAGCAGTGTGACTGTGGCTCCTTCAAGGAGTGTAATGCCAACCCCTGCTGTAGTAATGACTGCAGATTTGAGAGTACATTTCTCTGTGATAAAGGATTGTGCTGTACAAACTGCACCTTCTCCGCTGCTGGGACGCTCTGCAGACCAATCCGAAATATCTGTGACCTTCCAGAGTACTGCCAAGGGGGATCTTCTGGCTGCCCTGATGATTTCTACATGCAGGATGGAACCCCGTGCAGTGAAGAAGGCTACTGCTATCATGGGAACTGCACTGACCGTACTATGCACTGCAAAGAAATCTTTGGTGCAAGCACTGTGGAGGGTCCAGATGTCTGCTACCAGATTAATAAAAAAGGCCACCGATTTGGACACTGTAGAAGAGAGTTTTCAGCCAGACGCTTCATTCAATGTCATGACCGAGATGTCAAGTGTGGAAGGCTGCAGTGTACCAATGTCACTCACCTCCCTCGGTTGCAGGAACACGTTGGATTCCATCAGTCTAAAATCTCAGGAGTCTGGTGTTGGGGACTAGATGAACATCGTGCCACAGGAACAACTGATGTTGGTCATGTGAGAAATGGTACCCCCTGTGCTCCTGGAAAGTTCTGTCAGAATTCCCTCTGCAATGCTACTATACGTGAAATAAATTACAACTGTTTGCCTGAGAAATGCAATCGTAGGGGGATTTGCAACAATAACAGAAACTGCCATTGCCACATAGGTTGGGATCCTCCATTTTGCAAATTACGAGGTGCTGGTGGGAGCACAGACAGTGGACCCCCTCCAAGAAGAATGCGGTCAGTCAGGCAAAGTCAGGAATCCGTGGTATATCTCAGAGTGATCTTTGCTCGAATTTATGCTTTAATCACTACATTCCTCTTTGGCATTGCCACAAATGTCAGAACTGTCAAGACAGTGAAAGTTAAGGAAGAGATTGCTGGTGAAGGCAATCCATAAATCAGCCTCCAGAACCCTGAACAACTATAGGCAAACCACCTGGTGCATCTGTGAAAATACAGTAATGAGAAGTCAAAGCTGACATCCATGTTTCCAGGGGTCCCCAGGCACATCACGGCTCTGACACCAGGTCTCTCATGGGTCACTGACCAGCACTCTGAAATAAAACTTGAAAACTGCATGCTTGTGGCCTCTATGTATCTTGTAAGCCTGTAAGAGCCCAAACTGAGCCCAAGACTCTGCGCAGGGGACCTGAGTCAGCAGCTGTGTCCTGAACTGAGGTGTCTGGTTCCAGAATTAAGAGAATTTGACACAAGCTCTTTTAGGGACAAATTCATGAGTTTTCTCCAAAACCGTGCTCTTGCACACTGAGCTTTTTCTCATTTTCCAGGTAATTTCTCCTTCCCCGGTCCCAATGTGGGTTCAGGGTAATGGAGGGCTACCACCCACCCACACTGCCTGTCCCACACTGGGGTGTCTGTGGGTGTGAGGGAAGGGGACCAGAGTTAGGTTCCACCTAGCGCAAGCTGTGCCTCCCTGGAGAGCAAATTTCCAAATGTGGGAGACTGAGACCATGAGGCTGAAACTAGCACCCAATGAAATCAACCGGAAAGGTAGGCACAAGTGCCTATGGATGACTCTGGCATCCAGAGGGAGCCCCATGAATGTGAATTCCTGCTCTCTTTCTCTTGCCTACTTTTCAGTGAGCTGAACAGTGACCGTAGTTGAGCCATGGTGAATGTCAGATGGCAGTCTTCAGAACAGGATTGTGCCAGTGGAAAACCAGTCTATGCATATCTAAATAATTTTCAGTGCTAAATAATTTTCAGTTCTAGAGTATAGTGTAAAATTAACAAAAATAAAATGTATAAATGAATGACAAAACTTTTTAAACTGACATTTGTAATGATATTATTTTTTTTCCCGATGCAATACAGGTACAAAGTACAGTATTTTCAACAACAAAAATCTCGCAAACTTAAGGACTTGCACTTCTCTCAGCATCCACAGAAAACCACTTTTAGTCTATAGCAATGTATGTTTCCAGTGTTTTCCTCAATGCATATAGTTTGTGCTCTTACAAATACATTGTTGAACCCTACCCTCTCTTCTCCAAATATATTTTGGTATCCTATCCTTGAACTTTCTTCCTATTTCCAACATTCAATCTACATTTAAGATACTGCAGTCCATTTTTGTGCTAGATAATTCCATTATTTTAGTAGTATTAATGGCAAATTTAAATGGGAGAATCAGATACCCACTCACTGCCATGTCCTTTTTTATTTTTTTTAATTTAATGTTTGTTTATTTTTGAGAGAGAGATACAGAGCATGAGCAGGGGAGGGGCAGAAAGAGAGAGACACACACACAAAGAATCCAAAGCAGGCTCCAGGCTCTGAGCTGTCAGCACAGAGCCCGACACGGGGCTCGAACCTACGAACTGCAAGATCATGACCTCCTGAGCTGAAGTCAGACACTTAACCGATTGAGCCACCCAGGTGCCCCCAAAAGTTTATTTATTTTGAAAGAGAGAGAGTGTGTGTGAGCAGGTGAGGGGCAGAGAGAGAAGGAGAGAGAGAATCCCCAGCAGGCTCCAAGCTGCCAGCACAGAACCCAACACAGTGCTCAAACTCACTAACCATGAGATCATGACCTGAGCCAAAGTCAGACACTTAACCGACTGAGCCACCCAGGTGCCCCACTGCCATGTCCTTTAAGTGTTGATGGTTAATGACATGACTCCTCAAACCTTGTTCCTGTACTCCTCTCTGTCCCTCCCATGCAGACATCCCCTGTGGCTGGGAAGGTCTCTCTGTAAGGGTCCCCTCCCTCCTCCTTAGGGCTCATCTACACTCCAAATGCACTGTTGGGTGATGAGTCTTCATCGCATAGGAATCTCTATTCTCTGTGTTTTTCTTTTTCTGATTTATCATCGTCCCATCATGTCTCCTGACATAACTAATAGCTTATGACGGCAGTCCCAAGACAGTGTATGAGGAAGTGTGAAGGTTCTGGGCAATGTGACTTTTCTCCAGAGAAGAATGACATCACTGCCATGCCACCCAGAGTCAATGTGCAAGTAGGTCACAATACTCCATCAGGGACTGATGTGTGAAGGCAGCTCTCTTATTCACAGGGCACAGGCTTGCAGTGGCCCAGGTGACAGCCTGGGCTGTCTCTCCTCAAAAGCCCATCAAGTCCAAATTGACCTAATCTGCACCCCAGACTATGGAAAGCTAGAGTTAGGTTTGTTTTATCTCTTCCCTAAATATATTCTTTAAAAAAATATTATTTTTTCAGATATCACTGCATACAGTATGCATAACTTTAAGACATACAAGGTGTTGATTTGTCGCATTTATATATTAGTGTTATTACCACCATGTGGTTAGAGAGCACTTCCATCACCTCACATAACTATCATTTCTTTTTGCAGTGATAACAGCTAAGACCTAGTCTCGTAGCAATTTTCAAGTTTATAATCCAGTATTATTGAGTATAATTTCTATGCTCTGCATTAGATTTCCAGGACTTATCTACTAGTTGCAAGTTTGTACCCTTACACATCTCCCCAAACCCCCACTTCCCAGCCCTTGGCTACCAGGAGTTTTGTATTCCACATACAAATGATATCACACAGTAATTGTCTTCTTCTTAGAATAATGCCCTCAAGGTCCATCTATGGTGCATCAAAAGGCTTGGTTCCCTTCTTTCTCATGGTTGAACACTATTGTGTTCACATCTTCACCCATACCCACTTAGGTTATTGCCACACCTTGGGTGTTGTGAATAATGCTGCAGCAAACATGGGGGTACAGATGCCTCTTTGAGATCCTGTTTTTATTTTCTTTAGATAAATACCCAGCAGTGGAATTGCCGGGTCATGTAGCAGTTATATTTTGAATTTCTTGAGCAACCTCCAACTGGTTTCCACAGTGGCTGCCCCAATTTGCATTCCCACCAACAGTGCAAGAGGGTGTCTTTGCTCCACATCCTCACCAACACTTAACGTCTCTTGTGTTTCTGATAATAGCCATCCTAACAGGTGCATGGGGACACCTCATGGTGGTTTTGATTTGCATTTGATTAGTGGTACTGAGTATCTCTTAGTGTACCTATTAGCCATATGGATGTCTGTTGCTTTACAAGCTTCTCAGGAGCTTCCCTGATATAACCTGAACCTGGGCCCTGTACTCAGAGACCAAAGACAGGGACAAGACCCTCCAGGTTGGGAGGTGGCCGTTTTAATGAGCAAAGGAACTTACTTACAAGGTTTGTCTCAGGCATCCACGAGATGAGTGGTTTCTGTATCCATCTGCCAAATCTTAATAGTTTTCCTATGGAAGCCAAAACTGGATTTAGTCATGCATACTGTTCAGACAATCTCAGCACCACATCACTATCTCAAGGCTATAACCTTGGAGCAGCTTCTAAGAGCATTCAAGCTACAGGGAACACACATTCCAAGGACAGGAGAAGAGGCATGGGGCCTCCTAGTGGGTGGTTTAGCCCTTGGGGCAACCAGTGGTCACATCCTCTCAATGACCTTCCTCCAAAGTTTACCTTTTGTGATCAGCTCTTATAATTTCATGGGCCCCTCTTCCAGACTGTACCCTGAGCAGTCAGCAAAGGGGTTTCACTAGCATGGGGGTGGCACCTGTGGTGGATGTCTGGCTGCATTGGAGGCAGATGCCACATCTACAATATGGAACATATTGGCACAGGCCAGCAGAGAAAATATAGATTAAGCAATGATTCCCAAAATCATTGACAACTTTTCCATCAAGATCCCCATGATCCAAATCATTGATCTATTAATTTCTCTAGGCTGGGGGTAGATCATAAAAGGCATTGTTTGTGAGCTATGTGATTCATAAATATGACATAGTAGCCAACTTGACAGGTATGAACACACAGCATTCTGTTTGGAAATGGCACCAGCATCTGATAAGTCCAGATCAGCATGCTCCCCTCCCAGGATCATGACTAAGGCATCTAAGATGCTGGCAATGTTGCACACAGCCACATGGTCATATGGGTGTGTCACCACCTTGCCCAGTTCTCAGTGGTCCACCATTGTCCACCGTGACCCATCTGGCTTTCTTACTGGCCATGCTGGGCTGTTGAAAGTGTTGTGATCAGGGCACATAAAACCCACTTGGTGCAGGTCTCAAATAAGTTCCATCTCTTTATGCCTGCAGGCAAGTTATATTGTTTGACAGTTAACCACACTTTGCAAGGCTGACACACTTGCCAGTTTCCAGTTGGAGTTTCCCATTAGCACTGGTTTGATTAACTTGGAGGCAGAATTCACCAATAGAGGCCTGCAGAGTTAGACTTTGTAGATTATCAATGCCCAGTATGTTCTCTGGTATGGGGCAGATTAAAAACCTCATATTCTCAGGAAGCAGAATGCCCAATTTGCAGTGTCAGAAGGGACCTTCCTGACCATAACTGATTGGCTCTGTAGCCACCGATGGCACTGAGGGGGCCAGAAAACTTCTGAGGGTTACCTTGGATTAGAATGCATTCTGTTCCCGTTCCCACCAGAGCCATCATGTTGTGTTTATTTCTGAAGGACTTAGCGAGCTCAGCATGGGGCTTCTAGTCAATCCCAATGGCCCTCACCTGGAAGTGGTTTTGTTCTACATCCTCTACCTGGGGAGTAGGAGGCACCCACCCTGAATAGGACTGTGTCCCTGAGGCCTCTGCTAGAACAGGTGGAGTATTAGGGACGGTAGGGGCAGACTGTTATTCAGGTTTTATGGCTTTCCACAAGCCAACCAACACAGTGTTGGGTTGTTGGTCTATCTCTTTAGGTCCCAGCAGCAGTGAGGTCAAACCACATTGCCTCCAGGTATTTTTGCAGCCAGTGGGGAGGGGTCCTTGGTTTTTGAAACTCCTTCTCTGTGTTGGGCCTTTCCCATAGCCATGCCCATTCCTGGGGTCTATCCATTTCCCCCAAATAGCAGTGGATTTCCCAATATCTTAAATATTTTGTCCCACAGCTGGGTTCAGCATGGATATCAGCATCCCATATCAGGTGCTGGGGGTGGACTGGATAATCTTGTTTTTTTATTCCTGCAGTGAGTGTGGCCTGATCAAGACTTTCAAAGACAGGAGTGTGGATTACCTGTTTTGTTCCCAGTTTCCTAAGGATTTTTTTATGTCACACCTGTAGGTTTTTAGGGTCCCATGTGCCCAGGAACATCCCCCACATTGGGCAAAGCCTCACTGAAAGCTAAGATCACCCAACCTATAAGGAAGTGAGTACTTTGGATCCCCTGAGAGCTATGCAGGAGCTGCTGGTGGGCAGCTGTGTGGTGATGTTGCTCTTCTTCTCTGCCCCCTGCCGGTCAGAGAAGTGCCATTGCCCCAGATATTGCATAGCTACACCAAACATGCCTGGGCACTTTCCCTGCCCTTCTGCTGGGACTCACCAACTATGTCAATAAGCTCAGCAGGAGTGTTCTCTCTCATCAGGAACATTTCCTCAGCTGGGTGCTGCCCTACTGGCTGGGGTTGTGCTGTGCTTTTGCTTTCCTTTGTATGAGGGGCCAGACGGCATGGGGCATTTCATCTGTTTTCTGATGAATCATCACAGCTTCCTGCTCTTTATTTTTATCACCTTTCCATGGATTCTACCTCTTAACACATCAATCAAGCTTTGTCACAAGTGCTTAGACCTTAACCTGCCCCAATGTACACCCTCCTTGCTTTGCACAATAGCACACTGGCTTATCTTCTGCTCTCCCATCCTGTCTGCTAGGCCCGAGGCTAGCAGAGGAGTGGACAACCTCATGTCCTTCTCTACTCTCAGCTCTTCTTCCAACTTTTTAATTTGAGCTTCAGCCTCTGTTTGGACTTTGGTGGCCAGTTGATCTGCCTGTTGTGAAGGCCAGCCCACTGAGGCACTCATTCATTTCCCTCTTTTGCTGCAGTTTCTAAAATAAGTGCATTAGATTGGCTGGAATTTGGGGGATGTCCCTGTATTCGTGAGGTGGTCTCCAAGCATCTAAATATATGGGCCATCCCTCACTATATAGAAGTCATTTGCAGATTTGGGATTTCTCCCACAAATGCCTCATTCCCATTTCATTTGTCTCCTGGCTGGCTCACCAATTGTTGGTTCACAACCCCCCCAGAGGCTGCCTGGTATAATCCTTTAAAAAATGTCAATGTAGTTCTTCTTCCCATTTTTTAATAAAATATTTTGCTTTTTTTTAATTGAGTTTTCTGAGTTCCTCACACACTTTGTGTATTAGCCCATGTCTGATATATGGTTTGTAAATAGTTTGTCCCATTCCACAGGTTGAATTTTCATGTTGACTATTTTGTTGTTCAGAAACTTTTTGACCTGATGTAGTTTCACTTGATTTTTTGCTTTTGTTGCTTGTGATCTTGGTGTTGTAGACAAAAAATCATCACCAAGTCCATTATCAAGGTTCTTCCCTATGATTTCTTCTAGGAATGTTATGTTATCAGATATTACATTTAAGTATTTAATTCATTTTGAGTTAAATTTTGTGAGTAGTGCAAAATACAAGTCCAATTTCATTTTTCTATATGTGACTGTC
Source organism: Puma concolor (assembly GCF_028749965.1). Classification (NCBI taxonomy): domain Eukaryota; kingdom Metazoa; phylum Chordata; class Mammalia; order Carnivora; family Felidae; genus Puma; species Puma concolor. The sequence goes on from NC_141672.1 coordinate 1,326,991, forward strand.
CTGTTATAACAACACTATGCGTTGAAAACACTATAATTTCCTCATTCTGTGTTCTTGGTTCCCTTGCCAAATAGTATTTGACCTTATATATGACAGTTTATTTCTGTACTCTCTATTCTGTTCCTTTGTCCTACATATCTATTTTTAATCCAGTGTCATACTGTTTCAAAATTTTTTTAGTATTTATTTATTTTTGAGACAGAGAAAGAGAGAGAGACAATACGAGTGGGGGAGGGGCAGAGAGAAAGACGCAGAATCTGAAGCAGGCTCCAGGCTCTGAGCTACCAGCACAGAGCCCAACACAGGGCTCAAACCCACAAACTGTGAGATCATGACCCAAGCTGAAGTCAGATGCTTAACTGACTGAGCCGCTCAGACACCCCCAGCGCCATACTGTTTTAATTACTATAGCTTTAATGTAATGTGAAATAAGGAAGTGTGATGCCTCTACCTTTGTGGCTTTGGTTATTTGGGGTATTCTGTGCTCCCACCCAATGGTGAGAATTGTTTGTTCTATTTCTGTGGAAAAGCCATTGGGATTTTGATAAAGATTACATCAAATCTGCAGATTCTTTGGGTAATATGGACATTTTAACAATATCAATTCTTCCAGTTATGATCAGAGAATATCTTCCCATTTATTTCTGTCTTCAATTTCTTTCATCAATGTCTTATGTGTTCACAAGAGAGGAAGCCATCAAAATCCTAGGGAAGAACACAAGCAACAACCTCTTTGACCTTGGCCACAGCAACTCTTTACTAAGAACATGTCTCTGGAAGCATGGGAAACAAAAGCAACAATGAACTATTGGAACCTCATCAAGATAAAAAGCTTCTGCACACTGAAGGAAACAACCAACAAAACTAAAAGGCAACCGACAAAATGGGAGAAGATATTTGCAAATGACATATCGGATGAAGAGTTAGTATCCAAAATCTATAATGAACTTACCAAACTCAACACTCAAAAAGCAAATAATCCACTGAAGAAATGGGAAGAAGACATGAATAGACACTTTTCCAAAGAAGACATACAGATGGCTAACAGACACATGAAAATATATTCAACATCGCTTATCATCAGGGAAATACAAACCAAACCATAATGAGATACCATCTCACACCTGTCAGGATGGCTAAAATTAATAACATGAGAATCAACAGGTGTTGGCGAGGATGCAGAAAAAAGGGAACACTTTTGAACTGCTGAGGGAATACTGGTGCAGCCACTCTGGAAAACATTATGGAGTTTCCTTAGAAAGTTAAGCCTATGACCCAGGAATTGCACTACTAGGTATTTATCCAAAGGATACAGCAGTGCTGATTTGAAGGGGTACATGCACCTCAATGTTTATAGCAGCACTATCAACAATAGCCAAATTATGGAAAGAGCCCAAATGTCTATTGACTTATGGATAGATTAAGATGTGGTATATGTATACAATGGAATACTACTCACTGATGAAAAAGAATGAAATCTTGCCATTTGCAATGACATGGATGGAACTAGAGTGTATTATGCTAAGTGAAATAAGTCAGTCGGAGAAAGACAAATACCATATGATTCCACTCATATGTGGAATTTAAGAAACGGATGAACAGTGGAGAAGGGAAGGAAAATGAGATAAAAACAGAGAGGGAGGCAAACCATAAGAGACTCTTAAGTACAGAGAAAAAACTGAAGGTTTCTGGAGGCAGGGTGGGCTAAGTGGGTGATAGGCATTAAGGAGGGAACTCGTGATGAGCACTGGGGGTTGTATATAAATGATAAATCACTAAATTCTACTCTTGAAACCAACACTACACTGTATGTTAACTAACTTGAATTTAAATAAATATTTTTTTTAATGTCTTATAGTGTTCAATGTATAGATCTTTCACTTCCTTGTTTAAGTTTATTCCTTGGTGTTTTGGCCTTTTGATACAATTATAAATGGGTTGTAGTCTTAATTTATTTTCAGATCATTTCTTGATATGGTATAGAAATGCAATGGACTTAGGCATGTTCATTTTGTATACTGCAACTTTACTCAATTTGCTCATTAGTTCTAACAGTTATTGGTGGTTTCTTCCTGTTTCCTGTATTCAAGATCATGCCATCAGCAAACAAAGACAGTTTCACTTCTACTATAATTTGGATATGTATTATTTCTTTTTCTTGCTTAACTGCTCAGACACTAATGGCTAGGAGTTCCATTATACAGAATAAAATGGCAAGAGTGGGCATCCTTGTGTTATTCCTAATCTTAGATGAAATACTTGTCAACTTTTTACCATTGAGTATGATGTTAGCTGTAGACCTGTCATATATATACCTTGATTATGTTAAGCGATGTTTCCTCTATAACCAGTTTGTTGAGTTTATCATGAAAGGATGTTGCATTTTGTCAAAGGCCTTTCCTGAATCTATTGAGACGATCATGATTTTCATCTTCCTTTTGCTAACGTGGTGTACCACGTTGATTATTTCTGGATGTTGAACCATCCTGCATCTCTCTGGTAATTCCATTTGACCATGGTGTATGGCCCTTTTAATGTATTGTTGAATTTGGTTTACTAATATTTTGTTGAGCATCTGTGTTCAATAAATATTTTATTTGCTAATATTTTGTTGAGCATTTGTGCATCTATGTTTATCAGGGATATTGGCCTGTAATTATCTTTTCTTGTCTTCTGTGGTTTTGGTCTCAAGATAATGCTGACTTCATAAAGTTAGATGAAATTATCCTCTCCTCTTCTATTTTTTGGAAGAGTTCAAGAAGAGTGGTATTAATTATTGTTAACATTTCTCTTAAGGCCAGTTTGGTGGTGATTGACTCCTTCAGCTTTGCTTGTCATCCCTTTTCCAATTCTGAAGGACAACTTTGGTGGATAGAGTGTTCTTGGTCGACAGATTTTTTTCTTTTAGCACTTTGAATATATGATGCTGCTCCCTTCAAGCATGCAAAGTCCATGGTGCAAAATCTGCTAATTATGGAGGTTTCCTTGCACATAACAAGTTTCTTTTACCAATGGGGTGCCTGGCTGGCTCAGTTAAACATCTGACTCTTGGTTTCAATTCAGATCACAATTTCACAGTTGTGGGATTGAGCCCCACATCAGGCTCAGTGTGGAGCACAGAGCCTGTTGAGATTCTCTCTCTCCCCCTCTCTGTGCCCCAGCCCGCTCATAGCTACATAAGTATCAAATCACTTTTGAACACCCAAGAAATTTATCTGAGGACTGAAAGAGCAAAATTGCACAACTAGAGGTAGGAAAAAACGCCCACATCATGTAAGATAGGAGCTGTGAAGAGTTGATTTGGGGGAATAAAGAACTGTAGGTGCTATGAAGGGGAGGGAAACAGAATCATGGAGAGAGAGAGAGAGTGACAGCACGCATAGGGGATTGCACAAGAAAAATTCTTCCCCAAAATTATTGACTGGGAAAATTAGAGGGGCTAACTACTACAAGTTTTTATAAGCAGCAAAGTCTGAAGCTTTAGAAGTCCGCCATTGCTAGCATCATATAGGTGGACCTAGTGGTGCTCCTGTGGGGAAGGAGGGCAGAGGCCCAGGAGCAGGCAGTGTGGTCTGAAGATCCCTTGACTTGCACGGGGAGAGACAGTTTCCCGTCTTGAATTGCATTTTGGAGAGGCAGCATGGCCTCTCCGGGGACAGAAGAACTGGAGGTGCCAACAGCCACCCTGTTCCCTAGCATTGGAACGAAGACACTGACTGAGGGCAGCAACCGTTGGCATCAGCATCGTGCTACACTCTACCATAAGCTCCAAACCGCTTCATAGTCATGCTACTGCTTTTGGGGGGACAAATCAGCAAACAGCAAAGGCAAAGTGAGACCCTCCCCCAGAGGATCAGCATGGGTCTGCATCATGTGGGTCCCTAAAATTTGGAGCTTGGAGTTCTGAAACCCAGCCATACACCTGAGATAAACTACAAGAGCACTGTGCCACCTGGCATGTGGGAAACTCTGATGCAGGCAGGATGAAGTCAGGGATCTGGCAGAAGGTGGAAATACAAGAGAGGTGATTGTTTGCTCTTCTGTGGGGGATTTCTGAACAGTGGTGGGGGTGAGTTCCCCATTGAGGACAAGAGAGCAGAGAAATGTCATTTTCCCTCCATCCCATCAGCACTTACCAACTTCAGTAAGCAAAACAGTTCTAGACAGTGGAGGCCAGACCTGCTGACACCAAGCCCCATCCCCAGCACCTTACAGGTGCATCTCCACTAGGGCAAGTCCTCCTGAGAATTAGAGCAGCAGAACTCTGCCAAGGAAGGCCAGGACCAAGGAAGGCCAGCACCCCCTGCATGCACCAAGTTGACTAATCATATGGTGCTGCAAAGCTTCACCTCTCAGGGAAACAGGGTCTAGTTTCCTTTTTTTTCCCCCTTTTTTGGACCTCTTCTTTTTAAAAAAAATTTTTTTAATGTTTATTTATTTTTGAAAGAGAGAGACAGAGTGTGAGCAGGGAAGGTACAGAGAGAGGGAGACACAGAATCCAAAGCAGGCTCCAGGCTCTGAGCTGTCAGCACAGAGCAGGACATGGGGCTCAAACTCAGAAATGGTGAGATCATGACCTGAGCTGAAGTTGGACACCCAACCGACTGAGCCACCCAGGAGCCCCTTGGACCTCTTCTTAATATAGGCATTCTCTCAGGAGCAGGAATAAAACAGTCTTTCCTAACAACCACACACACAAAAAGGTGATCCAGATAAAATGACAAGGTGGAGGAATTCACCCCAAAACAAAAAACAGGAAGAAGTCGCAGGCAGGGATTTGATAAATATATAAGTAAGATGCCTGAATGAGAATTTAAAACAATAATCTTAAGGATACTAGTTGGGGTTTAAAAAAGCATAGAAGATACCAGAGAATCCCTTGCTACAGAGATTAAAGAACTAAAATCTAGTCAGGTTGAAATTAAAAATGTTATAACCAAGATACAAACCTAAATGGAGGCAATAAAAACAAAGATGAATGAGCAGAGGAGCAAATTAGTAATATAGAAGATTAAATTATGAAAAATAATGAAGTTGAAAAGAACAGGTAAAGAAGGGCAATTGGATTATTAATGTAGACTTAGAGAACTCATCAATTCCTTAAAGCACAGTAACATTCATATCATAGGAGTCTGAGAAAAAGAACAGAAATAAAAAGGAGCAGAAGGTTTATTTCAGCAAATTATACCTGAAAATTTCCCTAATCTGGGGAAAGACACAGACATCAAAATCCAAGAAGTAGAGAACTCCCATTAAATTCAAAAAATCCAACCATCAACAAGACACATAATACTCAAATTCACAAAATACACAGACAAGGAAAGAATCCTGAAAGCAGCAAGTAGAAAAAAAAACTCCTTATCATAGAAGGGAAAACAGATCAGGTTCCCAGCAGACCTGTCCAGAGAAATTTGGCAAGCCAAAAGGGAGTGCCACGATATATTCAACATGCTGAATGGGGAAAATATACATCCAAGAATTCTTTATCCAGCAAGGCTCTCTGTCATTCAGAATAAAAGGAGAGATAGAGTTTCCCAGATTAAAAACAAAAACAAAAAAAACTAAAGAAAGGAGTTTGACCACTAAACCAGTCCTGTAAGAAATATTAAAAGGGACTCTTTGGTTAGGGGAAGAAAAGACCACAAGCAACAAAGACAAGAAAGAACAAGAGAACATTACCAGGAACACCAACTTTACAGGTAATACAATGGCACCAACCTCATATCTATCAATAATCACCTTGAATCCAAATGCTCTAAATGCTCTAATCAAAAGACATAGGGTATCAGAACAGATAAAAAAAATAAAAAAATAAAAAAAACCAAGACCCATCTATATGCTGCATGCAAGAGATTCATTTTAGACCTAAAGACACCTGAAGATTGAAAGTGGGGAAAATGGAGAACCATCTACCATATGAATGGATGCCAAAGTAAAAGTAGATTAGCAATATTTGTATCATAAAACTCACTTTTAAACCAAAGACTATAACAAGAGATGAAGAAGGGCATTATATCATAATTAAAGGATCTATTCATCAAGAAGCTCTAACAATTATAAATATTTATGCTTCCAACTTGGAACACCAAAATATATAAATCAATTAATAATAAACATAAAGAAACTTATTGATAATAATATCATCATCATAGAGGACTTTAGCATCCCACTTACAACAATTGACAGATCATCTAAGATGAAAATCAATAAGGAAATAATGGCCTTGAATGACACACTGGACTGGATATACTTAACAGACATATTCAGAACATTCCATCCTAAAGCAGCAGACTATACATTCTTTTCAAGTTCACATGCAACATTCCAGATTAGATCGCATACTAGGTCACAAATCAGTCATCTACAAATACAAAGACTCAAATCATACCATGCATATTTTCAGATCACAATGCTATGACACTTGAAGTCAACCACAAGAAAAAATTTGAAAAGACAACAAATATATGAAGGTTAAATAACATCATACTAAAGAATGAATGGGTTAACCAGGAAATTAAAGAAGAAATAAATACAAGGAAGCAAATGAAAATTAAACATGACAGTCTAAAACCTTTGGGATGCAGCAAAGACAGTCCTAAGAGGGAAGTAATACAGGCCTACCTCAAAAAGAATGAAACATTTCAAATACACAACCTAACCTTACAATTAAAGGAGCTAGAAAAGGGAAAGGAAATAAAGCCTAAATCCAGGAGAAGGAGGGAAATAAAAAAGATTAGAGCAGAGGGGCACCTGAGTGGCTCAGTGGGTGGAGCATCTGACTTCAGCTCAGGTCATGATCTCACATTTTGTGAGTTCGAGCCCCACATCGGGCTAGCTGCTGTCAGCATAGAGTCTGCTTTGGATCTTCTGTCCCCTTCTCTCTCTTCCCCTTCCCCACTGGTGCTCTCTCTTGAAAAAAAATTTTTTTTAAAGATCAGAAATCAATGATATAGAAACAACAAAAAAAAAACAGTAAAACATATAAACTGTGGGTTCAGCTTTTGGCTTTGTCCAGCAAAGCCAAAGATGGAAGAAAGGATTACTCAAGACTCCACAAGTCAAGAGAGGTGAGATGGAAGCTAAGGGAAATCTCCCTGAGCTGCTCTCAAGCTTCTGTATTTATTAGGCACAATTTATAAGGAAAACATCACACAATATGTTCGTGGTTACATGCCAGAAGAACACAGAAAGCATAGAAAGCAGGCAAAAAAAAACAAAAAAAAAAAAAAAAACAAAAAAAAACAAAGCATTCCCAAGACTACAAAAGAGCAGATGCTGAAAACAGGGTGGATAACAAGATAAAATATTCCATAGATAACATGGTCTAAGGAATTCATGAGCACAGGCAGGAACCAACCCCTAAATACACTTTAACCAGATACTGGTTAGCTGTTTTCAGTATGGCCAGAAAGCAGTGTAATGTGTTCCCTATAATCTCTTAACCCAGAAGATAGCTATTTGATTTCCCACATATCCCCTTTTTTGTTTGAATAATCTTCTTGTTCATCGGAGTTGAGGAGGGCAATCAGTTGTCATTCATGACCTCTTGAGGAGGCCACTATTGAGTAGATCATTCAGAGGGCTATGAGAAATTAATATCAAGATTAATAAGCAAAGAGCTCCAATAATCCAAATATGTAACTAGAGGCCAAGGAAACAGTAGGTTGGATTCAACCATATCGCATTGTCAAATAACTCATGTTCCACTTGTATCTGTGTTTCCTGTTGAGTATCTAACAGTTGTTGATGCAGCTGGGAAGACAGAGCATTAATCTCAGACTGTAAATTGGTGGAAAAATCCTTGTAAGTGTTTTTTCACTAAATCCCAGGAGTGGTGACACGTATTATACTGTAAGAGAGTGACACAAATATTGTCATGTTGCCAGTCACATTGTATATTTTGACGATCAGCAAGTGCCTGTTGGCAGTCCCCCATCCATTGGAGTGCTGCTTCTGCAGCTTGCAGTCTCTGCATGATACCATTATCAATCTGTGACTCCTCATTGCTTGGGTGATGTTAGTCATTATGTGATTGACTACTTTAGAAGTATGGATAGACTCTGTCAGGGAGACAGCTACAACAGAGGCTGTGGTAACATGACAACCAATGAGATAAGGAAGACAACAAGCCATCCAACAAATCTTTTAGGACTCCACTTAGAAATGGCTTGGACTGGAGGGAGGAGCCAAGATGGCAGAACAGCATGGAAGAATTTTGTGTGTCTCGTGTCCATGAAATACAGCCAGACCAACACTAAACCATCCTACAAACCTAGAAAACTGATTGGAGGATTAACACAACAATCTGCACAACCTGAACCACCTGAGTTCAGCAGGTACGTGGCGTGGAGAGGTGAACTTGGGGAGCAAGAGGGAGCAGGAAGGGAGGTCTTTTTGTGAGCAGACAGAGGACAGAGACTGGCGGGGGTGGAGAGAATACAGTAAAAGCACCCCTCCCCAAAAGCAGCTGGAGAGAAATTGGAAAATTGAAAACAGCCACAGGGACTAAACTAAAAAGGGAGAAAGGAGAAAGGAGAGGGTTTAAATTCCATTAAGACTGTAAACAAGGGGAGCACAAAGGCTGCAACTCCGCAGCTCAATACCTGGCGGTGCTCTGGTGAGAAGGGAGAATCCCAGGAACAGAGTGGGGTCCGGGAGGTTCTCAAGCCACACGGAGAAAAGTGGTTCCACTGCTGGAAGGACATTTGGTAGAAACTGTTGAAGCCACCTGGTCCCAGCAGACCCCATAAAATGGCCACACTCACTGGTGCTGGAACAACGTCATTAAGGGTGAAGCCTACTACCAGATGTGTGTTGTGATTTTCCATAATCCCTGAAAAGCTGCTGCTACACTGTCTCACGAACATTTTCTGGGACGGGCTGGCACCTGTCCACAGTCTTGGGGCACCAGCAACAACAGGGTCCAGCGAGCGTTCCTGGCTGCAGCTGACATTTGCCCATTGCTCATTCAGCCATTGCTGGGTGAGACCCTCCCACAGAGGGAAGGAGGGGGTCAAAGCCACAGTCCTTTGGAAGTAAAGGTCCGGAGAAAACAGCCGCATCTGAGACAAAACTCAGGAGCAAGGTACTGCCTGGGGCCTGGTCACAGAGAGTGAAGGATCAGGGAGTGGACAAGAGCTGAAGACAAAGGACGGGTGCGTGATTACTGATCCGGTAGAACAGACCAGGTAGCTGGGTGGCGCCATTTTCACCGTTCCCGTGCATGCGCATATGCACCTACGAGCGCCACAACAATCCACACCAGTAGGCTAGCACCACCATCTAGTGGAGAGCAGAGCCATTACACTGAGCCCCGCCCAACTGGGCCAACTTCACTCTTCAAGAACACAAGTCTCACTGCCAGCTTAGTTTGTGGACTATAAAGTGCTACATAGTCTGACTTCTAGAGGAAAACAAAGTAATTTCAGTCCTACTTCAATCTGTTAGCAAGTCCATCTATTCAATTTTCTTTCTTTTGTTTTCTTCTCTTTTACACTTCTTTTCTTTTTCTTGATACAGAAAGAGAAAAAATTAATTTTTATTTTCAATTTTTATTAAAAATATCTGTCTTTAATTTTTATTACTATATTTTTTACTTGTGGGTAAATTTTTTCAATTTCTATTTTACTTCCATCATTTTATTTCAGTCTATTTCAGTGTATTCACCTTTTCAAAGTTTCAAACGATTCCCTTTTTTTCTTTTTCTTTTTTCTCTTTTTTATTTCTTTTCTTTTTCTTGAATTCAGAAAGAGAAAAACTTCATTTAAAAAATTTTTTTTAATGTTTATTTATTTTTGAGACAGAGACAGACAGAGCATGAATGAGGGAGGGTCAGAGAGAGAGGGAGACACAGAATCCAAAGCAGGCTCCAGGCTCTGAGCTGTCAGCACAGAGCCCGACGCAGGCCTTGAACTCACGAACCATGAGATCATGACCTGAGCCGAAGTCAGAGGCTCAACTGACTGAGCCACCCAGGCTCCCCAAGAAAAACTTCATTTTTACTTTAAATTTCTATTAAAAATATTTTTCTTTAATTTTTTTACTATATTTTTTTCTTTTATGTAATTATTTTCAAATTCTATTTTACTTCCATCATTTTATTTTAGTCTGCTACAGTGTATTCACTTTTTGAATTTTCAAATGATTTCTTTTTTTTCTTTTTTAATCTTATTTCTATTTTTTCTTTCTTTACTTTTTCTTGAATACAGAAAGAGAAAAAATTCATTTTTATCTTTAATTTTTATTAAAATATTTTTCTTTATTTTTTTCTACTATATTCTTTACTTTTGGGTATATTTTTTTCAAATTCTATTTTACTCCCATCATCTCATTTTAGTCTACTTCAGTGTATTCATTTTTTAACATTCTCAAAAGATTTCCTTTTTTTCTTTCCCCTACCCTTTTTTTCTCTAATCTGTCAAATCACTTTCAACACCCAGACCAAAACACACCTAGGATCTGGCATCATTTATTTGATTTGTGTGTGTGTGTTTAATTTTTTAATTTTAATATTTTTTAATTTTAATTTTTCTACCTCATTAATTCATTTTCTCCCTTCAAAAATGACAAAATGAAGGAATTCACTCCAAAAGAAAGAGCACGAAGAAACGACAGCCAGGGATTTAACCACTCAGGTACAAGCAAGGTGTCTGAACCAGAATTTAGAATCACATTAATAAGAATACTAGCTGCAGTCAAAAATAGATGAGAATCGGGGCGCCTGGGTGGCGCAGTCGGTTAAGCGTCCGACTTCAGCCAGGTCACGATCTCGCGGTCCGTGAGTTCGAGCCCCGCGTCGGGCTCTGGGCTGATGGCTCAGAGCCTGGAGCCTGTTTCCGATTCTGTGTCTCCCTCTCTCTCTGCCCCTCCCCCGTTCATGCTCTGTCTCTCTCTGTCCCAAAAATAAAATAAAAAAAAAAGTTGAAAAAAAAAATTAAAAAAAAAAAATAGATGAGAATCCCTTTCTGCAGAGATACAAGAAGTAAAAAATAGCCAGAATGAAATTGAAACTGCTATAACTGAGCTGCAATCACGGATGGATGCAGCGGCAGCACAGATGGATGAGGCAGAACAGAGAATCAGTGATATAGAGGACAAACTTATGGAGAATAATGAAGCAGAAAAAAAGAGGGAGATTAAGGCAAAAGAGCATGATTTAAGAATTAGAGAAATCAGTGACTCATTAAAAAGGAACAACATGAGAATCATAGGGGTTCCAGAAGTGGAAGAGAGAAATAGGGGTAGAAAGGTTATGTGAGCCAATTATAGCAGAAAATGTTCCTAACCTGGGGAAAGACACAGACATCAAAATCCAGGAAGCACAGAGGACCCCCATTAGATTCAGCAAAAACCAATCAGCAACAAGGCATATCATAGTCAAATACACAAAATACTCAGGCAAGGAGAGAATCATGAAAGCAACAGGGAAACAAAGTCCCTAACATACAAGGGAACATACAAGATCAGGTTTGCAGTGGACCTACCCACAGAAACTTGGCAGGCCAGAAAGGAGTGGTGGGATGTATTCAGTGTGCTGAATCAGAAAAATATGCACCCAAGAATTCTTTATCCAGCAAGGCTGTCATTCAAAATAGAAGGAGAGATTAAAAGTTTCCCAGATAAACAAAAATTAAAGGAACTTGTGACCACTAAACCAGCCCTGCAAGAAATTTTAAGGGGGAATCTCTGAGGGGAGAAAGGATGAAAATATATCTGTATAAATAAATAAATACCAAAAGCAACAAAGACTAGAAAGAACCGGAGAACACCACCAGAAACTCCCACTCTACAAGCATCATAATGGCAATAAATTCATATCTTTCAGTACTCACCTCACTCTAAACATCAATGGACACAATGCTCCAATCAAAAGACATAGGGTAACAGAATGGAGAAGAAAACAAGATCCATCTATATGCTGTTTACAAGAGACCCACTTTAGACCTAAAGACACCTTCAGGTTAAAAATAAGACGGTGGAGAACCATCTATCATGCTAATGGCCAACAGCAAAAAAAAAAAAAAAAAAGCCGGAGTAGCCATACTTATATTAGACAATCTAGACTTTAAAATAAAGACTGTATCAAGAGATGCAGAATGGCATTATATCATAATCAAGGGGTCTATCCACCAAGAAGACCTTGTAAACATTTGTAAACGTGTAAATTGTAAACATTTATGTGTCAAATGTGAGAGCACCCAAATATATAAATCAATTAATCACAAACATAAAGAAACTCGCCGATAAGAATACCATAAGAGTAGGAGACTTCAACACCCCACTCACAACAATGAACAGATCATCTAATCAAAAAATCAACAAGGAAAGAATGGCCTTGAATGACACACTGGACCAGATGGACTTAACAGATATATTCAGAATATTTCATCCTAAAGCAGCAGAATATACATTCTTCCCCAGTGCACATGGAATGTTCTCCAGAACAGTCCATATACTGGGACACAAATCAACCCTAAGTAAGTACAAAAAGATCGAGATCATACCGTGCATATTTTCAGACCACAACTCTATGAAACTCGAAATCAACCACAAGAAAAAATTTAGAAAGGTAACAAATACTTGTAGACTGAAGAACATCCTACTAAAGAATGAATGGGATAACCAAGCAGTTAAAGAGGAAACTAAAAAGTATATGGGAGTCAATGAAAAACATAACACCACAACCCAAAACCTCTGGGACTCAGCAAAGGCGGTCATAAGACGAAAGTATCTAGCATTCCAGGCCTTCGTAAAGAAGGAAGAAAGATCTCAGATACACAACCTAACCTTAGGCCTAAAGAGCTGGAAAAAAACCCAGCAAATAAAACCCAAAACCAGCAGAAGACAGGAAATAATAAAGATTAGAGCAGAAATTAATGCTATCGAAACAAACAAACAAAAAAAAACAGAACAGATCAATGAAATAAAAAGCTGGTTCTTTGAAAGAAGTAACAAAATTGATAAACCACTATCCAGTTTGATCACAAAGAAAAAGGAAGGGACCCAAATAAATAAAATCAAGAATGACAGAGGAGAGATCACAACCAACACAGCAGAAATAAAAACAGTAATAAAGAGAATATTATGAGCAATTATATGCCAATAAAATGGGCAATCTGGAAGAAATGGACAAATTCCTAGAAACATATACACTACCAAAACTGAAACAGGAAGAAATAGAAAATTTGAACAGACCCATAACCAGTAAGGAAATCGAATTAGTAATCAAAAATCTGCCAAAAACAAGAGTCCAGGGCCAGATGGCTTTCCAGGGGAATTCTACCAAATATTTATGGCAGAGTTAACACCTATTCTCTTGAAGGTGTTCCAAAAAATAGAAATGGAAGGAAAACTTCCAAACTCTTTCTATGAAGCCAGCATTACCTTGATTCCAGAACCAGACAAAGACCCCACTAAAAAGGAGAACAATAGACCAATTTCCCTGATGAACATGAATGCAAAAATCCTCAACAAGATATTAGCCAACCAGATCCAACAATACATTAAAAAAATTCTTCACCACGACCAAGTGGGATTTATACCTGGGATGCAGGGCTGGTTCAATACCTGCAAAAAAATTAACGTGATCCATCACATCAATAAAAGAAGGGACAAGAACCATATGAGCCTCTCCATAGATGCAGAGAAAGCATTTGACAAAATACAACATCCTTTCTTGATAAAAACCCTCAAGAAAGTAGGGATAGAAGGACCATACCTCGAGATCATAAAAGCCATATATGAATGACCCAACGCTAATATCATCCTCAATGGGGAAAAACTGAGAGCTTTCTCCCTAATGTCATGAACAAGACAGGGTTGTCCACTCTCGCTACCATTATTCAACATAGTATTGGAAGTCTTAGCCTCTGCAATCAGACAACACAAAGAGATAAAAGGCATCCAAATTGGCCAGGAGGAGGTCAAACTTTCACTCTTCACAGATGGCATGATACTCTATATGGAAAACCCAATAGATTCCACCAAAAAAACTGCTAGAATTGATTCATGAATTCAGCAAAGTTGCAAGATATAAAATCAATGCACAGAAATTGGTTGCATTCCTATACACCAACAATGAAGCAACAGAAAGAGAGATCAAGGAATCTATCCCATTTACAGTAGCACCAAAAACCATAAGATACCTAGGAATAAACGTAACCAAAGAAGTGAAAAATCTATACGCTGAAAACGATAGGAAGCTTATGAAAGAAATTGAAGAAGACACACAAACATGGAAAAAGATTCCATGCTCCTGGATAGGAAGAACAAATATTGTTAAAATGCCGATAGTACCAAAAGCAATCTACATATTCAATGCAATCCCGATCAAAGTGACATCAGCATTCTTCACAGAGCTAGAAAAAATAATCCTAAAATTTGTATGGAACCAGAAAAGACCCCGAATAGCCAAAGAAATCTTGAAAAAGAAAACCAAAGCAGGAGGCATCACAATCCCAGACTTCAAGCTATACTTCAAAGCTGTAATCATCAAGACAGTATGGTACTGGCACAAGAACAGACACTCAGATCAATGGAACAGAATAGAGAACCCAGAAATGGACCCACAGACATATGGCCAACTAATTTTTGACAAAGCAGGAAAGAATAGCCAGTGGAATAAAGACAGTGTCTTCAGCAAGTGGTGCTGGGAAAACTGGACAGTGACATGCAGAAGAATGAACCTGGACCACTTTCTTACACCATCCACAAAAATAAACTCAAAATGGGTGAAAGACCTCAGTGTAAGACAGGAATCCATCAAAATACTCGAGGAGAAAGCAGGCAAAAACATCTTTGATCTTACCCACAGCAACTTCTTCCTCAACACATCCCTGGAGGCAAGGGAAACAAAAGCAGAAATGAACTACTGGGACCTCATCAAAATAAAAAGCTTCTGCATAGTGAAGGCAACAATCAGCAAAACTAAACAGCAACCAACAGAATGGAGATGATATTTGCAAATGACATCTCAGATAAAGGGTTAGTATCCAAAATCTACACAGAATTTATCAAACTCAACACCCAAAAAACAAATAATCCAGTGAAGAAATGGGCAAAAGACATGAATAGACACATCTCCAAAGAAGACATACAGATGGCCAACCGACACACAAAAAAATGCTCAACATCACTCATCATCAGGGAAATACAAATCAAAACCACGATGAGATACCACCTGACACCTGTCAGAATGGCTAACATTAACAACTCAGGCAACAACAGATGTTGTTGATGATGCAGAGACAGAGGATCTCTTTGCATTCTTGGGGGCAATGCAAGCTGGTGCAGCCACTCTGGAAAACAGTATGCAGATTCCTCAAAAAACTAAAAATAGAACTACCTTATGACCCAGCAATTTCACTACTAGGCATTTATCCATGGGATACAAGTGTGCTGTTTCACAGGGACACATGCACCCCCATGTTTATACCAGCACTATCAACAATAGCCAAAGTATGGAAAGAGCCCAAATGTCCAATGATGGATGAATGGATAAAGGAGATGTGATACATACACACACACACACACACACACACACACACACACACAATGGAGTATTACTTGGCAATCAAAAAGAATGAAATCTTGCCATTTGCAACTACGTGGATGGAACTGGAGGGTATTATGCTAAGTGAAATTAGTCAGTCAGAGAAAGACAAAAATCATATGACTTCACTCATATGAGGACTTTAAGAGACAAAATAGATGAACATAAGGGAAGGGAAACAAAAATAATATCAAAACAGGGAGGGGGACAAAACAGAAGAGACTCATAAATATGAAGATCAAACAGAGGGTTACAGGAGGGGTTGTGGGAGGGGGGATGGGCTAAATGGGTAAGGGGCATTAAGGAATCTACTCCTGAAATCATTGTTGCATTATATGCTAATTTGGATGTAAATTTTAAAAAATAAAAAAATAAAATTATTTAAAAAAGAAATGGCTTGGGATAATTCAGCTAATTCAGAGGCCACTGGACCCTTCCCAGGGCCTTATTAGATTTACTGGCAGCCAAATTTGAGGCTGTCTTTTTAGGATAAACATTGTGAGATAGAAAGTTTGGTAACATGATGGCTGATACAGGCTGTGTACCAAGCCAGAGGAGATACTTCAAAAACATAATGTGGGTTGTCAAATGTTATATTAACTGACTTAAAGAAAGGAGGATCTATGATGTGAGGCCAACACGGTGATGAAAAAGTAGTAGCAGTCTGGATAAAGAAAAAGATTAAGCAAATCATTACCTTACCGAAACTCTGAGAAACCACAGCTAAATATATGCTACAAACATTTTTTCTATGGTAGATGGCGCTCTGACACAGTGCATGACTTTGGTGGCATGTCGATGGAGCTTCTTAAGTTGTCCCAGGTGACGTCATATACCTTGGTCGTTTGCGGGCATTGTCTCCCCTGTTGTCCTTGTAAGGACAAATTGGCCATCTGAGGAAGAGAGTTGAAGAATCAACTCCTGGTATGGTTTAATCAGACAGGCAGAAACCCAGTGGGATCCTGATGGGAGAAGAAGACATCCATATGCCCGTCCCCATGTTATCAGTTCATATGGTCCCTTCCATGAATATATGTCTTTAAGTAGCACCTTGGCTCTGATATTTGAGCTGGGAGATGGTGCAAAATACTGGTGGGAAGCTGTGAGGCCATGGGAATCACAATTTCCAAAAATTTAGAATGTAGAAGTTTTTATGTAGTGAATTCCATGGGGAAGCATTTTGTGTTTTCCCTCTTTTGTTTGTGAAGCATTTGTTTTAAAGTGGCATGTGTACATTCTATAATAGCTTGTCTGGTAGAGTGATATGGTATGCGGATAATGTGTTGTATATTCCAACTTTGGAAGAATGCCTTTACCATGGAGGAAAGTTATCCAGGTTGTTGTCAGTTCTAATTTGTTGAGGTTTACTGGCTTGTGAAAGTGCATGTAAAAAAATGAAGAATGATATTTTTTGCACTTTCTCCAGTGTGAATAGAGGCCATTATAAATCCTGAAAAGGTTTCCACAGACATGCGGATATATTTGTGATGCCCGAATGGGGCATAGTATGTCATATCAGCTTGCCAAAGCTTATTTGCATTTAGACCTGTGGGGTTTATTCCCCATTGCTGTGTCCTCCTGATTGCTATTGACAGTCAGGGCCAGCAGCAACAATGTGTTTCTCTCGAGTAACTGTGAGATGGAATTGTTTAATAAGGGACTTATAATTTTGATGAAAAAAGTCATGAGATAATCGAGCAGTTTTAAAAGCTATATTGTAGTCAACAAATTGGTCTGCAAACTCGTTTCCTTCTGTTAAAGGTCCAGGTAAACCTGAATGTGCTCTTATGTGAGTGATAAAAAGAGGGTATGCTTGTTCACCTAGTAAGGCTTGTAAAGTTAAAAATAATGACAATAAGGAGGGATCCGTTAATTCCCTAACAGAGGCCTGTTCTATATTCTCTATCACATAAACTACATATTGAGAATCTACTACATTGGGATGAGCACTGGGTGTTGTATGGAAACCAATTTGACAATAAATTTCATATATAAATAAAAAAAATAAATAAATAGGGGCGCCTGGGTGGCGCAGTCGGTTAAGCGTCCGACTTCAGCCAGGTCACGATCTCGCGGTCCGTGAGTTCGAGCCCCGCGTCAGGCTCTGGGCTGATGGTTCGGAGCCTGGAGCCTGTTTCCGATTCTGTGTCTCCCTCTCTCTCTGCCCCTCCCCCGTTCATGCTCTGTCTCTCTCTGTCCCAAAAATAAATAAATGTTGAAAAAAAAATTTAAAAAAATAAAAAATAAAAAATAAATAAATAAATAAACGAAAGGACAACTAAAAAAAAAAGAGAATCTACTACAATATTAATAGGTTGGTTAGGAAATTGTTGTAAACCCATAATAGTGGCCTTTAATACTGCTCTTTGAGTAGATGTTTGAGTATTTTTCACAGAGCTAGAACAAACAGTCCTAAAAGTTTTATGGAACAATGAAAGACCCCAAATAGCCAAAGAAATCCTGAAAAAGAAAACCAAAGCTGGAGGCATCACAATCCCAGACTTCAAGCTATACTACAAAGCTGTAATCATCAACACAGTATGGTACTGGCACAAAAACAGACACATAGATGAATGAAACAGAATAGAAAATCCAGAAATGGACCTGCAACTATACAGTCAACTAATCTTCAACAAAGCAGGAAATATCTAATGGAACAGAGACAGTCTTTTCAACAAATGGGGTTGGGAAAACTGTACAGCAACATGCAGAAGAATGAAACTGGACCACTTTCTTACAATATACACAAAATAAGTTCAAAATGTATAAAAGACCTAAATGTGAGATAATAAACCATCAAAATCCTAGAAAAGGACACAGGCAGCAACCTCATTGACATCAGCCTTAGTAGCTTCTTACTAGACATGTCTCCTGAGGCAAGGGAAACAAAAGCAAAAATGAACTACTGGGACCTCATCAAGATAAAAACATTTTTGCACAGTGAAAGAAACAATCAAGGAAACTAAAAGGCAACCTACAGAATGGGAGAAGATATTTGCAAATGACATATATGATAAAGGGTTAGTATCCGAAATCTATAAAGAACTTATCAAACTCAATGCTCAAAAAGCAAATAATCCAGGGAAGAAATGGGGAGAAGACATGAATACACACTTTTCCAAAGAAGACATCCAGATGGCTAACAGACACATGAAAAAAATGCTCAACATCACTCATAATCAGGGAAATATAAATCAAAACCACAGTGAGATACCACCTCACACCTGTCAGAATGGACAAAATTAACAAATCAGGAAATATCAGGCGTCAGCAAGGATGCAAAGAAAGGGAAACCCACTTGCACTGTTGGTGGGAGTGCAAACTGGTGCAGCCACTCTGGAAAACAGTATGGAGGTTCTCAGAAAGTTAAAAATAGAACTACTCTCTGATACAGCAATTGTACTTCTAAGTTTTTACTCAAAGGAAACAAAAATACAGATGTGAAGGAGCACATGCACCCCAATGTTTATAGCAGCGCTATCGACAGTAGCCAAATTAAGGAAAAAGTCCAAGTGTCCATAAACTGATGAATGGATAAAGAAGATGTGAGACATAGATATATATGTGTGTGTATATATACATATATATATATACACATATATAATGGAATATTATATATATAAGGGAATATTACTCAGCCATAAAAAAGAATGAAATCTTACCATTTACAGTGATGTGGATAGAGCTAGAGAGTATAATGCTAAGAAAAATATCTCAATCAGAGAAAGACAAATACCATATAATTTCATTCATGTGTGAAATTTAAGAAAAAAAAAAACAATCACATTGGGAAAAAAGAGAAAGGAAAACCAAGAAACAGATTCTTAGCTATAGAGAACACACTGATGGTTACTAGAGGGGAGGTGGGTGGGGGATGGGCTAGATGGGTGATGGGTATTAAGGAGGGCACTTGTTATAATGAGCATTACATGTAAGTGACAAATCACTACATTCTACTCCTGAAACCAATATTACACTATATGTTAGCTAACTAGAATTTAAATAAAAATTTGAAAAAAAATATGCAGGGAATTCTTCAATTTGACCATAAGAAACCAACCCAGTGTAAAAATGGAGAAAAGATCTGAACAGACACCTCACCAAGGAATATATATATGTAGATGGAAAAGAAGCTAACTCATTGCTAGTGGAACTCCAAAATGGTATAAGTACTTTGGAAGACATGTTGGCAGTTTCTTACAGATCTGAACCAAACTTAGGACACAAACCAGCAAATGTCTTCTTACTTATCTATGGGAGTAAATTGGAACTAATACCCACATTAAAGTCTGCACATGAATGTTTATGGCAGCTTCATTCATAATGTCCTTAATATGAGCATGAATAAAGAAAATGTGGGACATCAACACAATGGAGTATTTACTAATCGTGTTGCTCTTTCTATAGAAATTCTCGTTGTTCTCCGGTATTATATCAACTTGGTCTTCTAAGCCTAAAACATAATTTCAACTTTATTAGAAACTCCCAGGTGGTTTTTTCATTCCTATATGCATTCACCCTTTTAACAGCATTCTACTCATATTGGTTGAATTCATACCTTCATTTTATTAACGTATTTTTCCACCTCAGATAATGTATTACATAGATTGTTTATTTCCCTCTTCCATTCTCTGTGCAGATTTCCTGCCCAAGTCTTTGTTTCCTTTTCTTCTTCTCTGTGTAGTTGTTTTGGAGATCTCTTCTACTACTTATAGCAGAGTGTTCATATTTAGGAATGACTCACAAGAATTCTGACTAAAGAATCTTTGTATATTGTGGCTTATAGAGATATCTTGAAGGAAGTTGGCTTTGTAACTGGGGACCCCACTTTTCAGGCAAAGTTATAACTTTTAAATTAAATATCATGTTTCTCACCTGAATAGATATTCATTTTACTCCTGGCAGGTAATGGCCTGACTGCCAACTCTCTTGACCCTCTAGAGTGGAAATAGAATGGGAATGCCAATGTCCACACGCAGAGGTCTACTAGACCTCCTTTCCAGTGGGGTGTCTCCTCTCCACCTTCAGGGAAACTTCATGACCTGAGTCCAGACACAGCCACCAATCCTTCTGCCCTGCTCCTCATATGGATGAGCTCCTTTTCTTATGTAAATTCTGGAGTATATCTCCTAATGCCCCCTCCTACAGATGGAGCACTGGAGATCCTATCCATTACAATCATTTCCAGGACCCCATATCTGAATGGAGAAGGAGAATGACCCAAACCAGGCAGGCAGTCAAGGGCCTGGACTCTGGACCACTGCCTCATCCTCCGTTTCTGTGAACAGTTAGCCCTGGAGCTTGAAACTTAGTCCACAGTTGCACAGCCTGACAATAGAATATAAGAGAAACTTGGTAAGGTTTCCAAATTTTCATCAACTGCAACACTAACCCTCTCAAGCAAACAGGGCCAGAAATCAGCACAGGCAGAACTGGAGCCCAGATCACTAGGACCAGCCTCAGTGGGTCCCCACACCACCCAACACCAGGACACCAGGAACTGGCGACAGTCACCCGGGTTCAGCATTTTTAATGCCTCCCCTGCTCCACAGGACCCACATGCAAATCACCTGAGGTGCTCCCAGAAAAGACCCGCATCACAGGCCAAGGCCAGTGTGTTGGGTCTCCATCCAGAAGACAGAAATGCAGATGCTGTGGTCCCTCCTCTGCCTGCTGGCAGCTCCCCTGGGTGAGGATCTGGGGGCTCTGGGATCGACTAGGGCCTTTCTGTGGGATGAGACAGACTCACCATGACTCTCCTTACCCCCCAGGTGTCCTATCTCAACTTACACTTCGGGAGTCCGGCCCAGGACTGGTGAAGCCTTCACAATCCCTCTCTCTCACCTGCGTTGTCTCCGGAGGCTCCGTTACCAGCAGTTACTACTGGAACTGGATCCGCCAGCGCCCTGGGAGAGGGTTGGAGTGGCTCGGGTACTGGACAGGTAGCACCAGCTACAACCCGGCTTTCCAGGGCCGCATCTCCATCACTGCTGACACAGCCCAAAACCAGTTCTCCCTGCAGCTGAGCTCCATGACCACCGAGGACACGGCCGTGTATTACTGTGCAAGAAGCACAGTGAGGGAAAGTCAGTGTGAGCTCAGTCACAAACCTTGGTGCAGGGACCTGGAGGGGCCGGGCTGCAGGGGCGCTCAGGATCCACAAGAGGGCGCACAGGACCTACCAGGGGAACTAGGGACATCAGGGGGTGCTTCGGGCCCCTTACCACAGGGACCAGCCCAGAAACAGGGGCAGAGCAGGAGTGAGGTCCCCACTGTCAGTATCTGGAGCTTTCTCTTCCTGGCACTCTGGTCCTATGGGGACCTCCCTTTCTTGCTTGCTTGCATTCTCTTCTGTTTCAGTCCCAGTGTGATGTTTGGACCATGTAGATGATGCCATTTTTCACACTGTGTGGGAAGTGCTCCGAGAGGTCAGCGCATCAGTGCTGTGTCTCCCCTTACTTCTTTCTCCGACACGTTCTTGGTCAGACCCCTGGTAGCTCATCGGAAATAGAAACGCCGGCACTAACTGAAACCCACAGATATTATCCATTTTATAATGTTAGAAAATTATACTTGAAATGTTCTGCCATCTCTACAGGGTTACCTTCCCTTATTGGTCCTCAGATTGCCCACAGCCCTTCTTTCCTTGGTGTATGATATGGCTTCTAACTACAAGACATCATCACAGGAGCCCTCACCCCTGGCCAGGGCACATTGTATAGGGTGGCATCTTGCTCCTTCCTCCTGGGGTCCACTTGCCTCTCTGACATTCCGCGAGGGTAATTTCTGAGCTCCAACCTGGCGAGTGAAACACTCAGACCACTTCGCGGACGGCAGGGGCTCAGTGTCTGGGTTACCACTATGTCCACAACTGCTTCCAGGGAGTGGGCGTCTCCCACCTGGCTTCTTGGTCTGAATGAATTACAGCATCCCACCTAAGTCCAGCCTCACAAGCTGTGTGGCTGTTCCCATCCTGGGTGCATGAAAGCCACTTTGGAAATGCAGGGGGATATTCTGATTTCATCCTCAGTTCAAATGCTCTTTAGTTTTAGTCTATTTCTGGATGCTGACAAGAGCTTGGACTCTTACGTCCAAGCTCATTTTTTGTTTCAAATGTTATAGTATTCCGCCAGCCATTCCAGTGTGTATGGTACAGGAAGGAGAATCCTCCCCTTGGCTGGGTTCCTCACAATGGAAAGGAATTAAGAAGTATAATATCTAGAAGAATAAGCAAAAATGTGGCCACATGTTGTTAATAAGAAACCCACAAGACACTGAATACAAAATGCTGGTACACATATGAAAAGCTTACATAATGTTTATGGTAATTCTGAGAAAACTTAATTTGAAATAATGATCCATTTCTCTTCCTATAATTCAAAGTATTAGAGAGAATATGATTTTATTTTTTATTTTTTATTTTTTTGACATTTATTTATTTTTGAAACAGAGAGAGACAGAGCATGAACATGGGAGTGTCAAAGAGAGAGGGAAACACAGAATCCGAATTAGGGCTGTCAGCACAGAGCCCCACGCGGGGCTCGAACTCACGGACTGTGAGATCATGACCTGAGCCGAAGTCGGACGCTCAACCATCTGAGCCACCCAGGCACCCCGAGAATATGAGTTTAAATGTTATCAGACATGTGGGGAGAAAGCTACTTTAACGTGGGCAATTGCATGTGCTTTGGTATAGCTATATCCCCAAAAGAGCAATGGACCCTTTTAATGAAAACTCCCATTCCTGTGGTATAATAATTCAATACATGAATCCCATACCCCAGGGGAAACACCATTTATGAAACACTGTGATAGTGATAACAATCTTCAATTCCAAAAATCGTGCATCCATATTTAAAACCCACCCTGCAGTAAAATAATAACAAAATTTTGTAATAAGGTGGACAAAACATTCTCTAAAATATACTGGTTGGTTACTAAAAGGAAAGTTTCAGCACAGTAGATAAAACTAAAAGCATTTGTTAAACTGATAAAGAGATGCAGAGATGACAGAGACAGAGAGACGGAGACACAGGGCCGCATCTCCATCACTGCTGACACATCCAGGAACCAGCTCTCCCTGCAGCTGAGCTCAGTGACCACTAAGGATA
Organism: Puma concolor; assembly: GCF_028749965.1. Classification (NCBI taxonomy): domain Eukaryota; kingdom Metazoa; phylum Chordata; class Mammalia; order Carnivora; family Felidae; genus Puma; species Puma concolor. Next base: position 1,350,652 of record NC_141672.1, read on the forward strand.
TGGCCATATATTATTGTGCAAGAGACACAGCTAGTGGACATTGTGAGCCCAGACACAACCCCCCCCTGCAGGGAAACAGGAGGTGCTGGGCTGCAGGGCACCTCAGGTCATGAGGGGGTTCTCAGGTCACCAGGGGGCGCTGGGTACACCAGCGCATGGTCAGGTCACCAAAGGGCACTTGGGTCACCAGGGAGAGCTAAGGACACAAGGGGGCGCTCAGGATCCACCATGGGACGCTCAGGTCACCAGCAGTTGCTCAGGTCAGTCACATGGCGGGGGGTCACTCAAGACACCAGAGGGTGCTCAGGACTACACAGCATAGGGACCAGCTCCTGAGCCCATGCATGGGAGTATATGTCCTCCATTAGTCTGGTGTGTGATTTTATTCCCTATGAGTGTATGCCTCCCCCAAGGACTCACTGTCTTTCTTCATGTGTTGCATTTTTTTAACACCACCCCGCAGGTAAAGTCACTTACCACCTCTGCTCAATTAATTTAAATAGTCAGGAGTCCTTAATACTTCCTTGGTTCTCTACTCCAGGAAATCTTTCCATTTTAAGGAGGCAATTGAGAAATCCCTTGGGCAGTGGCCAAGGGCATGATGTTGCAGCCCAGGTGACCAGTGAGTGACCTCTGGCTATGGTCCACTCACAACTTGCCTGTGTTGAATAAAACACACAATACTTTTATGTAACACAAAAAGAATCTTATTAGCACTGTTCTGTATTTTGAACTTCCAGGAGTTTAAAAATTACAATACAATACGTGAAATGAAAAATACGGGTAATAAGATTAACACTGCATATTAAAACATGAGTGAACTTGAAGAAGAGTAATAAAAACCATCCAAAATTTAGCACAGAATAATGTATGTCTCCAAAAACAAAATCCAAGTGCCTGTAATGTAACAGACAATAGGAGCAGTCTAACATATACATACATATGTGTGTATACATGTATCTCCACATGCATACACACATATGTGTATGTAAATATAATGTATAACTGGAATCAAGGAAAATATTTTCAGAATTTGATGTAAATTATCAACAGATCTAAGGATACCAAAGTGCCCCAAGAAGAATAAAACTAAAGAAAATTCAATCAAGACACATCAAAATAAAATTCCTGAAAACCGAGGAAAATCCTAAAAGCAGCAAAGAAAAAAAACATGAAGACAGGAACAAGGTTAATAACAACATCAAAACTTTCCATGAAAAACAACCAAAGCAGAAGGCAAGGGGTGAGAACTTTAAAGTGCTGAAGGAAAATTTTTAATTTTTTTTTTTCAACGTTTATTTATTTTTGGGACAGAGAGAGACAGAGCATGAACGGGCGAGGGGCAGAGAGAGAGGGAGACACAGAATCGGAAACAGGCTCCAGGCTCTGAGCCATCAGCCCAGAGCCCGACGCGGGGCTCGAACCCACGGACCGTGAGATCGTGACCTGGTTGAAGTCGGACGCTTAACCGACTGCGCCACCCAGGCGCCCCTGAAGGAAAATTTTAAAGCCATTAACTTAGAATTCTAAACTAAGTGAAACTATATTCCAAATTTTAAGGCAAAATTGGCTGAAAACAAAATTACAACATATCAAAATCTGTGCTTAGAAGGAAACACATAGCATTAAATGCTTACACCAGAAAATAACAAAGATCTTAAGTTAATAACCTAAGCTTCTACTTTAGAAATTAGAAAAGGAAAATCAAAATAAACTAAAATCAATCAGAAGAAAGGGAAAATAAAGATGAATGGAGATCATTGAAATTGAAAACAGAAAAACAATAAAGAAAATGAACAACGGCAAAAGCAGATCGTTTGAAAAGATCAATCCAATTGCTGGCAAGACTGACAAAGGAAAAAGAGACAAATCATCAATAACAAAATCTAATGAGGAGATATAAAAACATTCCACACTGTGTTTCATGAGACCACATTCTCTGTACAGTCAGTACAAAGAAAGAAAACTTCAGACCAGTATCCCTTATTAACATAGATGCTAAAATCCTTAACAAGATACAGTAAAACCTTGGTTTGTGAGCATAATTCATTCTGGAAACATGCTTGTAATCCAAAGCACTTGTATATCAAAGTGAATTTCCCCATAAGAAATAACAGAAACTCAGACGATTCATATCACAAACCAAAAATATACATAAAAAATGATTACAATGCCACAATATAATACAAAATAATAATGAAAATACAAAATATAAAAAAAGAAACAAAGTGACCTTCACTTACTTTGAAAACCTTTGTGGCTGGTGTGAGGGAGACAAGAGAGAGGACGGTTACTGTGTAGGCCAACTTTCACTCAACCAGAATCACTGCTGTCTATTGGCTCCGTGGAATCTTTTTTCTTTTTGTGCAACTTTAACAAGTAACCTATCCAATGACACTTGCTTCGTCTCCCTTTGAGAATTTTGCAGAAATGTGGCATTGCGTTGTCAATAAACAGATTCATTGCTCGCACTGCTACAGCCTTGTTCGTGTGGTGCTTTTCTATAGACTGTTTCACTGTTTCCCACATTTTACACATCTACCAAATCTCATTTGAAGTGAGAGATTCCTTGGCCTTTTTCTCCTCCTTTGCAGACGAGATCTCCCCCATAACTTCTGCTCACAATGCAGACCCATCAGTTCGTCGGTGTCGGCTCCTGGCCATGCGCCTCTGCCAGCTCCTGAATGTTGTCCTCATTCACCTCCAGTCCCCTGGTCTTCCCCAAGGACACAGCTTCATCGACAACTGGCGGCTGCTGTTCATGAGCAAGCCGCTCTAAGTCAGGTCCAAGAACGCAACCAGGCTACAGTTTTCTGCAAGCAGAATTGAGGGTTCTCTTGGTGACCCCATCCCAGGCTTTATAGATGATCTTCAGGCAGTTCACAATGTGGAAATGATTTTTCCCAAGCTCTCATAGGGCAAGATTTGTTCCGTTGGTCACTTCGAAGCACCGCTGAAATCGTGCTTTGGTGTAAAGCCTTTCAAAGTTCTGAATGACCTGCTGATCCACGAGCTGGAGGACTGGAGTGGTGTTGGGAGGAAGGAACTTGCCCTTAATGAACTCAAATCCCTCCAGTAAGTCGTCCTCAAAGCCTGGAGGCCAAGCACGAGCATCACCCATAACCCAAGGCAGATTCTTCTCTAAAAGGTATTTCTTCACTGCAGAACTGAAGACCTCGTTGATCTACTCAACAAGATACGAGTGACCCAAGCCTTGCCCTTGAACCTCCACAGAACATTTAACTGGCTCTCCTTGCATTTCTTTTTTTTTTAATTTTTTTTTTCTTTCAACGTTTATTTATTTTTGGGACAGAGAGAGACAGAGCATGAACGGGCGAGGGGCAGAGAGAGAGGGAGACACAGAATCGGAAACAGGCTCCAGGCTCCGAGCCATCAGCCCAGAGCCTGACGCGGGGCTCGAACTCACGGACCGCGAGATCGTGACCTGGCTGAAGTCGGACGCTTAACCGACTGCGCCACCCAGGCGCCCTTTTTTTTTTTTTTTTTAATTTTTTTTTTTCCTTTTTTCTCTCCTTGCATTTCTTGAAGGCTTGTGGATTCTCAGAATGATACATGAGCAGGGACTTGACTTTGAAACCCCCACTTGCATTAGCACAAAACAAGAAGGCGAGATGGTCTTCCATGGGCTTGTGACGGGCACTGCATTCTCTTCTGTAATGCACGTCCTCTTTGGCATCTGTTTCCAAAAAAGCCCCATCTCATCGCAGTTAAAAACTTGCTCTGGCAGGTAACACTCGGAAGCCATGAGCTTCTGGAACTCAGCAGCGAACATCTCAGCTGCCTTAGCATCTGAACTCACAGCCTCTCCGTGCCTCACGACACTACAGATGCCACTTTTCCTCTTAAAGTTATTGAACCATCCCCTGCTTGCCTTGAGGCCTTTTTCATTTTCCTTTGGTGTACCTGGCAGTTTACTTGCAAGGTCGGTGTACAAGGCCTTTGCCTTCTTGCAGGTAAAGTTCTCAGTCACAGTATCACTTGCTAGTTGTTTCTTGTGTATCCAAACCAGAAGCATATTTTCAACATCTTCCAGAACACATGGCGATTGCTTTGATATTCTCATGACTCCTTCGGCTGCATCTAGCCTCCTTATTTCTTCTTTCTTCTTTAATATTGTACAAATAGTCGATGTAGACGTCTTATAAAATCTTGCAATTTTGGCCACTAATATACCTCGTTTGTACTTCTCGATGATTTCCTTCTTAACTTGCACCATAATCATTTCCTTTTTCTTACTGCCTTTCTTTTCAACCTTTTCCTGCATGGAGGCCATTGTATATGCTCACACGCATGTTGACTACAGTAAAGAATTAATGAACTCTTTTCATTTACTGAATTTAATGTAACCAGCAATAAGGCAGCAGAGGAGAGGGTCTCTATCTGCAGGCAGATTAACCTAGAATGATGCAAAGCTTTCCTAAGTTTACTCTTGTCTGGAAGCAGAGGACTTCCCATAGGTGCTTTGAAGTGACAAAAATACACGAGTGCCAGTTGTGGACACCTTCCAACATTCTTAAAAATCACTGATTTCTGCCAAACACTTTGGCCTGAGACCAAGCATCCAAGCATGGGAGACAATCCCCCACAGTCCTACAGAGAGAGAGAGAGAGAGAGAGGAACCATGGACTCAGTTGTGATTATGTGATGTTTGACATCACATACTGCTTGTATTGCAAAACATCACTTGTTTATCAAGTTAAAATTTATTAGCAATGTTTTCTCTTCTTGTGTAACACTCAAAGAACAAGTTACTCACAATCCAAGGTGTTACTGTATCAGCAAATCCTATCAGCAACATATGAAAATAATACCATGCCATGACAAAGCAGGAACTATCCCAACAAGTCAAGCCTGCTTCAGTTTTGTTTTGTTTTTTTTGAGGTAGGGAAGAGGGAGGGGCAGAAAGAGAGGAAGAGAGAGAATCTCAATCAGGTTTCATGCTGTCAGCATACCACAACCATGAAATCATGACCTGAGCCAAAATCAAGAGTTAGACACTTAACTGGCTGAGCCACCCAGGCACCCTGCTTCTGCATTTTTAAATGAATCAATTTCATCCAACATGTCAGATGCATAAAGGAGAGTATTCACATGACTATGTAAATTGAGAGAGGAAGTTATTTGACAAATTACAGCATCCAGTGACGATAAAAACTCTTGGAGAGTTTGGGATAAAAGGACCCTTCCTCAGTCTGATAAGGAGAAACATACAGCTAACATCATACTTCATGGTGAAAAGCTGAGTGATTCCCCCTCAGATCTGGAAAAAGTCAAGGATATCCAGTCTTCCCACATCTATTCAACATTTTACTTGAAACTCTAACAATGGCAATAAGACTAAAAAATACAGAAGGATGTGCAAATGTGAAAGGAAAAGAGATGTCCGTATTTGTAGACAATATTTGTACCTCTGAGAAAAAAAAAATCAAAGGGATCTACCCCCAAATCATCCATAATTTAATAAGTGACTTTAGAAAGATCACAGGTCAATAAACAAAACATTAATCTATTTCTATATAGTACCAATGTCTAAATAAAATCCAAAATTAAAGTAAGGGATGCCTTGGTGGCTCAGTCCATTAAGCATCCAACTTTTGGTTTCAACTCAGGTCATGATCTCATGGTTTGTGAGTTCGAGCCTTGCATAGGGCTCTGTGCTGATGGTGCAGAGCCTGCTTGGGATTCTCTCTCTCTCTCTCTCTCTCTCTCTGTCCCTCCCCTGCTCACTCTCCCTCTCTCAAAATAAATAAATAAACGTTCTAAAAATATATAAAGTAAAAATACAATTTGCAATATCCCCCCCAAAAGGATTAAATATTTAGATATAAATCTAACAAAACCTGTAAATGGACCTATGCTCTAGGTAAAATAAACCAAAGAAGACATAAATAAATAAATGGAGACATATTGCAAGGTGTATCATAGGAAAGATTTCAGTTCTCCACAAACTGATTTGCAGAATTAACAGAATGTCAATCAGACTATTAGCAAACTTGTTTGTAGATCTGGGCAAACTGAGTTTTAAATTTATATGGACAAAGGAACTGAAGCATCCAAAACAGTGCTGAAGACCAAGTTGGGGGGATCATACACAGTCTTAAGTCTCAATACAATTACAGCAATAAAGACTGTGTGATCCTAGCAAAGGAATAGATAATGGGACAGAACTGAGTTCTGTGTGGAAAACCATCCACACAAACATGGCCAATAGGTTTTTGACAGAGATGCAACCAGCCTCAAGAAGTTGACAGCACTGTTTATCACAAATTCACCTGGAAATTAGGGTGGACGTCTGTGCTCACTAATTGCCTTTATCCAAAGGAAAAGTAAATTTCCCATATTTTATGACAGGAAGTAGGCTTGCAACTTGGAGCCAGGTGCCCGTGAAGTTAGGCTCCCTCTGTCTCACAGAAACTGGGTGATGGGGCGCTGCCTTCCCAGATGATGACATTTGAAAGCCATGGCTCCCAGGTCCTTGAGGGAACATGCCTGGGTGATCCCGCTGGCAACAGGTCAATTTAGCTTATAAAGTCTTACATACATTTCAGAGAAGCAGAGAAAGAATTCATAATCCCAAAGTCTCTAAGGAAAGGGGGGGAGGAGATCTCTTTATCTTTCTTGCACTAGGAAAAATGACTTTTTTTGGAAGAGAGGGATAGATGAGCACTTGCACGAGCAGTGGTGGGGCAGAGAGGGAGGGAAGGAGAGAGAGAGAATTCCAAGCAGGCTCCGAGCTGTCAGCACAGAGCCAGATGGGAGGCTCGATCCCGCGAACCATGAGATCATGACCTGAGCCAAAATCAAGAGTCGGACACTTGACTGTTTTTGTTTCAATTTAGATTTGTATTTGTCCTGATACCTCTTGTTCCCTGGCCAGCTGGCTGCAGGTGCAAGGTGGTGGCAGAACAATCAGAGGGGGTCAGGAGTTCTTGCCACTGCCTCACCGACTCTCTGGGGGTAGCTTCCAGATTCCCATTTGCCCCAGTGATCCTGGCACCCACAGACACTCCTCCAGGGGCCTCTCTGTCCCGAAGTCGTGTTCTTAATCCTGCCACACCTGTGGGAGTCATCTCCAGGAGTGGCCCATCACTGGCAGTCTCCAGGAGCATTTGTTTACCTGCTGAGACCCAGCTGCCCGTGTGCTCTGACTGGGACGTCCAAACAGTGTGACTAGAAATAGTGTCTTACCAAACACCTTGAAACAAGCGCTCAATATTTCACCATTAGGAATGTTGCTGTATGTCAAATAAATCCCAGTTTTTAAAAGAAGAGTGGCCCCAGAGTCAGGTCCCCATATATGCCCTTTCTTAAAGGAATTAGCTTCTAGTCACATTTGCTATGGATTTTAGTCATAAATGTATCTTGAGTTTTATCAAACGATTCTTCTGCACCTACTGACTTTTTTTTTTTTTCTCCCTTGCATGTTAACATGGTGAACAACATTGATTTTCAAATGTTAAACTATCCCTTTGTCCATAAAAAATCCTATCTGGTCATGTTGTATTTTGCTTTTAGTATGTTGACTGATTTGCTATTTAACACATTGTTTTGTTTTTGCTTTATTGTTTATGAGACATGATTAGTCTGTAATTATTCCCTCTGTGATACTCTCCTAGATTTCAGCGTCAAGGTTGCAGTGTTGTCCTGGAGCAAACTGGGCAGTGTTCCTTGCACGGCTGTGTGAGATCGGCATTATTTCTTTTTTAAGTAACTGGGGGGATGTGCCAGTAAAACTGAGATGAAGTGTGTTTTCCCTTTTTTGATGATAAATATCATACTTGTGGATTAAATTTCTTTAGAAGACACTGCACCGTTCATATTTTCTGTTGCTTCCTGTGCCAGTTTTCCAAAGTTTCATGAATGTTTTTGTCTGTTTTATTTAATTGTTCCAGTTTAGTTCCTTAAGTTTACTTAGACTGTCTTTGTTACTGTTTTAATATCTAGCCGTAGGATCTTTCATGGTGTCCCCTTCCTTCCCCTTAGGGGTAATTTCTGCTTTCTTTCTTTTTCCCTCTGTCGCACTCGGTTTGTATTAATTTTATTAAGCTTTTCCACAAATTAAACTCTAAGCATTATTTCCCCTTCTGTATGTATTTTTTCTATCTCTTTGCCTTTAAATTTTTTAGGTATAATGAATACACAGGTATGTGTAGATGTGTGCACACAGTATCATGTGCAAAAGGTACTAATCTTTAAATCGTATATGTATATGTTTGTGACCACAGCACATATCAGCATCTAGAATTTTGCCACAGAGCACAGCATCTTGACATTCACCCCTCGTCACCCACTTTGCCAAAGATGACTTTATTCCGGCTCCCATAACAATGGAACACCCTCTCCTGCAGCCTCATATACATGAAATCATGTACTTTTTACTTATATGTCTTTGATTTCATTCAAAAGATGCATCTGTATTGTTGTTTACACAGTTTGTTCTTTTCTTAATTACTGTGTGATATTAAATTTCAAGGATATATAGCAGTTTATTTATCTGTCCTCAAATTGGTGTGTAACTGCATTACTCCCAACGTGGAGCTGATATGAAGTAAACCACTGTGGTCAGCACAGTGATGGCCCCCAGGGCTGTGAGTATGTGACCATGCATGGTGAAAGGGACTTTTAAGACACATTTAAGACTCTTGAGATGGAGAGATTGTCCTGACTCGCCCTGGGCCCAGAATAATCACGAAAGTCACTGTAAGAAGGAGGCAGGAGAGTCAGTTAAATAGGAGACATGACAGCAGAATTAGACGTCTATTAGACTGCAAGCCATGTGATGCAGGCAGCCCCTCAAGAGCCTTCCAGAGGAACATGGCTCTGCCAACACCTTCACGTCAGCCCCACAGCACCAGGCTTCAGACTGAGTGAGATTTGTGCTATTTTAAACCTCTGTGTTTGTGGTCATTTGTTACAGCAGCCAGCGGAAACTCATACAGCCGGTATAGACTTCTCGGCAATGTCTTCTGCTGAAGAAATACATCCATTTCTCTTGGGTGTGTAACAGCATTGGGATTCCTGGGGCAGAAGTGAAGTGCATCACTTGTCAGAGACTGCCAACCATCCTCGACTGGTGTTTGAACCCACTGTCTTTGCCCCGCCTGCCTGAGGTCGAGTTGCTCCACATGCTCACTCTCCTGGCCGAGCCAGCCTCCCTCAGCTCACCGTTCTTTAGTGGTAGGTCAGTGTAGGTCCATTTGCATTTCCCAGGTGGATAATGGTGCTCAGGCCTCTTCCCACATTTATTGGCCATTTGGATAGTCTAACTTTTAGGTGCTTTTCAAAGTCTTTTGTCCATTTCTATTGATTTATTTGTCTCTTTTTATTAATTTACACTCTTTAAAATATGTATGATAGAAGTTCTTTTTAGGGGTATGTATTAAATTTAAATATGCATATAAATATAAATGTAAGTGTAAATTCTTCTCTCAGCCTGTAGATTGCCTATTTTCCCCTCGCTAGTTTCTTTTAAAGTTTCCTTTTGGGGGCGCCTGGGTGGCGCAGTCGGTTAAGCGTCCGACTTCAGCCAGGTCACGATCTCGCGGTCCGTGAGTTCGAGCCCCGCGTCGGGCTCTGGGCTGATGGCTCAGAGCCTGGAGCCTGTTTCCGATTCTGTGTCTCCCTCTCTCTCTGACCCTCCCCCGTTCATGCTCTGTCTCTCTCTGTCCCAAAAATAAATAAACGTTGAAAAAAAAAATTAAAAAAAAAAAGCTTCCTTTTGAAGAAGTCCAATTTTGTATCATTTTTTTAGTTGTTCCTTTGAAGGAAATATTTAAATATCCCAAGTTCACGAAAATATTCTCCTGTTCTCTTCTGCAAGTTTTATTTTTATCTTTTATATTTAGGTGTGTGAAACTTCTCTAATTGTTGTTATGGCATATGGTTCAGATCAATGTTGTTTCCGTTTGAAGGGCACAAACTCCCTCCGCTGTGCAGTCCCCACCGAATCGCATGGGCATTGCTGTCATGAAGGGCTGACTGTGCACACTGTGTGGTAACACCAGTGTGGTCCTAATCGCTGTGGATTGGCGTGAATCTTCATCTCTGGCAGTGGATTACTACAAATTTGTTCTCCTTCAAAACGCTTCACTATTCTAGCTCCTTTGCAATCTTAGAAGTGTCTTGTCAATTTTCAAAACCCACCGGGATTTTTGCCGGGAGTGAACTGGAACTTGGGTGTTATTCAGGGACAACTGGCACCTTGAGTACACTGAGTTTTCTAACCCATAAATGTACTGTATGGCTTATCTCTTCTTGTATTTAGACTCTCTGAGCACTGCTTCATAATTTTCAGCACAAGCACCTTGCACCTTTTTTAGATTTCTACCATGGTATTTCATGGTTGTTTTTCATGTTATTGCTGTTTTCATTTTTCTTCCCAGACTCATTTTCCACATGTTGGGTGCTTGTATACTAAAGAATCCTTGATTACTTAGTTTCAATAGATTTCTTTGTAGATACCTCAAGACTCTGTACACGTATAATAGTGCAATCTTTGAACAGACACCGTTCTACTTTTCTTCCTTGCAGCCCGGGGTGGGCTTTCAGGGGGATCCACAGCAAGGGCAGGGCTGTGGGTGAGGGTAAGCAGCTGTGGTTGGCCTCGGGGATGGTTCTGGGGAGGGAAGGGGCTGGGACAGCACCTCAGCTATGGCACCTCCCACAGAAACATCCATAGCAGCCGTGATTCCTGTTCCAAAGCTGCACCATGGGCCCTGGCAAGAACTTGGGGTGGACATTTGCATCCCCTCTCAGGGAGGTCCTCATTCCCAAGTGCCACAGGCCTAGGGGTATTCTGTCCATCTCTTAGAAAATTCAGTTAGACACTACCCCATCCATCCTGCATCAGAACTTCTCGGCACCCAGCACAGGAAACAGCCTGCCCAGGAAATGAGGCCCCCAGGAGGAAGCTGGCCACACATTTGACAGCCTAGAGGTTTCTGATTTGCCACAGCAGCCCTACTACACTTGCTGTGGCCCCGACCAAGCAGGGTCTTCCTCCTGTGCAGGCAAGCCTGGACCCTGGCGATGGGCAGGTGCCCTGGCAGAAACCACAATGAGATGAGCAACTCAAGCAGGAAAGTTTCTTCCCTCTCTGGGCCACAGTCAGACTTTAAAGTGAATGAAGAAAAGTCCCAGTGAAGAAGTGAGGGCACTGAGTGTGCCACTTATAGGAAAACAGCCTCCCAGCCTGCAGGCCCTTCTCTGTGATGAGGTCACACTGGCCCACTCGCCGTGGGGGCTGCGGAGATCCCAGCCCCAATCGTCAGCACAAATGGCATGAGGACCAGCCTTCCATCTACCTTCAGAGCTCTTCTCTTCTGGCTCTGCAGGACCCCCCATGGTGGTACTGTGGGGCTGCTGGAGGTTAGTCCCCCAGCAGGGTCTCCAGTCTCAGGCACTGTGATGCCAGCCAGTGAGCTCCATTGGAGACTACCTCAGGTCTGGGGAACCTGCCCCTGGATGGAGTTCACAGGTCATGCCCGTGCATGTTCCCCGGTCACGGCTGTGCATGTTTCCGGGTCACGCCTGTGCTTGTTCCCGGGTCACGGCCATGCGTGTTCCCGGGTCATGCCCATGTGTGTTCCACATAGAGGCACACCTCTCCAAGCCAGGGATGAAGGCCTAACTGTACAGGGTGTCAAAGCTGAGAGACATTGCCCTGCCCTCCTCCCACTGACCAGAGTAGCGTGGGAGATGGCCACCCCATTGCCCTCCCCTCTGCAGGTCAGCATTTTCCAGGGACCAGCAGTGGTAGGCAGGCCCTAGCAGTCAGCCAGCCTACAGGCTTCTTGGATGTGGTGAGAAATGGTGGCATCCCCTGTCCTCACACCATGGATGCAGCATGTCTGACTGCTGAAGACCACAGGCCCAAGGACAGTGGGGCTCAGGATGTGGCCAGCTGGGAGCTGCTCAGGAAAGTACCAGGACGGACACCTAGCACCTGTATCCATGTGTCACCAAACAAGGAGTCTCTTCAAAGACCCTCATACAGCATGTATCTGTCATTAGCCATCACCGTTTGCTGATTGACAACTAGGGGTGCTTTGAGAGGAAGGGGTCCTGCCCACTCACCCCAACCCCCCATCCTGGGCCGTGTCCACCATCCTGGGTGTCTGGGTCACACCTGTTCCTGTCCATGGTTCCATGCTGAGAGCCACAGCCCACTTAGCTTGGCTTGACTGCACCCCACCATTTGGATGCAAAACACAAACCCAGGCCTATGTCCCTGGCTCTGTAGGTCCTCAGGGATGAGAACACTGACTGGCTGTCCTTCCACTCGCAAGCTTCCTGGGGCCAGGGTGGTTGTTTTGTGTCTCAGTCACAAGGACCCAGGTGTGATCCCAGGGAATAGCTGCATCTGTCTTGTTGGCTGATAGGTCCTAGGACCTGCAGGGATGCTGCTGTGTAACTGGCCCTCAGGGTTTGTTTGTTGAATGAATGAGTGAGTGAATGAATGAATGGGATCTGGGCATACAGACTCCAGTATTTTTTTTAATTTTGTTTTAATGTTTATTTATTTTAGAGACCGTGAGACAGAGCACAAGCAGGGGAGGGGCACAGAGAGCTGGAGATAGAATCTGAAGCAGGCTCCAGGCTCTGAGTTTTCAGCACAGAGCCCAACATGGGGCTCGAACTTGTGAACCATGAGATCATGACGTGAGCTGAAGTCGGACAGTCAACTGACGGAGCCACCCAAGCGCCCCCAGACTCCAGTATTAATGGAAGATCTGGGGCACCTGGGCGGCTCAGTTAAGCATCTGACTTCAGCTCAGGTCATGATCTCATAGTTTGTGGGTTTGAGCCCTGCATCAGGCTCTGTGCCAACAGCTCAGAGCCTGGAGCCTGCTTCAGATTCTCTCTCTCTCTCTCTCTCTCTCTCTCTCTCTCTCTCTCCAAAATAAATAGCATTAAATGGAAGATTCCATGCACAGAATCTGGGAGTCACTGCACTAAGTGCATGCCTCTGGAGAAACCCAGCCATAGAATTGCTAGGCCTTGTGCCTCAGCAGGCGATGGGAGCCCAGGACCTTATATCAGCTAGTGATGCTCAAGCAAATGCCAGGTGTGGTTTCCAGTTTAAATATAGCATCCCTGCAAGAGGCCACAGAGCCTGCTGGCACCTGGCTGACCCAGCAAAATGCCTATCTTCTTCCTCATTTTCCTCCCCATGCTGGGTCTCCCGTGGGGTCGGTATCGGGGGGATTCAATGGTTCACAGCAGCATTGACAGAACTATGTGGTATTTAACCTTGCCTCCTTTTGTCCCCAGTTGTCTTGTCCCAGATGCATCTTCAGGAGTCGGGCTCCAGTGTGGTGCAGCCCTCACAGGTCCTATCCCTCACCCGTGCCATCTCTGGGGACACTGTCTCCAGCAAGAGTGTTACTTGGAAATGGCTCAGGCAGCCTCCAGGGAAAGGTCTCCAGTGGCCAGGGAGGATGTACTACATGCCCAGATGGTATAAAGACTACCCACCATCTCTCCAAGGTCGATTAGTCATGGACTCAGACATGTCCAAGAACCAGCTCTCCCTGCAGCTAAGCTCAGCAACCACCAAGGACACGGCCATGTATTACTGTGCAAGAGACAAAGTGAGTGGGCATCATTGTGAGCCCAGACACAAACCTCCCTGCAGGGACACAGGAGGGGCTGGGCACAGGTCATGAAGGGCTGCTCAGATGTAACCATTCCCAAGTGGTGCTCCAGACACCAGGGGAAGTCAGGACATCAGGGGGCACTCAGGTCACCAGGGCGTGCTCACGCCACAAGGGGGCACTCAGGTCACTGGGGTCTCAGAACTCCAGGGTGCCCTCAGGTCACCAGGGGTCACTCAGGACCAACAGGGGGCGCTCAGGTCACCAGAGAGCAGTGAGGAGCCACCACGGGGTGCCCAGAACACAAGCGCAGGGCTCAGACCAGAAGCAGGTACAGAAGTGAGCAAAGGCAGAGTTTCCTGCTGTGTCTTAGATTGCTTTTGCGCCGAGATTCATTAACAGAGCTCACAGGAAACTGAATATACGGTTGTAGCGGTTCTACTGTTTTTTCTTAATTTAAAACAAAAATAATACATGTGTTGAGGAGAGTGCACACAGTTATTAAAAACTTGCCACTTCTGCAAATATGACTTTTTAAAAGGTTTTATGTGCTAAAGAAAAAATGCATTCCCTTTTGGTCTGTGATTGGCTTAAGTCTCTCTTTTTTAGGAATGGCACTTTCCTATCAATGCTGATTTCCACCTGCAGAACTTGTGTTTGTTCCTTTTTTTAAGTGACATAAAATTCACAACAGAAAATTAACCACTTTGAAGTGTCAATTCAGTGCTGTTTTGTATATTCATTATGTTGTGCAACCATCACCTCTCTCTGGTTCCAAAGCATTTTGATCATCCCATAAAGAAACCCCGTACCCATCAAACATTAACTCCCCATTCCCTCCTCCTCCCAGTCCCTGACAACCATTAATCTGTGATTCTTTTAAACTAGAATTCCCAGAGGCACCTGGGTGGCTCGGTCAGGTTAGGTGTCCGACTTTGGCTCAGGTCATGATCTCACAGTTCATGGGTTTGAGCCCCGTATCAGGCTCTGTGCTGACAGCTCAGAGCCTGGAGCCTGCTTCAGATTCTGTGTCTTCCTCTCTCTGTTTCTCCCCTGCTCGTGCTCTCTCTCTCTCTCTCTCTCTCTCTCTCTCAAAAATAAATAAAGCTTTAAAAAAAATTAAAGTAGAATTCCCAGAGTCACAGAAACAGCACGCTTGGGATGTGGAGGTCTGGGGTCGGATGCTAAACAAAGACTCCTGGAACACGTCTATTAAGCCAAGGAAAAATCACCTCTTTTTAATGTGTGTGTCTTGTGATCTTCCAGATAACAGAAATCTTATTTTCCCTAGAACACGAGATCATCTTACCATATACCAAAGTAACTGAGTGAAACTGGGCCATTGTTTCTGTCTCTGCTCACTCACCTTCCACTTTCTCACCTCTTCTTCTATAGATAGTATGAGTCTAATAGTGTTACGACTTTCCCTTTCCAGTCTCTATTTGTTCAAAGTGAGTCACTGAGAGTGAATGACAGTGACAGAATAGTAGAGTAAGCTCTCATTCTCCTACAAAAACATCAAAAAAGCAAGGAGAAACGGTCAGAACTACCATTGTCAGACTTGAAAACTGTCAAAGATTTGAAGCACCCAGGAAAACACTGAATCAAATATAAGGAAACTCAGAAACAGAAGTAAAGCTTTGTAGTGTTTCTACTTGCCCATACCAGCATAACAGCAATTTTGAAGTAAGAGTGATCCAGGTTCCCAGTGTGAGTCCCTGGCCCCTGATTCCAGAAAGAACAGAACAAAGCATATTCTGCCTGTTCTAATGCATCTGGAGCCACAGGAAAGACAGACATGGAGAGCTTATCTCTGTTTCACCTAACACAAACTCAGGCCCTAAAAGCAGTGGGCATTACTTGAAAACACTGCAAGACAACCAATGACTTGCAGATGCCTGGAGAAAAGATATGGTCAAAACATACAATAGACTGTCTAAGGTATAGGAAGAAAATCTAGGGAGAGTCTTTGGGGAATTAGGACATTCAAAACACCCATTAAAAGGCACCCATGTATATGAGGGAATTTTGAAAGCTGCATACACGACCAAAGCAAAATCCATGCTCAGAAAAGTCCTGACAAGATGCCAAGTTTTCACCTTGGGCTAATCCTTAGATTCAGTGGCAGATTCACCAGCTAAGTGTTGGAGAACCCAAGACAGAGCCAATCTGCAAAGGGAGAGAGAGATGTTTGGGGATATGTTTCTTTATTTCATCAGTCTCTTTTTCTGGTTGTTGTTTTTTTTTTTTCAAATGTTTGTTTAGCTCCTGGCATGTGGACCATGAGCTAAAGAAACAGAAACTTCAGCTACCACACATGACAAGGAATATGGTCTTTGCAAATTAATAATAATAATAATGATAGCTTGGAAAACTCACTAGACAGATGGACTACTACATCCTTCAGCAATCCAAAGGGGAAAAAAGAAAACCAAAGGGAAGGCAAATAATCTGATTTCCAGAATTACCATATTATAATATTCAGTCTGGCTTTCAAAGACAACAAAAAAATCACAAGGTATGTAAAGAAAGAGAAGAGTATAGCCCACTCACAGGAAAAAATAAATTGGTAGACTGTCTTTAAGAAAGCCCAAATATTGGTTTACTTCCCAGATAGAGACTTTAAAACAACTTAAATATAATCCACAAACAAGAGAAAAACATAAACAAAGAACTACAGGAAACAGGAGAACAACGTGTGAATGAAAGGAGAAATCAAGAAAAGAGAGAGAGATGGTAAAAAGAAATCAAATTCTGGAGAGGAAAAATACCATAACAGATATGAAGAATTACTAGAAGTGTTCAAGAGTGGATTTCAACAGACAGAAAAAAGAATCCGTGAACTTGAAGATAAGATCATTGACATCATCAAGTCCGTGGATCAGCAAAGTAAGCAGTGCCTAAGGACCTGTGGACACCTTCAAAAGAAACAGCATGTGCATTATGGAAGGAGAAGAGTGAGAAAAAGGGGCAGGGCAATATTTGAAGAAATAATGGCCAAAAACTTCCCAAACTGATATGACATGAATCTATAAATCCAAGCACCTCAATGAACCCCAGTAGGACTTTAATACTATTTTTATGATGTATTAAAATCAAGAAGGCTGAGGTCTCTTCCTAAACCAGAGCCATTCAACTAGCTCAACTTTCCGAAAGACTCATCCTGAGTAGGATTATTGTGTTCATGTTTTTCTGTAAAATTATAAAACTTATTTGTAACTAATTTAAGTTGTTAAAAATACAGTTCTGTTCCATTCTCCCACTTCTTATCTTGTACCTGGTAAACTAAGTGATTAGTTTAAATCATAATTAAGTCATTTCTTTTCTTTCCAAGTTAAGGTTGAGCAAGCATAATTTTTCTTCAAGAACTAGTGTTTTTTATAGCTTAAACAGCAAGTTTTTTTGTTCTTGAAATCTTTGAGTTTATTTTAAATTTATATTAGCTCATATTATTTTCTAAAAGCCAATCCAAAATGAGTTCCATTCAATTTCAAGGAATATTTATTATATTTGAATAATTCCTTCTGGGAGTAGGCAAGGTATAATAATTTGTTACTTCTGAGAATATCCCTATTCACTTATACTTCGTATTCACTTTAAATTCTTAGCAAAGTTTAAGCAACCTGGAGAGTAAAGTGATAACATTTATTGTAAACTTTGAGGCACTAGGGTCTACTGAAGTGAGAATCAGTTGATAACTCCCAAGTCTCTCAGAGGAATCTCATGACTGAAAATTTGAGTAATGTTATGATTTATTCGTGTGTGTGTGTGTGTGTGTGTGTGTTTCTATGTCATGTTTACACATGTGTAGATTTGTGTAGCCACCACCTCAGACAAGGTGCAGGAGATCATCACCAGGAAGATCCCCCTCATGCTATCCTTCTTTTTTTTTTAATTTTTTTAAGTTTATTTTTGACAGAGACAGAGTGCGAGCATGAGCTGGGGAGGTGCAGAGAGAGAGAGGGAGACACAGAATCCGAAGCAGGCTCCAGGTTCCAACCTGTCAGCACAGAGCCTGACACAGGGCTCGAATTCACAAACTGTGAGATCATGACCTGGGCCGAAGTCGGACACTTAACCGACTGAGCCACCCAGTGACCCCTCATGCTATCCTTCTAAAGTCACATCTGCCCCCTCTCCCACCACCCACCACCACTCCTAACCCTTAGTAACCACTAATCTGTTCTCCATACACATAATTTTGTGATTTCAAAAATGTTATGTAAGCTGACTCATATAGTATTTCACACTTGGGGACTGTTTCTCTTTACTCACCATAACGTGCTCAAGATCCATCCAGCCTGCTGCATGAACCAGCAGTTCTATTTATTTCTGAGTTGTGTTCCACTGTGTGATACACTGAGGCATCCTTAACCCTTCACCCAGTGAACAACATCCTGGTTGTTTCCAGTTTGAAACTATTACAAACAAAGCTATTGTGGACATTAGTGTATAGGTTTTTTATGGGCATAAGTTTTCCTTTCTCTGGAATTAATGCTGGTGAGCTGGATGCTGGGTCAAACGATAATGGCCTGTTTTGTTTTATAAATAAATAAATAAATAAATAAATAATAAAAAATAACTATTTCCCAGAGTGGCTGCACCAGTTTGCATACCTACTAGCAGTGTATGAGAGACCCAGTTTCTCCAAATCTTAGCAAGTATTTGGTGCATAGACTCACTTGTCCCCAAGTGCAGAACAGAACCAGCAGCCTGGAAAGTGTCCAAAACACATGTGTAGGAGATTCATTTGATAATCTTAAAGCACCTGGTGATGGGACAGGGCCCTGTGGGGATTCTCTCCCGGGACAGAGGCATGAAGGGAGTCCCTTTGAGTCCCTTGTGTGCTCTCTGCACCTTGCACAAGCCAATGGGTGCACACACCCTCCCTCTGCCATGCTCCACAGTTCTGGGAGCTCCTGGAGGGGAACCTTTACTTACGTCTGGTCCCCAGTGTTTGCAGCAGCAGCACAGGGGACACCCCATGAGCACAAGAAGCCAGAGGGTTTGCATTCCTGGGTCCCTTGGGACCATAACAATGAGAACGGTCTTGGCATATTACCACACCAGGGCACCACACAGACAGCAGATTGAAACACACCCCAAGTCTCTCGGTGCAAGAGATCTATCTACTTGTCCGGAAGCCTCAGTGTGAGGACCAGGCTTCAGGACCCCCACATGTCTGGAGGCTACAGCTCTCACCAGTATCTCTTAGAAGGGAGCTTATACACTCATCTGGAGCTCCACATCTGTACCGTCATCCAGGGGACAGTAGTCTGGAGAACAGCAGGGTGCACAATTGTAGTCCCACAGGACAGTATGTATTTACAAAGTTCAAAAGCTGTTTGCCTGAGTGCCTGGATTCCATTCAGCCTGAAACTAGGTGCTGACTGAGGTCTTGTCCTGGGAGCACTCACAGGTCTCAAGTTATCATCAGCAACTGGGGACTAACAAGAATAAATCTGACTGCTTGGACTATCACAAAGGCTGAAGAAGCAACCAAGAGCTGGGCAGAATTGAAAGATAAGTTTCTTCTCCTACATGAGGCCACTCCTTGGATAGTGGGAGAGATGGCTGTTTTCCCTGATATATAATAACAAACACAGAGAGTCAAACAAAAACAAAACAAAACAAAACAGAGGAATATTTTACAAATGAAATAACAAGATAAAACTTCAAGAAAAAAAAAAAACCTTAATGAAACAGATAAGTAATTTACCTGACAGAGTTCAAAGTCATGGTCATAAAGATTTTGAACCAGGGAGAAGGATGGATGGACACAGGGAGAACTTCAACAAAGAGATGGGAAAATGTAGGAAATACCAAACAGAAGTCACAGAGTGAGGAATACAGTAACTGGATGGAAAAATACACTAGTGGGTTCAACAGCAGACGAGGAGGAACAGTAGATACCAGAGGCAAGGCAGTGGAACTCACTCAAATAGAAGCAAAAAGAAAAAAATAATTTGAAAGAATGAAGATAGGAACAATATCAAGCAGACTAACATCCACATTTTAGGGGTTCTAGAAGGAAAAAGAGAAAGAGTAAGGGGCCAAGAACTTCTCTGAAGGAATATTGGCTAGAAACCTCCCTAATCTAAGGAAGGACATAGACATCCAGGTCCAGAAAGCACAGAGATCTTCAATAGGATGAACCAAGAAAGGTCCACACCAAGACTCATTATAAATAAAATGTCAAAAGTTAAAGAGAGACTCAAAAGCAGCAAAAGACAGGTGCCTGGGTGGCTCAGTCGGTTGAGCATCTGACTCTTGATCTCAGCTCAGGCTTTGATCTCAAGGTTGTGAGTTCAAGCCCCACATTGGGCTCCATGCTGGGCATGAAGCCTACTTAAAAAATTTTAAACACAGCAAAAGAAAAACAAACTCTGTGTCTGCCTCTTGCCAACACCAGTCTTCATACCACATGTTCTTGGTATGTTCCGGAATCCATCTGCACGACTAACCCGACATTCTTCAGGATTGTCCCGAAGAGTCTAAGCTATGTACACTTTCCTATAAATTTTAGAACTGGCCTTTAAATTTCCATACAGTTAAAATTCTTTTGGGGTTTTGGTTTTGACCACATTGGAGCTGTTACTGGTGTGGTAGTCAGTGTTTTGTGGATGGAGATCTGGGTCCTTGGATTCCTTACATGGGGATCTGAGCTCAAATAAAGACGGCCAGGAGGAAAGCAGCAAGTGCAAAGTAGTTTATTAATTGGAAAGTGCATTCTCAAGGTGCAGATTGGTCCCAGGTTACTTTGGGTTGGATATGGGTCTCTCTGGGCTGGGAGGGGCTGGGGTGGACAGAGGGGTGGTCTTTAATGGAGACGCTTCCAATCACTCCACAGGTTGGGAGGGGGAGTTTTTGACCCTACAAGGTTTGTAGGGAACCTCAGGGCAGGCTTTCTCCATGGGAAGGGGCTGTCCCACAAAGCAAATGCATTGTGATGAATCTAAGGGTTACCTTAGGGTGGAGGTGGAGGAGGACATCACAAGCTCTGCACCTGTGGCTCTTTGTCAGCCTCCAGGTCTTGGGAGCAACAGGGTCACGATGTTGACCCTGGGGTGTTAATGTGCAGCTCGTGCATTCTCACCTGCAGCTCCTCTCTGTCTGTCCACTCAAGGACTTAGGGCTCCACCTCAGGGTGTTCCCTCCACTGCTGGTGTCTGGTTTCTACCTAGCAGAGCTAAGAGCAGTCTGAAGAAAACTGTCACCTCGGAAATACGGAGTCGTCCATCTACCTGTAAAGTGATTATTGATAGACTTGTCCTTATTGCCATCTTGTTCGTTGTTTTCTGGTCGTTTTTGTAGTTCTTCTCTTTTCATTTCATCTTATCTCACTCCCTTCCCTTGTGGCTTGTTGACTTGCTTTAGTGTTACGTTTAGATTGCCCTTCTTTGCTCTTTGTGTATCTACTACAGGTTTTTGCTTTGTGGTTACCCTGAGGCTTACATATGAAAGCTGTATTTATAAGTCTATATTATGTTGATAACAAGGTTAAGCTTGAACACATTCTAAGTCTATGTTTTTATTCCCCCATGTTTTATGTGTTTAAAAAAATGTTTATTTATTTATTTTCAGAGAGGCAGAGCAAGCGAGCATGAGCAGGGGAGGGGTGGAGAAAGAGGGAGAGAAAGAGAATCCCAAGCAGGCTCTGCATGGTCAGCACAGAACTCACCAACTGTGAGATCATGACCTGAGCTGAGGTTGGATGCCCAGCTGACTGGGCCAGCCACCCGCGCCCCGATGTTTTATGTTTTTGATGTTACATTTCACATCTTTTGATTTTGTGTGTCCCCTCCGTAATTATGTAGTTACAGTTATTTTTGCGACTTTCATCTTTCAAACTTCCTACTAGCTTTATAAGTGATTATCCCACTACCTTTAACATATATTTTTCTTTACCTGTGAGATTTATACTTTCATATGTTTTGTTGTTACTAACTAGCACTCTTCCTTTTCAGCTTAAAGAAGTCCTTTTAATATTTCTTGCAGGACTATTTTAGTGGTGATGAGCTTCTGTAGCTTTGTTTGTCTGGGAAACTCTTCATCCCTCCCTTCAATTATTTTTTATTTTTTTTATTTTCAAATTTTATTTTGCTTTTTAAATTTATATCCAAGTTAGTTAACATATGGTGCAATACTGATTTCAGGAGTAGATTCCTTAATGCCCCCTACCCATTTAGCCCATACCCCCTCCCACAAACCCTCTAGCAACCCTCTGTTGTTCTCCATATTTAAGAGACTCTTATGTTTTTGTCTCCCTCCCTATTTTTATATTATATTTGCTTCCATTATGTTTCATCTGTTTTGTATCTTAAAGTCCTCATATGAGTGAAGTCACAGGATATTTGTCTTTCTCTGACTAAATTCACTTAGCACAATACCCTCCAGTTCCATCCACATAGTTGCGAATGACAAGATTTTGTTCTTTTTGATTGCCTAGTAATACTCCATTGTATATATATACACCACATCTTCTTTATCCATTCATCCGTCGATGGACATCTGGGCTCTTTCCATACTTTGGCTATTGTCGATAGTGCTGCTATAAACATAGGGTGCACATGTCCCTTGCCAGACAAGCACACAGCAGACTGGTTGTACCCAACCCCACGCATCCCCTCCAAGTCCCCTGCTGGAACTCATGCTGACTTGTCGCATGAATTTCCACCCTTCCCAGTGACACCATCTCTGCCATCCTCTGTCATCACAATAGCACTGAACCGAGACACCCAATGTCACCGGGCTTCATCCGAGGAGGTGCCCTCTGGCAGGTGATGCCACTGGCCAGGCCTTCCTTCGCAAACACGTGGTCCCCCTCACATCCCCAACGGATGTTTCCTCCACATCGCAGGCCTCCCTGTTCTAACCTCAGACACCAGCCTCCATCCTCCTTGTGCACAAGACAGGAGACTGCCAGAAGGTCAACCCTAGAAGCCACCAGACCATGTGTAGGAGAGAAGGAATCCAAAGACAGGTAGAAAATACACCTCTCCAAGTTGTTTCTGTTTCTTTTTTTTAACATTTGTTCATGTCTGAGAGAGAGAGAGAGACGGAGTGCAAGCAGGGGAGGAGCAGAGAGAGAGAGAGGGAGACACAGAATGAAGCAGGCTCCAGGCTCTGAGCTGTCAGCACAGAGCCTGACGTGGGGCTCGAAATCATGAACCACAAGATCGTGACTGAGCTGAAGTCAGACGCTTAGCCAACTGAGCCACCCAGGCACCCCTCCAAATTGTTTCTTGCATAAACACAAGAAAAAATTGGGAAACACTTTGTCATTGCCACCCCCACTTCTGGAGTGGGATCCGTGGTGTCTTCGACAGAGAACAAAATCATAATGCGCCAGTGAACATAAAAACCACAGGGAATTAGGATGCGGATCCCTTAGAAGGATGTTGATGGCAGGTAAGTAAATAAAAATTCAATGGCATCATTCCAATGTCCCTTAAAAGCAGAAAATTAAACCAGAATTTGGTAATAACATTGATATTATTATTGATCATAATAAAATTGTGGTTTCATCAGTTTTGAGGCTGCACTTTTAGGGTGTCGTGCCTTCCCGTGGATGGGTAAGAGGACCCGTCACTCTGCAGGGTCCTCTTAAGGACTTAAGCAGGGTCACTCTGCACCCTTGTAACTTCTACTGCTCCAAAGACTACTTTCTCAGATGTTAATACAGCCACTGGGACTCATACTCACCGGGCATGTGATGCACCTTCTCTAACCCTCCACTTTCTATCTCCATCTGTCATTGAATTTGAAATGAGTTTTTTTTTTTATTTGAGAGAAAGAGAGAGCATGAGCATAGGAGGGGCAAAGATCTAGGAAAAGAGAGAATCCCAAGCAGGCCCCACGCTCAGCATGGAGCCTGACACAGGGTTCGATCCCATGACCCTGGAATCATGACCTGAGCCGAAATCAAGAGTCAGACACTCAACTGACTGAGCCACCCAGGCTTCCCTGAAGTGAGTTTCCTACAAGCAGTATATAGTCAGGTCACCTCTTTGATCCATTTTGCCAACCTATCTTCTAATTGGTCTGTCTGACCGTGCATTGAAAGTAATTATTGACACATTAGCCTTAAATCTCTTTACATGTGCTTTCTATTTGGTTCCTGCAGTTTTCATTTCTCTGTTCACCCTTGTTGCCTTCCTGTGGCACCTGAACATATTTTAGGATCCATCAGGGTTTACGTGCCTTCAAATCTTTACAGCGAAACGTGTGTCTTTGCATGGACTTTTCATAGCAGGTGCATCATCACAGACACTTGGAGATCCTCCAGCAAGCAGTCGCCACCCGTTCCGTCTGTCCCTGTACCCTCCCCACCCGTGGAGAACATTGTCTTAAACGTTTGGTTTCTCTTTCAATCGTCAAATATGATTTGTAAAACTCGAGGAAAAGAAAGCCTGTTGTGTGGACACCCCCGGTCTCACCACTGCTCCTCCATGAAGCCCCTTGAGTCTTTCTCCTTTGATTTGCCGACTGTCTGAGGAACGCTACATAACACGTCACAAAGCCGGTCCTCACGGAAACGTCTGCAAGCAATTCCTGTAGTGTCTTTTCACACGTGCACATGCCTACTTCCCTCTGCTCCCAGAGGCCGTGTTCCCTGGATGTGGTGCCCACAACTAGCAGCCCTTCTACGTCCAGCACTTGGGAAGCCTGTGCAGCCTCTTCGTGGCCCCCACGGCCTCAGATGGGAAACCCTCCCCAGGTGACATGTCCTTTCTCTCTCACTGCTTTCGAGACCACTCCTTGGACTCTGGTTTGCAAAGGCTTCGTTGTGAAACGTCTTGTCGTAATTTCTTCGAGCTTATCCGGTTTTGCTTTTTGGAAGTTTGTACCCTTCACCAAATGTGGTAACTTCTCAGTCATTATTTCCTCAGTCTTCCCGCCCACTGCCTTCCCTCCTTCTGGGGCTCCAGTGCTACCGGGTGACACCTCTGTTCTTGCCTCAGGTCCCCACCAGGCTGCTCTGGGAAGTCTGTTCCTCTCTGTCGTTTCTACCGTCCCATCCCCAAGTCCGCCGACTGGGCACTCCGTCTCTGCTCTAGTGTCCGCCCAGCACAGACTGTGTTTTCCTGTTCTGTAAGTTCTGATTCTTTTTTATAGATTCTACTTCTTTGCTTCCATTTTCTGATTTTTTTCATTTGCTTCAATAAAATTTGTGATTAATTTTTGAGGCACCTCGTGTGTGTGTTTTACTGAAGTGTAGTTAACGTACAGTGTCCCATTAGTTTCAGGAGTGAGCGCAGTGGTTCAGCACCTCCCTACACCACCCTGCTCCATCCCTGTCACCTGTCCCCGCCTCCCCCCACCCCACCACCACCACCACCTCCACTCTGGCGACCACCAGTTGGCTCTCCGGCTCTAAAACATCGCCATATAATTGCAACATGGAATTCACCTGACTGTTGCTGTCATTTGACTGTTTTTTTCCTCAGGTTAGATTGTCTTGATTGCTGGAATGATGGGCACTGTTTTACTGCATCCTGGAGGTTTCATCCACTACATCTCTAGTTGAGTGTCAGGCCTGGGGTACTTTTGCAGGCTGTGGACCATGTACTGTTCAGGCGGGGCGTCTGTTCCACTGGCGCGTTTGCATCCCTGCCACTGTGGCATGCCTATTGTGACAGGTGTTGCCTGGAGGGTGGGAGGCAGGCTGGGGTGGGGTCCCCCGGGATGGTGTCCCGGCTGCCCTGCCAGCTTTGAGCTCTTGAACCCCTGGAGACAACAAGGGTCTCCAGACAGGCTGCTATGAGAGTGAGCCCCCACCAGCTCCCCCCACCAGCCCTGGTCGTCTCTGGGGAAATGGAGTGTCTCAGCCTGGCCCCTAATTGCTTGTGGGGCCCCATTCCCAGCTCCTGTCCCACTCACCCTCTTTTCCAGGAGTCTTCCCTCTGGTGCTGATATACGGGGGAGGAAAGAGCCTAGCTGTGCTGCCTTCTGATGCCAGGCTGTGGGTCTGGGGGCCCAGTCTCTCACAGGTCCTGGGAGATCAGCAAGGGTTCAGTAGATCAGGGGCACAGAAAGCATGAATAGGGACCACCTCATCATCCTCAGTGGGAAAACTTCCTACCACAGAGGCAGACAATCCTGTTTCGGTAACCTGTATATTCAGTGTAATACAAATACGTCCTACGGATGGTAAAATACACAAGAGCAGCCGGAAAATGAAAACAGTGCGTATGGTCCAAGTAATAATGATGCCACACCCAGCCTGATAGCACGGACCATTCAAAGGAACAGGTTAGAGAGATGTGCTGTTGCTCACAGGGACACCGCACTGAAGGAGCTCTAAGGGACGCTCCTACATGGGAAAAACAAGTCACACATACGTGTGTGTGTGTGTCCCGTTTATGCACAAAAATACCCAGTGTGGCACATGCATGCTGTGTGTGACTGTGTCAATGCATAGAGCAGTGTGTAGAGACGCAAACCAGCCCATGAGCACCACCAGGCTGGCCACAGCCTCTGACCCCAGCTATTTCTTCCCCACGAGTCTTTCTGGCATTATTGGAGGACATAAACCCCAAAGAAGTGAGCATGTGGGGGGCCCCTGGGGGTCTCAGTGGGTTAAGCATCTGACTCGATCTCGGCTTAGGTCATGATCTCATGGTTGTGAGTTCGAGTTCCACATTGTGCTCTGTGCTGACAGAGTGGAGCCTACTTGGGATTCTCCGTCTCCCTGTCTCTCGGCCCCTCCCATGCTCCCTCTCATGTGTGTCTCTCTCTCTCTCCCTCTCAAAAAAAATAAATAAACTTTAAATTTAAAAAATATTTTAAAGAAAGAAGTGCGTGTGTGGGAGGAGCATTAAGCAGGACCCCCGCCCTGTGTGTGGCTGGGACACCCAGTCCTTCCCAAGCTCACAGTAGCTGGGTGAGCTATATCCCAAACAAGATAATGTTGGAAGTAAAAGCAAACTCACCTCAGAAGCTCACATGACCCAGCAACCAACCAGCATCTGCTCTGACAACCCGTTTGTGCCGCTTCGGCTCACAGGATAATAATGACGGTTCCGATGGCACACGGAGGTAAGCAAACGATGGGCTGCAAACTCGTGTGTCCGAAAGAGAACACATCACTTCTCAATTAAAAATCTGATTGGCTTTTGTGTTACAAGGAAACCTCATTAAGTTATTTAAGGCCTTTGGCTGCTTCTCTGTATTCTGAACATGTCACATGTTCTTTCCCCCACGCGTCATCCATGTGGACGTGACACACGCAGGTTTCCTAAAAGCAAGCCTGCCTGGAATCCTGCACGTAGGGACTTGGCAAAGCGCTAAGGGTTACTCAAGGTTCCTTTGTGCACTTATTTGCCCAGGGACAGAGGCCGAGGGTCTGTGAGCCAGTGCATTGCTGGCCCCTCTCTCCTTCCTGATTCAACAGCCACACAAGGGAACAGCAAATAAACTAAATCCCGCGGGCAGTTTGGCTGACAGCCAGGAGGTGGGGGAGCCAGGGCCCTGGACAGGGTGAGGCCTCCAGGCTCAGGTCCTCTCCACAGAGCAGGACCACCCAGGTGTCTCTACCCCCTGCGGCTGGTGAGGCAGACCCCCCAGGAGGCACCGCGGCCAAAACAACCAGGTCCCTGAGCCTCCACCCGAGGCTGAGTGCCCTGGGTCTCCAAGGCCTTCATCTCGGTATCAGGGCCGCTGTACTCGGCACATCTGTAAAGGTGGGGGCTCTCCCAGGCTCAGTAGCTGGATTGAAGTGAGGCACCTTGGCTGGTGGTCTCAGGACAGCGACATGGGATGGCCGTGTGTGACGGGCCTGGGCTCAGAAGAGGCCCTGGGTCGGGAGCCCTGCAGCCAGGATGCTCTTGGAGTCCTGGCCCCCAGGCAGCAAGGGGGTGGCTGAAGCTGACTGTGGAGCCAACAGACATACCCCTGGGCCTGTGATGCCGAGAAGCCACCAGGGAGCCGCTCACTCACTGTGAGCTGGAACGGCATGCACGCACCCATGCACACATTCATACACGCCAAGGTGCTCTGGGCAACAAGCCGTCTACACCCTACTGTGGGGTCCCCATTGTGGGCTCCTGCTATAGGCCCCCTGCTGTGGGCCCCCACTGTGAGCCCCCTCTGTGAGTTCCCTCCTTTGGGCCCCTCCACCGTGGGCTCCCCGCTGTGGGCCCCCTGCTATGCGCTCCTGCTGTGGGTTCCCCCTGTGATCTCCCTCCTATGGGCCCCCTCATGGGCTCCTCGCTATGGACTCCCAGCTATGGGCCCCTCCCCCGTGGGTCCCCTCCTGTGAGCCCCTCAGTGAGCTCCCTTCTATGGGACCCCCCATGGGCTCCCTCCTGTGGGCCCCCCTGTGGGCTCCCCGCTATGGGCTCCTGCTGTGGGCCCCCCTGTGAGTTCCCTCTTGTGGGCCCCCTCCTGTGGGCCCCCCTGTGGGCTCCCTCCTGTGGGTTACTCTGTGGGGTCCCTCCTGTGCCCCCCCCCCGTGGGCTCCCTCCTATGGGCCCCCCTGTGAGCTCCCTCCTGTGCCCCCCCCCCCGAGCTCCCTCCTGTGGGCCCCCAAAATATAAGCTCTGCAGCCACCCATGGTCTCTCTCTGCTGCATCTCTGTCTCCCAACAGGAAAGACGGGGGCCAGGTGCCCCAGCAGGGCTGCCCAGGCCTGTTGGGTGGGTGGACAAGACAAGGGTCCTCACACTGGTGACCCACCACAGGCACAGAGCTGGGGCGGGGCCGTCCCTTAGAAAAGGTGTGGCCCAGGGACCGGGGAAGTGTGGTCAGGACATGCAGGCTGGGCAGGCACAGCTCCCTGAAGACCCACCATGTTAGAGACCCCAGGGACTCCTCAGGGGAAGGCCAGAAGGCGCCCCTGCAGCACCAGTCCCCCCGGGGCTCCCCAGGGTCCTCTGTCTGAGGCTGGGGACCTCGCCCAGGGATGCAGCTGCCCCAGTCTGGGGGTGGGGGGGGTGCTCTGAGGGGTCCTCCCTCTGGGTCTGCAGGACCCCAACCTCGGGGCAGGCCTGGGTCTACGGGGAGAATACCAGTCCCGAGAAACCACCGAGCTCAACAGAGCTCAATGTAGGAGGCCAGCCCACACCTGCGTTTCCTAGGCCCCAGGGAGGGCTGGTGAGGGTCTCACCTGACAGGGTGTGACAGCAGCCATGCCAGTTACTGGATGACCTAAGTGGGTGTGCCCACGGAGTGGGGACAGGTGGGCGGCTGGGCTCGCTAACTGTGGGGAAGTGTAGGTGGTCAGTGGCATCTCTGCAGCCGGGAGGCCAGGCCCACTGACCCCAGGTAGCCACAAGCTGGGACCCCACAAGGCTGAAGGGCTAAGCAGGGTCAGAACAAGAAAGTTGTCATCAACGGACCCAGGCCACAGTGTCTGAGGTCTGTCACACACAGTGGTGCGGAAGATTCTGGTGTGTAACTTAGGGCTTGGCTTTAGGGAAAGCCAAGCTCCAAGCACTCACCTGCATTGCCTGTCCCCCTAAAAATGGAGGTGACAAGGGAGTGGATGCAGGTGCAGAGGGCGGCCACAGACCCACAGGCACCTGCACCCACTGCCTCCCACCTTGTCCTCACTGCCACCTGCAGCCCCACGGGGCACATCCCTAGACCCACTGACAGCAAAGTTCCCTGCACAGGCCTGGACATGGGGGGCTTAGCATCACAGCCCAGGGAAGGCTGTGTGGGCTGACAGCTCAGAGAGGAAGGGTGAGGGTGCCTCTGTCCCAGGTGGAGGAGATGTGTGAAGGCCAGGTGGACCAGGTGACCCAAGCCAGGGGGTGACACAAAATCCAAATCCCCAGGTGACCAGCTGGGTTGGGGCCAGGACCCTGGGGTGGAAGGACCTGGGGCCCAGAGGGATGGAGAGGCCCTCAAACCCACCCAGGGTCAGATAGAGGCAGCCAGGAACTGTATCAGCCCTGGGCTGTCCCTGGGCTGTGATGCCCTGGCAGATCAAGCCTGAGCAGGACAGAGGCTGTCACCTGCCTGTCGTCTACCAAGTGATACCTGGTGAGTCCTGGGGCTCAAGTTCTAAACTTGAAGCAGCAGAAGCTTCTGGAATCCACCAATCACTGGCGTGTCCCAGAAGGCGGGTCTGGCTTCCAGTCAGTGTTCCATAAATGCCCATTGAGTGGGTGGAGTGAAGGGTTCACAAGTGGCCCCCAAAAAATATCCAGGTCCTTATTCCCAGAGCTTGTGACTGTCACCTTATATGGAGAAGGGGTCTGTGCAGATGAATTTAGTTAAGGTCACAAGATGGGGAGGCTCTCCTGGATTATTATCAAAGCCCTAAATGTCATCACAACATCCTTACAGGAGAGAGAGGACACCACCCCTCCAGCTCTGAGGACACAAGGAGGGGCCCTCAGCCAAGCGACGTGCAGGGTGTGGCCCTGGATGCTTCTGGATCCTTTTCTCTGGGCCAGACACTGCTTCCTGGGATCAGAGCACCCCTCTCGGGGCTGGGCTCCCCCTCTCAGGACTAGACACATTTCCACCACGCCGTTGGGGCAAAGCGAAGATCCAGAGAGTCGAGCTGACATCCTGGGGGCACTGAGGAAGCCATGTCCTTCCCAGCAGCAGGCAGGCATCTGTCACTGAGCCTCGCCTGGGCCCCTGCCCAGCTGGGGATGACGAAGAGCTCTGGGCCTGAACCACTGGCAGGCACGGGGCTTGTAACTGGTGCGGAGGGAGGTGCAGGAAAAAGTGTTTTGTCCGCCCTGGTGAAGCGACGAGAACCAGAGTGAGTGCTCCCCTAGACCAGGGGGCCCTGCATCACGTCCTGGAGCCTGTGCTCATGGAGCCAGCAACGCAGGCTGTGCTCCTGAGCGCCTAACCTGGCGAGGGTGAGGGGCCAGCACTCCCGGGGAGGCCGGAGTTGGGAAAGGACACGTGTATTTGGCAGAGGGGCCCTTCAAGGACTGCCTGAGGGAGGCTGGCACCAAGCGGCACCGTCCCCAGCCCCCACATGAACACAGAGGCCAGGAGAGCAGATGCAAGTTGTGATGTGACCCAAGAGAGACAGGCCTCAGACGGTTTGTCGCACCGAGAAGGGAGCTGGGGCAGCAGCCACCCCCCCACCCCCCTCAGGCCAAGGCCCAGTGCAGTCTGCTCTGCTGGGGAGGGGTCTGACTGGTCTCTGCCGAGGGCAGAGCATCAGCGAGCCTAACCTTTGCCCCCTCAGCAGCCCCCGGTCACTGCCAGCTCTTTGGGAGGGCCCAGCTGCAGAATGTCCATGAAGCCCCAGTCCGAGCTCCTGGACACAGCGGAACATGGACCACCAGGATGAGACCACAGGGGCGCCCAGGACCCCTGAGCGCAGGGACGCAGGATGCAGCCAAAGCCCCTAACCACCCTCCACCCCACAGGGCTGCCCACCGGCAGCCAGGGAGGCTGGGACCCTTGCAGGTCTGGGGCGAGCAGGCTTCCTGTGGGCGACCCATGGACCAGGCACGGATGCGCGCTTTCTCCTTCCGACTACGTCCTGCCGCTTCTTGAGGACAGCACCACGGACACGGCTGTGTGCCCGTGGGAGAGGGCACGTGTGCCTGCTCCGTCGTCAGATGTGTTCTTGCACACAAGAACACGTGTTTCACAGCGAGGAGGCTGCAGGAGAGGCTTCTGCGCCTGCAGGCTCGTCTGTCCTCAGCACTTGGCCTGGCTGACTTATTTCTCCACCTTTCCTGGGGATCAAAGCCCTTAAAATCCACAAATGGTTTCTAAAGCTCAGAGATGGAAGTTTCCAGAAATGCTTACCCGACACCACCATGGCTCCAAGAGGTGAGAGTCCCAGGGGTGAGGGGGAGGAGCTGGGGAGGAGGAACGTTCCAGAAGGGGCTCCCCAACTTTGTCCCCCTCACTCCCCCAAGACCACTCCTCAAAATTAGGAGGAGTATGGGGCACCCTGGTCTCTGGGGCCCAGCACTGTGGCTGCTGTGGCTGGACATGGGCCAGGGACGGCCAGGGGCTCCCTCGTCAGGCTACAGCCCCACAGGAAAGCCCACCCTAACCCTGGGGCCGAGATGTCAGGCAGAGGGGCTACTCGGATGCCGGGAGAGCTGCCATCCCACGACGCTGTCTGCCATGGCTCCAGAAGTGGCCTGGAGGACATGAGGGGAGAGGCCGCTCTCCCAGACCCCGTGGTGGTCCCAGTGGGGAACCGGTGGGCACTGGCCACCAGCCCAGGGTTCATGGACCAGGGTGGACCTCAAACTGCACCATCCACACGGCCCCTGAACACGTGCATCTGGCCAGATGCCACCCAGCTCCGTCCCCTCCTTCTCATCCCAGCGACCTCTACCAGCAGGGAGCAGGGGGGAGGTAGATGTGTGGAGGCCTGGGCCTCAGCACACCCACCGCACAGTGGCATAGTCATAACAGTAATAACAACAGCCCCGCGGGGTGGGTGCTGAGGACCACGTGAAGACAGGCACCAGGTTGCAGCCCTCACAGCGAGCACTCAGCCCACCACCACGTGCCCCGCCCCAGCATCCTTCATCTGCTGTACAAATGTGCGCCCCACCCCCGCAAAGCTGCCAGGCCTCCTGGGGCCACGGCCCTGCCCTCTCCGGCCCCAGGAGGGGACCTGGGACACTGGAGGCTCAGTGGTCGGCTGAGGGCATGTCCACACC
This sequence comes from Puma concolor, assembly GCF_028749965.1. Taxonomy (NCBI): domain Eukaryota; kingdom Metazoa; phylum Chordata; class Mammalia; order Carnivora; family Felidae; genus Puma; species Puma concolor. The sequence goes on from NC_141672.1 coordinate 1,382,878, forward strand.
CCTGCTCCCCCAAATGACTGCTGTTCCTGTGGCTCGGGTGGGGCAGGCGCCAGGTGCAGGTGTGGACTCGCCCACTAGGGTATCGCAGCAGCTCACGCTGGGGACGACCCAGCAGAATGCACTTGTTAGCACAGAATAGGCGTCACGTTTCCTTTCCTAGCAACAAAGCTTAGCCAGACGGCTCAGCAGGTGGACACCGCGGTGGGAGCTGTCCAGAGACCCGACATCCCCGGCCCAGATGGCTTCGTGGACGGGGCTTCAGACTTCCACAGACGCGGTCACTGCCACGCAGACCTGCTCCTGGACTCTGTAAGTGAATCATGCTCCAAAGAGCCCAAAAAGAGCAACGCAGGCCGGTTTTCATACTAACATGAAGGGCCCTCGAGGAGGGCAAATTCCGTCCAGCTCATTGAACTAAGACTTAAACCAGGATTAGGCCTCCCCTGGGCCTCTGTACCTGGGCCTCCCCTGCACCTGGGCCTCCCCACACCTGCACTTCCTCACCTGCATGTGCCCCAGGTCCTGCTAGAACCAGGGGGAATTGAAACTGCATCCGAGGACAGCAGGTGCTCTGGCAGTGGCTGGTCACTGAGGCCTGTCACCACAATGGCACAATCCCAGGTGGCTCTAAGGTAGATGGGTCCACAGGCAGATGGCAAAGGGAGACAGCCAGAGAGGGGCCGGTGAGGCAGAGCCAGACGCCCTCGCGGGTCTGAGCACAACTCAGACCCCGAGTGCAAGGCTCAGCGGCAACAGGACTGACCCCTGTCCGCTCCAGCCTCCCCGGGTGGGAACCACCTGCTGGCCCCAGAGTGACCCCTCACAACGCCCCACCATGTGGCATGGGCGGCCGCCTAGTGCCGTGTTCTGGCAAGGAGTTTCCCCGGGCTCCGCCTCTGCCCTCGGATCAGCCCTGGGCATCCCAGGCTCCTCCCCCTCCAGCCCCGCAGCCCCCCTGGGAAGAAGGATTGGAGGCGGGTCTGTGTCACTGTGGTGACTACTGTATCGGGAGTAGCTGTGCTACCACAGCATTACAGCACCCATCCAAAACCCCATCCCGGGGGGTCCCAGCTGTGGCCCTGCTCACAGCGCAGCAGGGACGCCTTCCCCCGGATTTTGAGTGGGGCCACATCACCATGCATATGGTGTCACCAGGGCAGTGCAGCCTGTAACCCAAACCCACCCGCAGCAGGCACAACGGAAGGAACAGGGCTTCCGGGACGCCGCGCCAGGACCCTGCCTGCTGACTCCATCAGACCCTGAAACCCACCAGCGGAAGCCACCCCAAACCTCAGCCAGACCTGCCTGTCTGGGCAGGGACAGCACAGGGGTTGCCCTGGTGAGCGGGCCCTGCTCCACCCTATAGCCACTGGGCTACCCGGACACGTCACCCCACACCCCACATCACTTAAACCCCACCACACCCCACATCACCCCAACCCCACGTCACCCCACAGCACCTGTTCCCCAAGCAGACTGGGGGCCTGCCCCGTGGGACCCGGGAAGGTGGGCGGGACTCCCCCTTTCAGGGACGGCTGTTTGAACCTGATTTGGGAAACGTTTCTTCTGGGAGGACGGATAGACCCACGTGCCCCTCGACGGGTCTGGCTGGTCCATCCATCCCATGCTCTGTGGTCCCCTTGGCCTCGTCCAAACCTGGCCTCACCAGGAGGCCCCCAGCGACCCTGGAGACATGCTGCAGACACAGTATCCCCGAAGTGGACACTCTCCCCGTGGCCTGGGCCACAGATGTGAGCACACACCCCGAGAGTGTGTGAGACCCCGGGCCACCACCCACACCCCCTGTGCCCACGCCCGTGGAAGCTCAGTCTCCACCCGCCCCTGCAGCAGGTGTCCCTGGGGAGACAGGGCAGCCGGACCACACCAGCTGCCCACCACGTGGGGCAGCTCTGGACACCTGTGCAGACACGCCAGGCTGGGCGCCTAGGGATCTGGCAGGGAAGGGGCCCCTCCGCCGCGCTCGGGGGCTTTTTGACGGGGAACTTTCTACTGTGTTACTACGGTAGTGACTATGCCCACGGTGACAGACCCAGCAGCAAAAACCGGCCAGAGCAGCAGGGCCCTCCAGCTCGGCTCCTGAGGGCCAGAGCGGGACCCTAGGCCTCCTGAGCCACCGGCAGCCAGCTCGGCCTGTGGGCTTGTGTCCAGGTACAACATCCACCCGCAGCTGGGGGCTTCAAAGGGCTCTGAGGTGGCCGCACAATCCCCACTGGCAGAAACAGACGGGATCTCAACACCACGGCGGAACCGAGCAGGAAGGACAGAGTCTACCCTGGGCAAACTCCCAGTGGGCAGGACCCCCAGAGACCCTTGCGGGGCTGGCAGGAGTGGACACTGGAGCTAGGCCCACACTAGGCTGCGTAGGAGCTCACTGATACTGGAGGCAGGACAGGCTCTCAGGGAGTGGGGCACCTCACAGCCCGTGCCGTCCTCAGGGACATGGGTCCTGATCCTGGACGGGCCAGCGGGGGCTCCTGGGGCCTGTCCCCCAGGAGACGGGCGGTGCGGGCTCTGGTCGTTGCCGGGAGGCTAGAAACCCACCCACAGTGAGTGCCCTCCAGGGAAAGCCCCTCCGAGCAGCCAGCCTAACCCAGCCCAGCCCAGGCCCTGCTAGGGGCCCAGAGCTGCGCTCCCCTCCGTACCCGCCAGGCTCCTGGGGAAGGACGCTGTCCAGGGCCTCATCCAGCTCCCAGCCACGTGGCCCCCTAGCTCCGGCCCTCTCCTGCACATCTTGGGCCTTCCTAAACACACTCTGCCCCTGCCCATGTCCAGGCTTCTGTTCCCAGCAGGGGCACCCCCACTGGGTGGACCTTCCTGGGAGACTGGCTGTAGGACAGCAGGGATTTTAACTGCGGGTGGGGCAGGGGGGAGGTTGGGGTAGGACCGCATCTACTGCATGACTTACAGCAGCGAAGCTCAGCCCGAATCTCCCGGATGGGCAGGCAAAGGCAAAGGGCAGTGGCGTTGGGGACTGTCCCCTCCACAGGGCCTGTCTGGAAGCCACTACCTTCCTCCCCCACTGCCGGCCCCATCCAGTGCCCCTCGGACCTGAGCCCGAGCCCCAGGTCCCTGCCAGCCCACCGCAGACTCCCACAAGCGGACAGCTCCTCACCGGCCAGCCCATGGCCCCCGATGCCGCTGTTCCCACCCTGGAGCAACTGTTTCAAGCCCCAGCAATGCAGCAGACCCACACCTCCATCTCCAGCCTGCCCCAGTGCCTCCCAGTCCTGGCATCCACGAACAAGGAGTCCACAGTCCTTGCATCCACCTTTACCAGCCCAGGCGTTCTGGGCACGTCCTCTCCCGTCCCAGCCCACCCAGGGCTGCAGACTGCGGCCTCCAGGCACCCACCGCAGCAACGGGCATGCATCCTGGTCCCAGGGCAGATCCAAGCCTCCTCCACAGCCCTAATGGCCCCTGGGCCCTCCCCGTCCTGAGGAAGCTCCTCCCCCCAGCCCCGCCTGCAGGGGCCAGGCCCTGGTTATTGTCATGGGGCATCAGACAGTGTCTATAACTACGGTGGTACCACAGTGATGCCCCTCATAGCAGCAACCAGGCCCAGCACCACCTGCTGCCTGGGGGCCCACCCTCTGACCCCAGGCCTGGCAGCTCACCCTTTTCAGTCTGAGGCATTCACCTCTAGCCTCTGGCCCTGGAGGGATGGGCCCCTCACGCTGGGGTCTGTGCTTCAGGGGGTCTCCGGGGCTGACTGATTCTAAATGAGGAGGCACATCCATAGCCAGAGGGGCTGTGCTGGGCCTGGGGAGGAGGAAACCACAGGCTTGGGTGCACACAGGGGCAGAGGGACCAGGCCTGTGAGTCACAGAGCCCAGGCCCAGCAGCCGCCCTGCCTTCACCAGGACAGTGAGCACAGAGCCCCCAGGCTGGCACAGGTCACCCCACGTCCATCCGTCGGTCCTCCCCTCCACAGAGGCTCCATCAGCACCCCCTCCACAGGCCACAGGGACCAGTCCTAGATGCCCAGCTCCTCACCACAGACTATAGATGAGCCACGCCAGGGTCAGGACCCAGGGGGACCCAGGGCCCCTCGACCAAGCCCCAGCTCCCACCCCAGCCCACACTCAACCTCCCCAGGGGACACCTGCCTCAGCATGTCCCTCGGAGGCAGACTGAGGGACCGTGGCCTCAGCCAGGACAGGCTGAGCAGCTGTGAGCAGGGCCTGCCTCTGGGCCCCAGGGACAGGCCATATTGTCTGAGCCTCTGTCACTGTGGGTACCGGGATACTACCTCCTACGGCGACACGGCTTATGCTCAAAACCAGCCTCCCTCCCTGGGCCCCACTGCTTCCTGCTAGGGGCTGGGCCCTGTCCCCTCATGCTGTCCCCCCAGTTGTCATCAGAGGCTGCAGACCTCAAGCCGGTGCTGTCCTGAGGCAGGGCTGGGGCACTGTGGTCTGGGCACCGGGGTCCAGCGCAAGCACCCTGGGAGGAAAGGGTATGGACAGCGCTGACCTCCAGAGCCGGCCCCTCTCCTCCCAGCCGCCCGGCCTCACTGCCTGGGAGGCTCCCCCTCTGAGAACAAGAGGATGGCGTGGGGTTTTTGCACACCCAGGAGGCCCTCCTGCACCCTGGGCTCGGGCCTGGGCACGTGGCTGGGGTACAGTCAGCTGGCAGGCCCTCTGCAGGGAGCCCTCCCCATGGCCCCCAGCCCTCACCTCCTCTCCCTGTTCCCTGAGCTCTCCCTCCTCTTCCCTCCACGTGCTGTGCTAAGACCCTTCCGGGGAGGGGAAGCCACAGAGGATGGGGAGCCGGGCTCCCCCACCATGATATCCAACAGCACTGTGACTCCTGCAGAGCGGATACCAGACAGCGACTGGGGCGGGGGCAGCTCAGGCCCGGAACCTGACCGAGATCTGAGCTGACCCCCCTGCCGAGCGCCCTGTGAGCCCGGGGCCGAGCCCAGGGTGCTGGCCCGGCTCCCAAGTCCCGGCGCCCGTGACCCCACACCTGCCAGGTGGAGGGCAGGTGTACAGGGCACTGCCAGTGCAGGGGAGTGGCTGAGGCTGCTGCAGGGGGAGCTGGGCTGAGGTGCCACACCCCTACCCCAGGGGGAACGGGAGGGAGGGGAGACTCTGTACAGACCCTCTCAAGGTGTCACAACCCCCTCAGTGGCCCAGGACAGACCCAAAAGCCCTTCCTTGAGCCCTCTGCCCCTCTGCCCTCAGGCATCCCGTTCTGGCTGACACTGACCAGCCAGCATGGCTGAGCAGCAGACCCCTCACAGACAGGACGGACCCAACATGCCCGGGGGCCCAGAGCCCAAGGAGCAGGAGGCCAGCCCACCAGACCCGGGCTCAGGCTGCAGCCCCGCTCCACGCAGGGTGGGCTGGGGGAGGCTGGCTTCTGCCTCAGAGCCCACCCACCCATATGGGGCTCAACCAGACACCAGACTGGGCTGAACGTGCCCCAGAATCCTCACGCACTGGAACTCCAGACTCCAGAGCTCAGAGGGAGTGTCCAGCATGGAGAAGCCCCCCCGCCCCCCGCCATCCATGGGACAAGACCCAGGAGGGGGCTGAGCCCCCAGCATCCGTCCATCAGACAAGACCCAGGAGGGGGCTGAGCCCCCAGCGTCCGCCCATCAGACAAGACCCAGGAGGGGCCTGAGCCCCCAGCGTTCATCTATCAGACAAGACCCAGGAGGGGGCTGAGCCCCCAGCAGGCCAGGAGGTTTATGAGTCAGTCTGTGTCATGGTGGTATAGCGGAAGCTGGTCCCACAGTGACACCCTCCAGGCCAGAAACCCCTGCCCCCAAGTGGGTCCACCAGCAGAAGGGCCTGCCTCCCGGCCTGAGGTCTGCATCCTCCCACCCATTTCAGGGGGTCAGTGATAGCCTGAGGAGGGTCCTGTTCCAGGAGACAGGCTGCCCAGTGCAGCCTCCCCACCTGGAGGTCCTTGGTGGATTTTGTGCAGGCCTGAGGCAGAGTGGGTAGTAGCGGGTGGGCTCACAGTGCCTCAGGCCATTCATAAAACCCACCCGCAGGCCCCGCCAGACAGAATACCTCCACCCAGCAGCCCATCCCTCCGTGCGGGGACCTCACGGCCAAGGAGGAGCCTGGAGTATTCTGAGCAGCCCGGGGTCACTGTGTCCGGTGGGAACTAGCACTGAGACGTTGGCTGTGGCCAAAACTGTCCCCATGGGCTCTGGGGGCCCAGCCTGGAGCTAGCAGTCCGACAGGGGAGCCCCGCCCCCAGCCAGGAGGTGTCCGCGGGCTCCTGGGGTAACTGGATAGCCCTGGACGCCCCTCAGCCTCCCCGCTTCCGGGTTAGGACAAGAGGCTGGGCTGGGCGGGGGGTCGGGGGGGCTGGGCCCTGTCCTCACCCTCCAGAGCAGACCTTCAAGGCCTGTGTCCCTCAGGGAGACACAAGCATCTGCTCCTGCCACTGCTGCCCTGGGCAGGGGTCAGCAGGCATGACCCCTCACGTCAGTCATCCAGGTGCCACTGCTGGACAGAGTCCAGCCAGGCCTCAGGCCCCTTTAGGAATGCCCGGCTGGTGGCCAGCACATGGGGTGCCCGTCAGCCACCGGCCGCCAAGCAGGCAGCACCAGGAAGACCACCCAGAGGGACCCGTGTGCCCCTTCTGCCCATCACCCCTGAGCCCAGTGCCCTCCCCTGTGGGGACGGTCATCCAGGCAGCATTCTCCCTGGGGCCCCCATGCTGCAGCCATTGGGTCCTCAAGAGCCCCTGTCCCAGCACTGAGGACTCGGCCACATGGGGCAGCCAGGGTCCCCCAGCCCACAACAGGACTCCCAAAAGCCCGAGCCCACCATGTGGAGCAAGGAAGAGGAGTTCTGACTTCACTGGGGCCCTCCACCAGCCTGCACCCACCCACCTGTCACCTGTGAGCCAGTCTCCAGAGGGCCTGGAGCCCCCAACTCAGAGGCCTCCCTTCCTGGGTGAAGGCTCATCCAGCCCAGGTCCCCACGGGCCAGCACCGGTCTTGGGGGCAGAGCCAGCCAGGCTCCAGGTACCCTGTTCCCGCGCAGCTCCCTGGGCTCAGCACCACATGTCCCAGGCAGGAAGCAGATAAGCTCCAGGGCAGCAAACCCCCTCCTGCCTTCCCTTCCTGTCCCACCGCACTCCTCCACACCCCTCCCCTCCCCTCCCTGCCCTCCCTGCACTCAGGCCTGGGAGGTTTTCAGGTACTTTACCTTAAAGCTGGGGTTTCCCTCCATGGATTTCCCTGCAGTTTCTCTCCTCTGGTCAACTCTATATTTCTTCCCTCACTCCCAGCACCACAATACTGCACTCGCTCACTCCCTCACTCATCAGCCCAGGGAATTTAGCCAGGCCCTGGGGTGTGACACAGCAGGCACACGCGGCCCTGAGGGTATGCAGACGTTTGCACACGTACAGGTGACACTGAGAAGGGGAGGCACAGGGTGTGGCTTGGAGTGTGTGGGTCAGTCAGGGCCCCTTCCTGGAGGACCAGGCACTCTAGCTGCAGGTGGAGAGGAGAAGCGTCCAGGACTTTGGCAACGGGGACCGAGGGGCTAGCAAGGATGCCCTCTGGGAGGACAGGGAGCCTCAGATGGGGGGGCCTGAGTCATTCAGGAACAAGCTGGAGCCCAAGACAGAGCTGGGCTGCACTTCAGGAGCCCTGGTCCCAGGCGGTGATGCAGCGGGCAAAGGGGACACAGGGACCCAGATGTGCAAGGTCCAGGCACAGAGGAGCACGCCCCAGCCCTGGAGCCCCCAGCAGTATAGGACACCAACAAGTCAGTGCTCCTGTCCCCAGGCAGGGGACAAAAGCCCCACTTCTCCAGGTCCCTAAGGTCAGCACCCTCAAGCTTCAGTGCACACAGACCCCCTACCCCAGGAATCTTACTGATCTGCAGATCCAGATGCAACCATTCTGGGGAGGGTCCCAGGGAACCCCATGCACCCCTGGATGAGGACGCACTCCTGCCAGGGCGCACTGCTCGGCCAGAGGCCAGAAAGGAGGCCACACCATTCCCCACCTTCCAGAAGACGATGGTCCACAGATCTCCCTCCCCAGCCCCACAAGACTGATTACTGAGAAGGCCCTCACAGGGACCCCCACCTCCCAAACACTCTCCCTTCTGGTCCTTGAGCCCAGCAGCCTCAGGGTGACATGCACACGCACCCGGGGTCACCCTGCCCCCTCCTGGCCCACCCTTCCTGGGGTAGTTGCTGCTTTCCCCTACTCTCACCTGCAGGGACCCCTCAGGACCCTCCAGCTCACCGGCATGGCACCCGTGACCTCGACCCACAGCCATCCTCACGACCCAGCAAGGTGAGCCCAACTCTCCACAGCCAGGCCTGGACACACAGGGGTCATGACCCCAATGCTCCCTGGCGCCATTTTGAATTGGTGGCCACATGCTGAAGGGGGCTGCAGGCTGCTGGGCTTAGCTCTTACAGACCCTCACCACACAGTCTGTGTGGGGCAGGCCACCCCAGCACCCAGCTGATATCCACTTTCCCCTCAACTTCCCAGCACCTCCCAGTCTCTTCTGCAGCCCAGTGGCCACAGGACCCACAGAGGCCAGTGAGATCTACTTGGGAAGAAGGAGGCTTCCAGAGTATACTTTGCTGTTTGCTGCCTGCCTATCCTGGGATATAGATGCAAGGCCCAGAGGTGAGCAGCCCCTTTGCTCACCTACTAAAGATAGTGGGCCAAAAATATAGATGAAATCTTGGCCCCCAGTGGTGTTGACAGATTCCTCTGTTCTCACACGGGGGGATTAAGCTGGTGCAGTGGGGCTTCTATTTTACGCATCCTGACTGATCCCCATGGAGGAGCTTCCCAGCCACCACCCCCACTGGGATTATGCTGTGGGTCCCATCCGGTCTCCCCAGTCTGAGGCTCCCTCCCTACCTGCTTGCCCAGCTGAGGTCATCTCCTATTTTGATCAGAATAAGAGAAAAGCCTGCCCCCCCCACCTGCCTGCATGTGTGTGGGTCCCCAAAGAGGCCGCCTTCACAGGCAGCCAACAAGGACACAGTCACACCAAACAAAAGACGGCCCCATGTTGGGACAGGTAGCACATAGGTGCACACATACCTGTCACCATCACACAAAAACAAGAATGGATGTTTATTTGAACTTACAGATTCTATGGTGCTACTTTCTTTTCTGTTGCATGAATCTTGTTACTTAATCAAACAGGACTATTTGCAGTTAGGACTGACCGGTAGCAGGACCTTTTCGTGGTGTGTGTGGAAACACCTAACTCTATTTTTAAAATATATCTCCTGTCTTCTGACGGTGATTCATTCCAACTCCTTTCTTCAACTCTCTAGAGCGTTTTTCACATTTTGTAGGTTAGATGCATAAATGCAAGATTTTGTAAAAGGAGAATGCAATTACAGTAGGGCTAATTCATTTTTTAATTTTTTTTATTTCTTTTTGAGAAAGAGACAGAGTGTGAGCAGGGGAGGGGCAGAGAGAGAGGGAGACACAGACTCTGGAGCAGGCTCCAGGCTCCGAGCTGTCAGCACAGAGCCCGATGTGGGGCTCAAACCTAAGAACCGTGAGATCATGACCTGAGCCGAAGTGAGACACTTAACAGACTGAGTCACCCAGACACCCCTACAATAGGGCTAATTAGACAAATGTTACCTACATTTAATAGCTATAATGAGGATATGTCTCTGTCCCACAATGCAGTAGGATATTCTCACTCTGTTTCCTTGTTCCAGCATACTCCTGTGCAGAGCCAGAGGCCTGGGGACATCCTGTGTCCTCTGTGCACATTTACAGATTTAAATAAAAATGCTTTAAAAGACTCAAAAAAAAAAAAAAAAGAATAAATGGTTTGAAAGCATGAAGACCATTTAAGTCAGAGAAATCAAAGTTGGGTCCCAGGTAAGTTGGGTTTGGTTAATGGTTCCGGGATACCCAAGCCCGTGAGCTGCAGACAAGTGACCCCCGCCTTCCTCCCGCACATTCAGGCACGTTCCTGGCCTCTGAGGCGTCTGCAGTCTGGCCTCTCCTCCCTGGCCGGTGTCCGTTCGCTGCTCCCGCCCTCCCCCCAACTCCTGACCGAGGACCCGGGACGAAGGTCCTAGTCCTCCTGCATGCATCCCTCCACGTCCTCCGGTCCTCCGGCTCAAACACCATTTACACACTGATGGTCCTGGCCCTGGAGGGACCAGATGCCCACACGCCACCTGGGCACTGGCAGCTCCCTGGAGCTTGCGGGTTCCTGCCCCACCACCGCACACCCCCTGCTCCGTCTCCGTGGCCACCCACACTCACGGCTGCTCTGTCTCACTCCCCATGTCTAATCCACCCCAAACCCTGTAGGCTCCACTGTGAAGCCCTACACACTCAGAGGACACCATACAGCCCACTGTGCATGGCCTGCTTGGGGCCCATGGCCCACCTGTGCACCCCCGCCTCCCGGTGCACCCCACCGCCCTAGGTGGCAACAGCAGACCTTCCAAGACCTTCTCTGGACCCTCCCCCACCCCATGCACCTGCTGGAAACCCTCCCAGAGCCCTCCCCTTCTCAGAGAAAACCCCACAGTCACTCACGAGGCCCACACTGGCTCTGAGGGGGGCCTTGTGTGTGGGGGGGTCCCTCCACCCAGAAGCCTCCTCCCTGGAGTCAGTGTCACCCTGCGGGTCGTCTGCATGGAAACCTCAGAGGTCACACACCCCCAACGCCAGAGACCTGTGGAAGCCCATCACCACACCTCACACATGCTCACACCTGGGGGTCCTGGGGGCTGCCCCTCAATGCAGTCCCACCAGTCCCGGCCAGTTGCAGAAAGACGATAGGGAATCTTAAACCAACCAACACGATTCGAAACAGTGTTCGAACAGTGTTTCAGAACATTATTAAACTTCTCAGGAAAAAACCCAGAGCAGTCAATACAGTTACTGGGCTCAATAAAATACAGGAGATATTCAGCTTTAAGGCACTTCCTGAGTGCCCAGGAAGGCTCTACTTTGACCAAGGCCAGAACGACACGACCAGACTTCCCAGCAGGGGCTCCTTCTCTGCCCTGAGTACATGCCATACGTCTACTTCAGCGGCAAATAACCTGCAGGAAACGTTGCAAACAGAAAGATAAGAGTAAGACCTCCCCACGTTCCCATAAGGTTGGAGACTGCAGCCTTGCACGTACTGGAAACAGGACATGAGTCGGTGACTTTCTGGAATGTTCTTCGTTCATGAAGATCTGTGGCTCTTCATGTGAGAATCCCCCACACTAAAGGTTGCTTCCAGAGCGAGTGTGGGTCCCAGCAGCAGCTTCACTTGCGCTCTGGTAAAACTCTTCTTTCTTTTAGAAATTCTAAAAGGCAGGAGGGGCGCCTGGTAAAACTCTTCTTTCTTTTAGAAATTCTAAAAGGCAGGAGGAGGCTCAGGTAGTTAAGTGTCCGACTTCGGCTCAGGTCATGATCTTGAGGTTCATGAGTTCAAGCCCCGCGTCAGACTCTGTGCTGACAGCTCGGAGCCTGGAGCCTGCTTTGGATTCTGTGTCTCCCTCTCTCTCTGCCCCTCCCCTGCTCTCTCTCTCTCTCTCAAGAGTAAACATTAGAAATTCTAAAAGATTTGTTCATTTTGCAATTGACAACTTCGAAATAAGCAAAAGGAGATCAGATCATTGACAAGACGAGAACCAATCTGACCTGATTTCTCAAAAGAAAATGAAAGTTTATTTATGCCCATAAAACTCTGCTGGAGAGAAAATATGACTCAAGAATTTTATGACCCAAAACACGGGCATTAAAATATATTTTCCATGTGCGTGAACTTGGGGGACTAACCCCTTCAATTCTTCCTTACAGAGTAAATCCATATGTAAGACATTAATATTTAATTATAAAAAGTATAATGTTTTCGAGTCTATATTATACAAGCTGAATAAAGAAAATCTTCATATGAATGTACGCACATATACAACCAACATTCAATACAGATAATACAGACTGTTGGAAATAAAATTATTTATTTGAATAAAGACCAACTTTATCCAACCAATAGATAGTTGGAAGGTTTCATGCAAAAGACATACCCATTTTAAGTAAAAGAGCCTGCTGGGGGGGCGGGGGGCCGTGTGCATGTGTGGGAGCCATGAACACGGTACAACGAGCGTACAGTCGTCACTGTCAGGCAGAAGGAGCTGTGATGCCAACAGAGGAGCATAAATGAAATACTGAAAATATTGTTTAATTAACCAACCCCAAAGGCAGCAGTAAAGGGTGGAGAGAGGCACGAATGCGGCCAGGTCACCAGCGGGCGGGCAGGCGGGGAGCTGGGGGAGCAGCAGGTCCCCCTGGGGATGTTCCAGGGGAGGGGGCGGGGGGGGAGGGGGGCTGCACCTGCCGGGGCGGGGGTGGGGCCCGGAGCTGGTTGGACCGGAGGCCAGAGAGCCCGGCCAGGTACTGGATACAGGTCCCCTCTGGGGACGCAGAGCCGAGTGGAGAAGGAGGGGAAGCAGCTTGAGTCCCAGGAGCTCCTGGGCGCGGTAGGGGCTCGCAGTTCCCACCGCCTGTGACTTCCTCCTTCCGGGACCCCCCTCCCCCCTCCCCCCCCTCCCCCTCCCCCTTCCCCCCCACACACAGCACTTGCCCCTCAGCTTCCCAGAATCGGCGGAGACACACATGTAGAATCGTGGCGAGGGGAACGTCCATTTTTAGTGACCCTAGGGAGACTGAGGTAACGCGAATGCACAGGACGCAGGGAGGAGCCACGAGCCGCTGATACCTGCAGAGCCCACGTGACGGAGGCCACAGGACAGCCGAGAAGGCCCGGCGTTCTGCCCACCAACACCTCTCCCTGGTCCCAGCGCCTCGTGTGCCACGACCCGCGGGGGGGGGGGGGGGGGGGGGGGGCGGGGACCGCGGTCCGCAGGGCCCCTCAGTGCCCAGCGCGGGTCACCCCAGCCGCCCGCCCACCCCGTCCCCGTCCCCGGGCCGCGGAGCTCCCCAGGCTGCCCCGCCCCGGCGTCCGCCCGGTCCTCCGCCCTGTCCTCCCTCCGGCGAGACGCTACAAAAAGAGCGCGTCCAGGGGGTCACTTCGGGAGACGACGAGTGCGAGTGTGAACTGGCACAGTATCGGCATTGGGAAAACAGCAGCGAGCCGCACCCGCACCGGAGGAGTCCCCAGGGAAACCGGGCCACAGAAGGACACGTCCACCCGATCATCCGTCACCAGTGGAAAGCAATGAACGGAGCAGCGGGACTTGTGACGGGAAACACAACGCCCGCGACGGCCGTCAGACAGACGCACGGTCCGGCCTCGGGGACGAAGGAAGACGCTGTGCGCGTGGCGGTGACGCGCACCGGAGGACGGGCGCACACGTGACCAGCGTCCTCCGGGACCCCCGCGACGCCGCGTGCCGGCCATGGCACGCTGGGTCCCTCGTCTCAGGCGCGCGAGGCTCCCTGTCGGCCGCAGATTGTGCCTGTGCCAGGAGGGAGCGTATGAATTCCATCTTAAAATACATCTTCCCTCCTCTTCTTTCGTTAGTTAGCGTTGGAAAGAATCGACTTGGGCAGGATTCAAAAAGACGAACTCCTCAGAAAGGGGAGACACAGGCTCCTCCACTTCTGACCCCACGATCAGCGCCAGGCAGCCGTGAGCAGCACGACAGGTCACAGGGGAAGGCAGGAGCCTGTCTGTCCTTCCAGAATAAGGCCACTGAAGACGTGGCAGCAAGCTAAGTGTCCACCTCGGGCGGACACATAGAGAAGACGTGGAGCCCACACTGTGGACTGTGTCACTCAGCCACCCAAAGGAAATCCTGCTGTCAGCCCATACGGGTGGGCCTCGAGGGCATTATGCAGAGTGACACGAGCCACAGAAAGACGCTGTGTGATCTCACTTATGTACAGAAACTTAAAAAGCCGAACTCCTCGAAACAGAAGGTCAAAAGATGGCAACCAAGGGCTGGAGGCGGGGGAGTAGGGGAGACGTGGTTTGGGGTGTAAACTTAGGACTAGTAGATGAAACAGTTCTGGAGGTCCGATGCACAGCCTAGGGAGTGCAGTCAGCGATACTGTATCGTAAACTTCCTACTTGCTGAGAGACCACGTCCTAATTATTCCCAACACGAAAAATAAATGATAATTATGTGACCCCCCCCCCATGGGGTGTTAGCTCTGCCATAACAATCATACGCGGACACCTTAAACTTACACAACGTTATCTGTCAATTACGTCTCAGTTTTAGAAATAAAGTGCCTTATCAACAACAAGAAAAAGTAACACTACTGAAACACAGTTTGAACATTCAAGAATCCAGTGAATAGGTTTCTATAACCCCCACATGGCAAAATTGCTCGTGAAATACGTCAGCCACCAATAGATGCACGGAGAAGCTGGGGCCACAAAACCCGTGGAAAATACTAATGTGGTTAAAACATGAGGCTGAGACCCAAGCGGCTGGGGAGACTGAACAGAGAGGAGATGGGTTCTGTCCCGACAAAGCAGAAATTTCCCCACCAGCAAAAGTGCCAGGTCAGGGCAGGTGACAGCCGCGGCTGCACGCGGAGAGCTAGCTGCCCAAGGACGTCAATGAGGTAGACCCAGGTGGGAGGGGTGGAGGCAGAGCCAGGTACACTGTTTAGTAAGAGAGCAGAGGTCCGAGGAGGACCCTGTGACCAGAGGCGGGAAGGAAGTGGGCATGACAAGGAGCCAGGGCTTTCACACCTCGCAGAGCGGAGGCCACACATGCGGGACGTTGTCACAACAGAGCAACCACTGCATATACTCAAAGAGCAGAGAAGGGCAGCTTGAAATGGAAAACTTCTTTTGGGAGTTGAAAAGCAGGAATCATGACATGAACAGCTAGGATAGGATGGAGACTAAAATGTCTGTCCTCTCAGCAAGTGTGAGTGGTCTTACTGTGTCCACTGAGGGGAAGCACTTGTGGACAAGATGACAAACAAAACAAACAGCTCATGAGCATCACACAGAAAAGGAGAAGCGGAAACATTTGAGCCAAGGCAGCCGTTTTCTCATGACGAGATTTCAGTCTCCAATTCTACCAGACATTTAAAGAGGAGTTAATACCCATTCCTCTCAAACTGTTCCATAAAATTCAAGAGAAAGAAAAACTTCCAAATTCATTCTATGATGTCAGCATTACCCTAATAATAAAATGAAATAAAGACACCACCAATAAAGAGAACCACAGGCCAACATCTCTCGTGAACATGGATGCAAAAATCCTCACAAAATACTAGCAAACCAAATCCAACAGTATGTTTAAAAAATCATGCACCATGTTTAAGTGGGATTTATTCCCAGAATGCAATGGTGGTTTAATATTCACAAATCAATCAACATGATACATCATATTAATAAGAGAAAGGATAAGAACCATATGGTCCTCTCAACAGATGCAGAAAAAGCATTTGACAAAGTACAACATCCATTCTTGATAAAAAACCCTCAACAAAGTAGGGACCGAGGGAACATACCTCAACATCATAAAGGCCATATATGAAAATCCTACAGCTAATGTCATCCTCAATCGGGAAAAACAGAGCTTTTCCTCTATGGTCAGGAACAATACAGAAATGCCCACTCTCATCATTACTATTTAACATAGTGTGGGAATCTTTACCCTCAGCAATCAGACAACTAAAAGAAATAAAGGGCATTCAAATTGGCAAGGAAGAAGCCAAACTTTCATGATTTGCAGACAATATGATGCTCTATGTAGAAAACCCAAAAGACTCCACCAAAAAATTGCTAGAATTAGTACATGAATTCAGCAAAGTTGCAAAATATAAAATCAACATACAAAAATCTGTTGCATTTCTATACAGCAATAATGAAACAACAGAAAGAAAAATTAAGGAATCAATACCATTTACAATTGCACCAAAAACAATAAGATACCTAGGAACAAACCTAACCAAAGAGTTAAAAGATCTGTAGGCTGAAAACTATAAAACACTGATGAAAGAAATTAAAGATAACACAAAGAAATGGAAAGACTTTCCATGCTCGTGGATCAAAAGAACATGTTAAAATGTCAGTACTATCCAAAGCTATCTACACATTCAATGCATCCCAATCAAAATTGCGCCAGCATTCTTCTCAAAACTAGAACAAACAATCCTAAAATTTGTATGGAACCACAAAAGACCCCAAATAACCAAAGTAATATTGAAGAAGAAAACCAAAGCAGGATGCATCACAATCCCAGACTTTAGCCTCTACTACAAAGCTGTAATCATCAAGACAGTATGTTATTGGCACAAAAACAGAAACATGGAATAGAATAGAGACCGATGGAATAGAATAGAGACTCCAGAATTGGGCCCACAAATGTATGGCCAACGAATCTTTGACAAAGCAGGAAAGAATATCCAATGGAAAAAAACCAGTCTCTTTAACAAATGGTGCTGGGAGAAGTGGAGAGCAACATGCAGAAGAATGAAACTAGACCACTTTCTTACACCATACACAAAAGTAAACTCAAAATGGATGAAGGACCTGAATGTGAGTCAGGAAACCATCAAAACCCTAGGGGAGAAAGCAGGAAAAACCTCTTTGACCTCAGCCATAGCAATTTCTTATTCCAAAAGCAAGGAAATTAAAAGCAAAAATGAACTATTGAGACCTCATCAAGATAAAAATCCTTTGTGCTGCAAAGGAAACAATCAACAAAACTAAAAGGCAACCGATGGAATGGGAAAAGATACTTGCAAATGACATATAGGATAAAAGGTTAGTATCCAAAATTTATAAAGAACTCACCAAACTCCACACCCGAAAAGCAAATAATCCAGCGAAGAAATGGGCAGAAGACATGAATAGACACTTCTCCAAAGAAGACATCCAGATGGCCAACAGGCACATGAAAAGATGTTCAACATCACTCCTCATCAGGGAAATACAAATCAAAACCACACTGAGATACCACCTCACACCAGTCAGAGTGGCTGAAATAAACAAATCAGGACACTATAGATGCTGGTGAGGATGTGGAGAAACGGGAACCCCCTTGCACTGTTGGTGGGAATGCAAACTGGTGCAGCTTCTCTGGGAAACAGTGTGGAGGTTCCTCAAAAAATTAAAAATAGAATTACCCTATGACCCAACAATAGCACTGCTAGGAATTTACCCAAGGGATACAGGAGTGCTGATGCATAGGCGCACATGTACCCCAATGTTTATAGCAGCACTTTCAACAATAGCCAAATTATGGAAAGAGCCTAAATGTCCACCAATTGACAAATAGATAAATAAGATGTGGTTTATATATACAATGGAATACTAGTTGGCAATGAGAAAGAATGAAATATGGCCATTTGCATCACCATGGATGGGACTGGAGAGTGTTATGCTAAGTGAAATAAGTCAGGCAGAGAAAGACAGATACCATATGTTTTCACTCATATGTGAATCTTGAGAAACTTAACAGAAGACCATGGGGGAGGGGGAGGGGAAAAGAAAGTTACAGAGAGATTGGGAGGCAAATCATAAGAGAGTTTTAAATGCTGAGAACAAACTGAGGGTGAATGTGGGGTGGGGGAGAGGGTAAAGTGAGTGATAGGCATTGAAGGGGGGCACTTGTTGGGATGAGCAATGGGTGTTGTATGGAAACCAATTTGACAATAAATTATATTAAAAGAAAGCATCAGCATTCTTCACAGAGCTGGAACAAATAATTCTAAAATATGTATGGAACAACAAAAGATGACAGATATGCACAGCAATCTTGAAAAAGAAAAGACAAGCTGGAAACACTATGATTCCAGACTTCAAGCCACATTACAAAGCTGCAAGCATCAAGATGGTGCAGGGGCGCCTGGGTGGCGCAGTCGGTTAAGCGTCCGACTTCAGCCAGGTCATGATCTCGCGGTCCGTGAGTTCGAGCCCCGCGTCGGGCTCTGGGCTGATGGCTCAGAGCCTGGAGCCTGTTTCCGATTCTGTGTCTCCCTCTCTCTCTGCCCCTCCCCCGTTCATGCTCTGTCTCTCTCTGTCCCAAAAATAAATAAAAAAAGTTAAAAAAAAAAAAGTTTAAAGATGGTGTGGTGCTGGCACAAAAACAGACAGTTAGGTCAATGGAACAGAATACAAAGCCCAGAAATGGATCCACAGCTATATGGTCAACAAATCTTCAACAAAGCAAGCAAGAATATCCAATAGGAAAAAGACAGTCCCTTCAACAAATGGCGTTGGGAATACTGGACAGCAACACGCAGAAGATTGAAACTGGACCACTTTCTTACAGCATACACAAAAATAAACTCAAAATGGATGAAAGACTTAAATGTAATACAGGAAAACATCAAAATCCTACAAGAGAAAACAGGCAGCAACATCTTTGACCTTGATCACAGTGACTTCTTACTAGACATGTCTCCAGAGGCAAGGGAAACAAAAGCAAAAATGAACTATTGGGACCTCATCAAGATAAAAAGCTTCTTCACAGTGAAGGAAATGATCAACAAAACTAAAAGACAACTGACAGAATGGGAGAAGATATTTGAAAATGACATATCTCATAAAGGGTTAGTATCAAAAATCTATAAAGAACTTAACCTCAACACCCAAAAAAAACAAATAATCCAATATAAAAATGGGGAGAACACATGAACAGACATTTCTCCAAAGACCTACAGGTAGCCAACAGACACATGAAAAGATGCTCAACATCAGTCGTCATCATGGAAATACAAATTAAAACCACGATGAGGTACCACCTCACCTCACACCTGTCAGAATGGCTAAAATTAACAACTCAGGAAACAGCAAGTGTTGTCGAGGATGTGGAGGAACAGGAACCTTCTACCACTGTTAGTGGGAATGCAAACCGGTGCAGCCACTCTGGAGAACAGTATGGACATTCCTCAAAACGTTAAAAATAGAACTACCTTATGATCCAGGAATTGCACTACTGGGTATTTACCCACAGGATACAAAAATACTAATTTAAAGGGGCACATGCACCCCAATGTTTATAGCAGCACTATCAACAATAACCAAATTATGGAAAGAGCTCACATGTCCACCAACTGATGAACAGATAAAGATGTGGTATATGTATACAATGGAATACTACTCAGTGATGAAAAAGAATGGAGCCTTGCCATTTGCAAGGATGTGGATGGAGTTAGAATGAATTATACTAAGCTAAATAAGTCAATCAAAGAAAGACAAATATATGATTTCACTCATATATGAATTTAAGAAACAAAACATAGGAACAAAGAAAAAGAGACAAGCCAAAAAACAGACTCTTAGGGCCCTTTGGTGGCTCTGTCACTTGAGCATCCGACTCTTGATTTTGGCTCAGGTCAAGATCCCAGTGTCCTGGGATCAAGCCCCACATCCATGCACAGCATGGAGCCTCCTTGGGATTCTCTCTCTCTCTCTCTCTCTCTCTCTCTCTCTCTCTATCTCTCCCCCACTTTTGCCTCTCCCCCTAACCTCTCTCCCTAAATTAAAAAAAAACCACTCTTATCTATAAAGAGCTAAGTGATGGTTACAGAAGGGCAGGGGAGGGGGCAGGTGAGATAGGAATGCACTCATCGTGATGAAATAAAGTAAAATAAAATGACTTTTAAATTTTACGGAGGCAAATATTTCAGCCTCCATGTCATAGCTGATGACTCTCCTTAGATCTTCTCTCTGTGAGTTCCTGTCACCAGGGGCCTCTTATGCATCACTACCTCTTAATCCCACAAGACTCTCGTAAGCAAGATGCTATTACCTGTGTTTCTGCATATGAGGGATCTTAAGCCTCAGAGCATTCAAGAGTCTTTCCAAGGAAAATCGTGGTAAATGTGGAGCAGGACATAGCTGCACCTCTGCACAGCCTTGCCTCTTCCCTACTCCAAGAAAACCAGCTGGTCTACCCACTGCAGGGGCCTTAGGGAGCCACCAACAGGAAAGCAACTCACCACACAGAGGCCAACTCTGGTGGGTCAGTGGCTGTGGTGGCGGCCCCTCATTGTCTTCATGCTCTGGTAACTGAGGGAGCCATGATTCCTGGTTCTGTCCACCCAGACCCTTTATCCAAAGAGCATCCACTTTCTCTAATACAGTTTAGGTGCCAAGCCTTGACCGATGGCCATTGGGAGCGCCCCAAGAATTCCGAGGCTACTTGGCTCTTCCCATTCACTCACTCCTCGCTGGGAGCCTTTGATGACAGGAGTCTGTGGGGACAGTGGGAAAGGGGTGAGAGCCTCTGAGGCCAAGTCAGGACAGCCCACAAGAGAAAAGCTTGAACACTGCCTCAAAAGTGCATACAGCTGGAACCCCCCCCCCCCCGCCCCCGCAAGAGCATGCCAGCAATGGCGAGGGAACGGCAAGGGGGACATCGTGCCACAGACACCCCTCAGTGCCGTTGGCTGAGGATTGAGCTTGGCCTGATCTGCTTCAGCCCAGCCTTCAGGAAAAGAAGGGGAGAAGGAGATGTCATGATTTCTGAGGTCCTGTGAATGTCCAAGTCATTGCAGGGACTGACCAGAGGGACAGGCTTGTCCTACTCTGGGGGGAGGGGTACTGCCCTGAGTAGCCAAGTCTTGGAGCCACTGCTTCCATCACTAATGGCCCGTTGTGGCCGCCCTCCCCGTCCTTGTGGCAGCTCCCATGCCAGCCAGAGAGCAGGTTGAAATGAGGTGTCCATCCAGCAGTATGTGCTCTTGGACCCCAGCGAAAAGAGAACCAACACTCCTAGGTCCGGGGGACAAGACCATGATGGAGGCCCCAGATGGACACAAGGATATGGTCTGGACAAGGAGATTCAGGAGAAGCTGCGGCTTCCTTTCTTGAACAAAAAGCCAGACTGACAATGAGAGTGCATTTGCTCCTGGCCGTCCCTCCTGCTTCAGGAGCCAGTGCCGGCAGCAGCCCCTCTCCCACCACGGAGGAGCAGCCAGACATCCACAGAGGCCCCCGACCACTACCCCATAGCCTCGGCATCTGGGCAGACTCCTGCCCTGACTCCTCACTCACTGAGAAGACTGACGCTGTGGATCCTTTTTCCCGTGCACTGAAAGTGCTCTGTCCTGTGGCATGTGGACCCCGTGGCCAGCCCCTTCCCTCAGGAACGGGAGGAACATATGGGCCTTCTCCGGGCTTTGTTAACTCCCCACTGCATCTTGTGGGCTGTAGGGGTGAAGTGGGGAGCGTGCCAGCAGCCGCTGGACTCTCGCTCTTTCTTTGACCATAGCATGAGTTTGTGTTCCCACCCATTTTGTTTGTTTGTTTGTTTGTTTGTTTGTGAGCTCTTGCCTTCTTTCTGGTTTTTACTCTTTTTTTGCTCATCATAGGGTATTTGAGGAGGGAAAGTCAGTTTCTCATTCCTTTCTATTCCCTTTGGTGGCTTCTCACAACTGTTGGTTTATCGGCGGCAGCAGCCATTTGCTCTTGTGTTGCTTCTGGTCTAACAAGTGAAGCAAGAAGGACTTTCCTGTCATGTTTCTCATGCATAAGGACCTTCCTTCTGGGGGAAAATGCTCAGGAGTAAGTTCCCTGATGGCGGAGGCCATCAAGGCAAATCTCAGACACAAAGCCTCTCCCTGTGCACATTAGGAATGTTTTCAACTACTTGCATTCTGGCCATCTGGTCTACCACAGTGTCCGATCCTGGGGGAATGCGACCCTAGAGTGTGATTAGCCCACCAAGGCCTGGAAGGACCTCAAGGCCCCATCTAGCCACTCTTAGCTCACTGGCTGTTTTCAGAAGCACTTGCATGGACATGCCATGACTAACAGGGGAGCTGAGTGACAGGGTGCCCTCCCCTCCCATCCCAGGGGTTCAGCCTTCAGCTCCACTGGAGTCTTGCTCGTAGCAGCCGAGCCAGGAGACACCTTCTCAGTCTCCATTCTGGAAGGGGTAGGGCCCCTGGAGGCTGAAGCTATGGGCAGAGCCTGGAAGACTGAGCAGATAGCCCCATTCTGGACACCTCATTACACCGATCCAGACACCATGCCCGGCAATCACTGGGGCACCCACCTGTGACACCCATGTCCTTTCCCTGACGTGTGCTTGTGGTGGAGAGAGGGGCAAGGGCAGGCTCCTGGAACTGGGCTGTGGGATGCTGCAGAAGGAGCCCAGCCTGGGCATGACCACAGCCAGCAGCATGGTTTGCAGGCTCAGGACCCACCACAGCTGCCCCGACCCAAACTCCACATGGATTGCCAGGAAAAACCAGGGATGACAGGTCAGAGATCTTTCTAGAAGGCTCAAAGAGCTCTGCTGAGGTCAGCTCCTACCCTGCCCAGGGGCCCGATAGGACACACTGGTCTACAAGAGCTGAACTGGGTCCTCTGCAGGCCAAACGATGCCTGCAGCCTGGCTGGCTCTCTACTGTGGGGGAGGGCCAGCAGGGCATGAAGGGCACCTTCCCTGCCCCAGCCAGGAACGGAAGGCCCTAGAAAGCCAGAGCAGGTGCTTCCTCAAGGGCCAGAAGCAGACCTTGCCCTTTGGTCCCTAAAAGGAGACAGGAGGCCCCAGAGCCAAGACCACAGCACAAAGAGCCTCCATAAAGGGGCTGGGGCTGCAGGAAGCCCGGTCTGCAAGCCAGAAGCCACCCCCACGGGCCATGGAGGGCAGGCACTGGAGGCTGGGCATGGCAGTGGGGAGAAGGCACAGGCCATGCCCCACTCCTCAGTCTGCCCTGGACCCCGGGTCCCCAGGACTGGCCAGTTCTCACTCAGGCTACAGAGTCTCTGTTCCTACTCTACTCTCCCCACCTCACCCCTGCCTCTCCTCCCCCGCCTGCTTCCTCCACAGACACCTCCAGGCCACTGAGCCTATCCGCCTTCACACAGGGCATCCCCACAGCACTCCCCAGGCTCACCCTCATTGCCCCAGACCCGGACACTGTCCACATGCTGCGGTCCAGCTGTTTCTGGAGAGGTCCTGAACCCCAGCATCACAGCAGGGTCTCCCCGGCACCTCACACCTGAGGCCAACATCACCACCTGCACCATTGCTGTGCCTACACCTCCAGCATTGCCCCCATTTCCCAAAGACCAGGCCAGTGACCTGGAGCCCCAGCCTTTGTCCTGCTTCTTGGGAGCCCCACCGCAGACACGCCTGCCATCCCTGCCCTCTGCCTCCCACAGCCCCACGGCCTTCCTACTCCTGGTGGCCCCAGCCCAGCCCACATCCATCCTCCATGCCATACTAGACAGAACTTTCCAGAGAAAGACCCTCAGCTTCTTCAAAGGGCACATAGGCCATCTTGAGTCCATCTACAACCAAGCCACCTGCCACTCTTCTCCAGGCCCACAGCCCAGCCTGGATCAGGGCTCTGGTTGTCCCTGTGCCTGGAGTTATGTACCCAAACCCACAGGCACACAGACACATGTGCTTCTAGCATGCCCTTCCCTCACCTGCTCGGCCACAAGCCTCGGGGTCTCATCATACCTCCCAGTCCTTGGTTGTCTCCTTTCTGTCTCCCCCCGCCCTGTCACACACACCCGCCACACTCACAGCTGGCCCATGGGAGCCTGTGGGTCCCAGCACTCAGCCCCAGGTCTGATGGGTGGGAACACAGACATCTCTCCCCGGGGGCATGAAGGGCTTGGTGTGGCCCTGGCCTCCTGGGAGTCCTGGTCCACAGAAGACATGAGTGGGCAGAGTTAACGACGTAGATGCTGCTGCCTCTACCTGTGTGAGCTGAGGAGGGGCAGTCTCACAGACTGAGACTCTGGCCCCATGGGGCCGACCTCTCTGGTCAGCCATGAGCCTGGGTGGGGCCCACGGGCCACCACTGGGGATGTTCTCAGACAACACAGCTCAAATGCAGGTGGCTCATGGACCCAGCCTTGGATCTGTTCTTATTTCTGAAAGAAAGAAGGAAAATGCGCAGGGGAGGCCTTCAACATTTTGATCATTGTGTGCTCGTGACTCAGGAATGAGGGCGGATGGAGGTCCAGGTCTCCTGTGTGCCCTGTGGCCCACCACCAAGCTCCCCCTTGCCTGCCCTACAGCCCGTGGGGTTTTGGCTAAGCCAGGAACCATAGTGCTAACCAGGGCCACCGTGACCGACAGCTCTACAGAAACCCAGTGCCAGAGCACTCCCAGGGCGGCCAGCTGCTCATTCTCTGGGGCTCACTGCAGGGCCAGGGGCGGGAGTCGCTGGGCAACCCAACGAAGCCGGGGGAGGGGAGGGAGTGGTGTTGAGCTGGTCACAGAAGGCCAGGGGATTTCCCAAGTGGTCATGACAGAGAGACGCGTTCCAGCCAGAGGGACGGACTGGGTCGCCAAGGCCCCGGGGGAGGCATGGTGTATGCAGCGGACTGGGTGCTGGGGCGCAACTAGGCCAGTGGTTCAGGGAGGGAGGGCAACACTGGGCCCCAGGCAGTGAAGGTCATCGGAAGGCGGAGCAGCAAGAACGTGACCTCGGGACCAAAGGGAGTCGGGTGTCGGGAAGGACATCCAAAGCCCGGGCCAGGAGACTGAGGTCAGGAAGGAACATGCCGGGGCCCAGGGTGGATCATCTCTTCAAGCAGAAAACAGACTTTCTAGTTCCTGGGGCTCCCTGGGGACCCTGGCTGTGGGGGGTTCTGCAGTCCCCAGCACAGGGACAGCTCACTGTGCCTATGATTACTTCCAGTTTTGGGGCCCGGGCACCCTGGTCACCGTCTCATCAGGTGAGTCCCCCTTGCACCTGCTCTGGGGGCCTCAGGCCAGGTCCCTGGGCCGGTCACAGCTCCACCATGGGCTGAGTGCCTGAGGCCTGCTGGGCCCCAGCCCCATTATGGACTAGCCTTTAGAGCTGACAGGGCCCCTGGTGGTAAGCAAGCTGAGAGCCGGCAGGGAGAAGAGAAGCCCCAGGGACAGGTGTTGGCTGGAAGGAGAAGTTGTGGCAGAGCAGGGTTGGGGCCAGGCCTGGATATGTGTGTGCTAGGGGCTGGCCTGGCACACTAGAGTCGCTATGAGCTCGACATGTGGGGACGGGGCATCCCGGTCACCATCTCCTCGAGTAGTTGCACCCCTGCCTGCCTCCCTCGTGCCCTGGGGTTGGGTGGCTGGGGGCAGGGAAGCCGGCTGTGTCCGCTGCATCCTTGGGGAATGAGTCCCAGCCCGTGCAAGGGGCCAGGGAAGATTTTTGTCTGGGGAGAAGCAGGGACTGTATCCCTGTGCAATAGTTTTGGTATCTGGGGCCAAGGTACCCAGGTCACCGTCTCCCAAGGTAAGATGACTTTCTGTCTGCTCCCTCTGTCTCGGGGCTGAGGAAGAAATATCCGGAGGCTCCTTGGTCTGTGTGGGGCCTTCTGGGGAAGCCAGAGGGCTGCTTCTGAGGCTGTGGGGTTCCCACCTTGCCGATGGCCTTTCTGCAGGGAGCAGGGCCTCCGGCCTGTGGAAGGCAGGTTGGCAGAGGGGGCTCCGTGTCCAGGGCTGGAGGGGGCTCACACCTGAGGATTCAGGAAGCCAGGCAGTGGTCAGGGGGTGAGGTTTTTGTACACCCCTTAGCGGGACCCGTGTCAATGTGACTACTTTGACTACTGGGGCCAAGGAACCCTGGTGACGGTGTCCTCAGGTGAGTCCTCCCGGCTTTCCTCTCCTCTCTCTGTCGGGAGGTTTTGGCTGCATTTGGGGAGAAAACGGAGGGTGCCAGGGTCTCGGACCTAGGGCTGGCTTGGTGGCCAGGCTCTCCGGGGACCTCAGCCACCCTCAGCTTCAGGGGCCACCTGGTCCTCTCAGCCCCACTGGCTGTGATCTGAGGTGGACCGAGGCCTTAGCCAGGCCCCACTTCTTGTCTGGGGCCCCACCAACATTGTCACAATGTGACAACTGGTTCAACTACTGGGGCCCCGGGACCCTGGTCACCGTGTCTTCAGGTGGGTCCTCACCCTTCCCACTCTGGCTGCACTTGGGGAGATCTGGGGTTTGGGGCATTTTGGAGGCCAGGAAATGGAGGCAGAGACAGGGTCCCCCAGACACGGGGCTGGAGATCACCTTTCCACAGTTGGGGACAAGGCGGCTCCTTTGAGTGGCCTGGCCACGTAACTGAAGCCTCCTGGGGGGCCCCTGTGACTGTGGTATAATCAACATAATTGGAGTCTGTGGCCCTGATGCACCTGCCGTCCGGGGCAGTGGCCCTTGGGGCTGATTGGACTTCTGAGTTCCTGTTCGGGGCTGCAGTTTGTAGTCGGGCGGCCCAGGCAGGCGGTGGTCTGGCTTCTGAGGGGCCAGGCCAGGACATGGGGTCTCAGGGGCAGTGGGGTGTGGGGAGCAGGACCAGTGAGGGGGTCCAGGACCCTCCAGATAACAGTGACTTGGAGGGTCGGCCTCCGTGCGGCCTGGAAGTGCAGGCCTCCAGAGGGGGCGATGCCAGGTGAGGCCCCCAGGGTTTTGATGGGTGCAAATGGAGACTTCACCACTGTGATTACTACGGTATCGATCTCTGGGGCCATGGAACCACAGTCACAGTGTCCTCAGGTAGGAGCGGCCCTGCTGGGGCCTTTATTTTCTACTCCTGTCTGTGGGGTTTTCTGGACATCGATGGCTGGTCCTCAGGACTGTCCCCCAGGGACAGGCTGGCCGGGAGGGGACGAGAGCTGGGTGCCTTAGGGATTTCAGAGCCTCCTGATTTTCTGATGCTTTTCTAAAACTGGAATAGTGCCAGTATGTCCGGGGCAGTAACTGAGCCCCTGAAGAGGGGCTGGAGGCTGGACAGGCCATGTGTGGGTGAGTTGCCAGGACCCCCATGGCCACAGGACAGTGTGGCTGTGGCAGGAGAGGTCTCGCTATCTGGATCCTGGTGTCGGCTCACGAGTGCGTGTGGGCAGCTGTGTTTAGAGCGCCACGAGAATGCCGCACAGAGAGCGCGCCGTGAAAGACTTTTTTCGGGATGAGGAGTGGTGTTCTGTGCTTACAATTCTTGGTCAACTGCAAGGACTAGGCGCCTAGGAAGGGCAGGCCTGGGGCCACCGAGCTCGGCTCAGTGCGGGCAGCTTCTGGGAGAAGACAGCTTGCTCCCTGTGAGAGGCGCGATAACTATCAAAGGACAGGGTGTGTCTGAAGTGGCTCCTGAGAAAAATAATTAAGACCACTGAGACTTTAAAATGTGAGAGATTTTCGAGCATGCCAAACTTTTTAATCCTATCAGTCAATTAGCAAGCATGAATCATGTCTTTCTGGAGTAGATACAGGACATAGCAACACGGTGTTGTGGCCCCCCTACCCAGAGCTGAGTTCTGACAGTAATGAATTAGTTTACTTTTTATTTAATTCAGCTATTCTGGAAGTGGTGTTGTGGAGTTGGCCAGGGGGCGGCGTGTGGGGCCGGACACCTGCACCAGGTGGCCGGAAACAGGTCACAGGGACGGTCTATTTCGGGAAACAAGTAAACAGACTTGACAAATTTATAGCTTATGGTTATGAAGAAATGGTTTTCGGGAGGTTTTGCTCAGCCCTGCGAGTCTGAAAAACAACACCTGCATAATTTGCATTTCTAAAATAAGACCGAGATGCTGGCAGAAGCTGGAACAGTTCCTTTTTTAACGATTTGAATTTAATTCTTCAGTCTTCGCTCGCCAACATCTCATTTATACTCATTTTGAAACTAAGACATGTAAGAAATGAGAAGTCTGGGGGACAGTTTATCAATGCATTCATGTTAACTTTTTAAATTAGTTATTTCCTCAAACGGTCATTAATCTCAAACATTTTCTAACACCCCGAAGCATTGTTTTCATAATTACTGTGTTCTAAATATTTTAAGTTGGTTGATTTTCTCTTCGTGATTAAGAAGCATTTAGATATCCTGATAAAGTGGCCTTCAATCATGTCAGCACTTTCAAGACTGCTTTTCGAGCACTCTTGTTGGGACATGTTTTAGGCGAAGCATGTGTGCTGATTGTCCTGAATGATTTCAGTGAAGAGTGTTGGTTGTTGGAGTAAGAGGAAGCCCAGTCAGGTCTCGAATCAGAAAGGAATTCAGGCCGGCTCCTGAGCTGAAGGAGCCCCAGTGGAGGGTCCACCTGCCCCCCCGCCCCCCGGGGCTGCCGTGGCTTCTGCCAACTGGCTATTCATCAAAGAGCCAATTTTAATGGATTTGGAGGAATTCTTCAATACCAAAGACCCCACGGGACTGTCTGGTGACCAGGGAGCCAAAATGGTAAGAGAGAGGCAGTCCCGGCTGCCAAATTTGCTGCTCCGGAAAGTTTGTGTGTGGTGTTTTGGTTTCTGCTTGAGGAGGAGTCATTTTTTAAGATTGCTCAGGGAAACAATGAGATTTATTTGTATGACTCCTGAGTGGCCATTGTCTTGGCTTCTTAACTATGGATTCTATGGCTCAGATGCTCTAACATAAACAAAGTGCCTTTCATGCCATCTTTGAGTCATAAACGCAGCTTCGGATTTGAGGTCATTATTGTGCATTTGAAAGTAGCCTTCACCTTGTGAAAAGCTTCAGGACAAAGAGCAGCATTATATGCGCAAATTCAGATGAGATGAATTTTTGGT
This sequence comes from Puma concolor, assembly GCF_028749965.1. Lineage (NCBI taxonomy): Eukaryota > Metazoa > Chordata > Mammalia > Carnivora > Felidae > Puma > Puma concolor. Next base: position 1,411,294 of record NC_141672.1, read on the forward strand.
CATGTTTAATGATGATTTTTATTTAGAGGAAATTTAGTTAAAGTTGGGGGCCTACTTTAGACTCAGAAGGGAGGAGACCAGCTAAGGGCATGTACCCAGGACAGTGAAGGCCCCATGGGGAGAGTCCCCAGCACAGTTTTCTGAAGCAAAGTCTCTGCCTATTCTAAGGCAAAGACGGGTTTTCACTCTGATGACGGCAAACACTCCTCAGTCCTTATAAAATGTCTTGGTGAATTTGAACTTGCCGGGAAGTATTTTACCCAGGAAACTGAGGTGGTAGTGACTGATAATGCTTGGGGGCCAAGAGCTGGCTGAGACTGGACCGGGCCATGGAAAAATAGGGGATTCCACTGGAGAAATCCCCAAGGACACACAAGGCTGGGAAAGGTAGGGATGGGCACCAGAAGGCACTGACCCTGAGCTAGGCTCAGCTGTACAGGATTCCTGGATAAGATGGCTTTGGCGAAGGCACGCCGGTCTGGTGGCCTGACATTTTCTGGCCAGTCCCAGGACTGGGCTTTTGGGACTACACTGTACAGGACTACACTGGGCTGCCCAAAGCAGTCCTCAGCTAAGCTGGACTAAACCAGATTAAGCTGGCATTTCTGAGATGAGCTTGGGCTGAGCTGAACCGGGCTGAGCTAGGCTGAACTTAGCTGCACTGAGCTGGCCTGAACTGGGCTGAGCTGGGCTGATCTGGGCTGAACTGGGCTGGGCTGAACCGGGCTGAGCTGGGCTGAGCTGGGCTGGGCTGGGCTGGGCTGGGCTGAGCTTAACTGGGCTGAACTGGCCTGGGCTGAGCTGAACCGGGCTGAGCTGGGCTGAGCTGGGCTAAACTGGGCTGAACTGAGCTGAGCTGGGCTGAGCTGGGCTGAGCTGGGCTGAGCTGAGCTGGGCTGAGCTGGGCTAGGTTGAACTAAACCAGGCTGGGCTGGGCTGGGCTGGGCTGGGCTGAGCTGAGCTGAGCTGGGCTGGGTTGAGCTAAACCGGGCTGGGATGGGCTGAGCTGAGCTGAGCTGAGCTGGGCTAGGTTGAGCTAAACCAGGCTGAGCTGAGCTGAGCTGGGCTGGGCTAGGTTGAGCTAAACCGGGCTGGGCTGAACTGAGCTGAGCTGGGCTGAGCTGGGCTGAGCTGGGCTGAGCTGGGCTGAGCTGAGCTGGGCTGAGCTGGGCTAGGTTGAACTAAACCAGGCTGGGCTGGGCTGGGCTGGGCTGGGCTGAGCTGAGCTGAGCTGGGCTGGGTTGAGCTAAACCGGGCTGGGATGGGCTGAGCTGAGCTGAGCTGGGCTAGGTTGAGCTAAACCGGGCTGAGCTGAGCTGAGCTGAGCTGGGCTAGGTTGAGCTAAACCGGGCTGAGCTGAGCTGAGCTGGGCTGGGCTAGGTTGAGCTAAACCGGGCTGAGCTGAGCTGAGCTGAGCTGGGCTGGGCTGGGCTAGGTTGAGCTAAACTGGGCTGAGCTGAGCCGGGCTGGGCTGGGCTGAGCTGAGCTGAGCTGGGCTGGGCTGGGTTAGGTTGAGCTAAACTGGGCTGGGCTGGGCTGAGCTAAGCTTAGCACTGGGCTGAGCTGGGCTGAACTGGGCTGGGCTGAGCTGGGGCTGAGCTGAGCTGAGCTAAACTGGGCTGAGCTAGGCTGAGCCGGGCTAAACTGGGCTGAACTGAGCTGAGCTGAGCTGGGCTGAGCTGGGCTAGGTTGAGCTAAACCGGGCTGGGCTGGGCTGGGCTGGGCTGAGCTGGGCTAGTTTGAGCTAAACCGGGCTGGGCTGGGCTGGGCTGGGTTGAGCTGAGCTGGGCTGAGCTGGGCTGAGCTGGGCTAGGTTGAACTAAACCGGGCTGGGCTGGGCTGGGCTGGGCTGGGCTGGGCTGAGCTGAGCTGGGCTAGGTTGAGCTAAACCGGGCTGAGCTGAGCTGAGCTGAGCTGGGCTGGGCTAGGTTGAGCTAAACCGGGCTGAGCTGAGCCGGGCTGGGCTGAGCTGAGCTGAGCTGAGCTGAGCTGAGCTGAGCTGGGCTGGGCTGGGCTAGGTTGAGCTAAACCGGGCTGGGCTGAGCCGGGCTGGGCTGAGCTGAGCTGAGCTAGCTGGGCTGGGCTAGGTTGAGCTAAACCGGGCTGAGCTGAGCTGAGCCGGGCTGGGCTGAGCTGAGCTGAGCTGAGCTGGGCTGGGCTGGGCTAGGTTGAGCTAAACCGGGCTGGGCTGAGCCGGGCTGGGCTGAGCTGAGCTGGGCTAGCTGGGCTGGGCTAGGTTGAGCTAAACCGGGCTGAGCTGAGCCGGGCTGGGCTGAGCTGAGCTGAGCTGAGCTGGGCTGGGCTGGGCTAGGTTGAGCTAAACTGGGCTGAGCTGAGCCGGGCTGGGCTGAGCTGAGCTGGGCTGGGCTGGGTTAGGTTGAGCTAAACCAGGCTGGGCTGGGCTGAGCTGAGCTTAGCACTGGCCTGAGCTGGGCTGAACTGGGCTGGGCTGAGCTGGGGCTGAGCTGGGCTGAGCTAAACTGGGCTGAGATGGGCTGAGCTGAGCTGAGCTGGGCTGAGCTGGGCTAGGTTGAGCTAAACCGGGCTGGGCTGGGCTGGGCTGAGCTTAGCACTGGGCTGAGCTGTGCTGAACTGGGCTGGGCTGAGCTGAGCTGAGCTGAGCTGGGCTGAGCTAGGCTGAGATGAGCTGGGCTAGGTTGAGCTAAACCAGGCTGGGCTGGGCTGAGCTTAGCTCGGCTGAGCTGAACTGGGCTGAGCTGGGCTGAGCTGAGCTGAACTGGGCTAAGCTGGGCTAAACTAATCTAAGCTGAGCTGGGCTGAGTTTAGCTGGGCTGAGCTGGGTTGAGCTGGGCTGAACTGGGCTGAGCTAAACCGGGCTGGGCTAGGCTGAGCTGAGCTGAGCTGAGCTGGGTTGCACTGGGCTGAGCTGAGCCAGGCTGAACTGGGCTGAGCTGGGCTGGGCTGGGCTGAGCTGAGTTGAACTGGGCTGAGCTGAGCTGAGCTGAGCTGGGCTGAGCTGACCTGGGCTAGGTTGAGCTAAACCAGGCTGGGCTGGGCTGGGCTGAGCTTAGCATTGGGCTGAGCTGGGCTGAATTGGGCTGGGCTGACCTGGGTTGGGCTGAGCTAAACTGAGCTGAGCTGGATTGCACTGGGCTGAGCTGAGCCAGGCTGAACTGGGCTGAGCTGGGCTGGACTGAGCTAAACTGATCTGAGCTGGATTGCACTGGGCTGAGCTGGGCTGGGCTGAGCTGGGCTGAACTGGGCTGAACTGGGCTGAACTGAGCTGAACTGGGCTGAGCTGAGCCGGGCTGGGCTGGGCTGGGATGAGCAGGGTTAGGCTGGGATGGGCTAGGATAGGTTGAGCTAAACCGGGCTGAGCTGGGCTGAGCTTAGCTGGGTTGCACTGGGCTGAGCTGGGCTGAGCTGAGCTGGGGCTGAGCTGGGGCTGACCTGGGCTAAACTGAGCTGGGCTGAGCTGGGCTGAGTTTAGCTGGGCTGAGCTGAGCTGAGCTGGGCTGGGATGTTCTGGGCTGAGCTGGACTGAACTGGGCTGAACTGGGCTAAGCTAAACCGGGCTGGGCTGGGCTGGGCTAGGCTGAGCTTAGCTGGCTTGCTCTGGGCTGAGCTGGGTTGGGCTGAGCTGGACTGTTCTGGTCTGGGCTGAACTGGGCTGCGCTGGGCTGAGCTGAGCTGAGCTGGGCTGAGCTGAACTGGGCTGGACTGGGATGAGCAGGGTTAGGCTGGGATGGGCTAGGATAGGTTGAGCTAAACCGGGCAGGGCTGGGCCAGGCTGAGCTTAGCTAGGTTGCACTGGGCTGAACTGGACTGAGCTGAGCCAGGCTGAACTGGGCTGAGCTGGGCTGAGCTGGGCTGAGCTGGGCTGGGCTGAGCTGAGATGAGTTGGGTTGAGCTGGGTTGAGCTAAGCTGGAGTAGGCCAGGCTGGGCCGGGCTGAGCTGGGCTGAGCTGGGCTGAGCTGGGCTGAGCTGGGCTGAGCTGAGCTGGGCTGAGCTGGGTTGGGCTGATGTGTGCTAGGGTTAGTACACCAAACCAATTAATCAGGGTCACTGAGCTGGCCCAGCAGAAATGGACTCTCTGAGTGGCTTGGCTTAGAGGAGTCTGATGTCCAGGCTTGTGCTAGAATAACCCATGTTGGGCCACTTAGTTCTAATTGGGGAGACCTGGCCTTGCTGGACTGTCCTGACTAACACTGGGCTGACCTCAATGACCTGGTTGTGCAAAGGACGGGCCAAGAGGAATCTGCATAATTCCCACTCCTCGTGTTCACAGTCTCTGCTGACCCTAGACACACAGGCCTGGGCTGGTGGTCTGTCTGGGTGCTTGGGGGGTCCTCTCTCCATGCTGTCAGCCTGCCACATGGACGGTTCACGGGGCTCGTGGCTGAGTGTGCCTACGTGGCTCTGGGGTCTCAGAGGGAAGGCACCGCCAGTCAGGGCCGAGCTGTCCTGAGCTGAGAGCCAGGCACCAGAGTGCACTTGAGTGCAAGGGTGGCAGGTGCTGGGAGGAGGTCACATCCGCCCCTCCCAGCGTGAAGCACCCCCAACTTCCCACAAGCCCAGAGCTGGACTTCTGCAGCAGGGCAGGGGCCGCCTTGCCTCCCCTTCGCAGCAGGACCTGGGCCTCGACACAGCTGCCCACTGCGCCGTCGGTCCAGGCTGGGGAGGCCGCGAGGGCAGCCCTCGTGGTAGTGAAATGAGGGAGCCATGTGGTTGGCGTTGGCCCGCCTGGCAGAGCGTGGGAAGGAGACGCCTTCTCACCCCTGTCTCTTGTCCCTCTCTGGTCCTCAGAGACCTCATCCCGTCCAAATCTCTTCCCCCTCATCACCTGTGAGAGCTCCCTGTCCGATGAGCCCCTGGTGGCCATGGGCTGCCTGGCCCGGGACTTCCTGCCCAGCTCCGTCACCTTCTCCTGGAACTACAAGAACAACAGTGTGGTCAACAACCAGGACATCCAGACCTTCCCTCCAGTCCTGAGAGAGGGCAAGTACGTGGCTACCTCTCAGGTGCTCCTGCCCTCCGTGGACGTCCTCCAGGGTTCAGATGACTTCCTCACATGCAATGTGAAACACCCCCAGGGCAACAGTGAGGTGAACGTGCCCATCCCAGGTGAGAGTCGGGCTCTCCTACCCATGGCCGGGGATGGGGGCAGGGAGGGGGGTCAGGTGGGCTGACGTCTTGTCCCCTTCACCGCAGTGCCTTTAGAGCTGTCCCCCAACGTGACTGTCTTCATCCCACCCCGTGACGCCTTCTCTGACAACAACCAGCGCACGTCCCAGCTCCTCTGTCAGGCAACAGGCTTCAGCCCCAAGAAGATCTCTGTGTCCTGGCTTCGTGATGGAAAGCCCATCAAGTCAGGCTTCAACCCAGGCAACGTGGAGGCTGAGAACCAAGGGCCCGGGCCCGTGACCTTCAGGGTGCTCAGCACGCTGACCATCACCGAGAATGCCTGGCTCAGCCAGAGCGTGTTCACTTGCAATGTGGAGCACAATGGGCTGACCTTCAAGAAGAACGTGTCCTCCGCATGCATCCTCAGTGAGTGGTCCTGGCCCCTGGTGCAGCCCCTCGGGGCAGGGACCCCTCCTCACATTCATAGGTGTCCACTCAGGGCAGCCGCTTCCTGAGCCTTGGCTTCCTGGAGCGGCCAAGGGCAGGGAGGGGGCCACTTGTCAGGTGGGGGGGCCCAGCATCCCCTCCAAGGGGTCCTTGGGGCTCAGGAAGGCTCGGCGTGGCCAGCTTCTGTTCTCTTGGGAAAACCTCCCCCCTTTGCCCGGTTGCCCATCCAGCCAGTCACTGACACAAGCTCTCTCCCGATCCAGACACGCAGGCCAGCATCAGAATCTTCGCCATTCCCCCCACCTTCGCCAGCATCTTCCAAACCAAGTCGGCCAAGCTGTCCTGCAGGGTCGTAGACCTGACCACCCGCGACAGCCTGAACATCTCCTGGACCCGCCAGAATGGCGACTTTCTGCCAACCACCACCATCTTCCAGAGCAACCTCAACAACACCTTCAGTGCCACGGGGGAGGCCACCGTCTGTGCAGAGGACTGGGAGTCAGGGGAGGACTTCACCTGCACGGTGACCCACACAGATCTGCCCTCGCCACTGAAGAAGACCATCTCTAAACCCAAGGGTAGGAGTCTGCTTCTCTTCTGCCCCGGGACTCTCCCACAGCCTCTCCCCCCAGCCCCCCACCTGAGCTAACAGCCGCCTTTCCTCCCACAGACGTCAACAAGCAACCGCCCTCTGTCTACGTCCTGCCACCCAGCCGGGAGCAGCTGAGCCTGCGGGAGTCAGCCACAGTCACTTGCCTGGTGAAGGGCTTCTCACCCGCAGATGTGTTCGTGCAATGGCTGCAGAAAGGCCAACCCATGTCCTCTGAGAGTTACGTGACCAGTGACCCGACACCCGAGCCCCAGGACCCCCACCTCTACTTTGTCCACAGCACCCTGACTGTGAGTGAGGAGGAGTGGAGCTCGGGGGAGACCTACACCTGTGTTGTGGGCCACGAGGCCCTGCCCCACATGGTGACGGAGAGGAGCGTGGACAAGTCCACCGGTAAACCCACCCTGTACAACGTGTCCCTGGTCTTGTCTGACACGGCCACCACCTGCTACTGACCTGTGGGCCGCCCCACTCTGGGTGGATCCCAGAGTCCCTGGGGAACCCGTCGCTGTGTGTGCATGTGTGCAAACTAACCGTGTCAATGGGGTGAGATGTGGCGTTTTATCAAAATTAGAAATAAAAACATCCATTCAAAAGATGCTCGTCCTGAGTGAGCGATGCTCTCGCCTACCGGGGCCACAGCTGTGCTGTCCTCACCCCCAGACCAACCTCCACCACCGCCCCTGCCCCCACCCAGCCTCTGAAAGTCTCCGTGCTCCTCTCGCTGCTCTCATGGCCACCCAGGTGTGTGGCACACACGTACACACACACGGACACATGCACACATGTGCAGGCTTATATGTGCATGCACGTGGGTACCTGTACACACACAGACACAGACACATGGACACACCCACATGCACACAGGCACACATGTGCGTGCACATGGGTACTTACGCACGGGCACAGACACATGGACTCACACACATACACACACCTGCACACATGCACACACACAGACACATGGACACACACACATGCACACACATGCAATCTTATACGTGCATGCACACGGGTACTTCCACGTGCACAGGCATGGACACATGGACACACAGACACATGGACACACACGCATGCACACAGGCACACACGTGCATGCACATGGGTACTTACACACAGGCATGGACACATGGACACACACACATGCACACACATGCACACACAGACACAGACACATGGACACACACACATGCACACATGCACACACAGAGACACATGGACACACACATGCACACAGGCACACACGTGCATGCACATGGGTACTTACACATGCACAGGCACAGAAACATGGACACACAGACACACACATGCACACCCATGCAGGCATGTAAACACACACACAGGAAACACACATGTACATGGACACAGGCACTCATGCACTGTACGTGGGTGCAAATACACATGCATACACACCCATGGACATAGACGTGGAGGAACTTGCATACACACACAGAGATGCACAGGGATATGGACATGCACACACATACATACAAGCACACACCCATACATGTGGACACACGCAGACACATGCACACATAGGTACACACACATACACACAGTCACAGATACACTGACGTGCACACACGAGGTCACTCGGTGCCTCAGGCAGGCACTTCCGCCCTCTCCAGCCACGTCACTTTCTGCAGGCCTTCATGCCCACGCTCTGCTCGTCCTTCTGTCTCAGCTCGGAGGTGTGTCCATGGGCTGGCCCAGCCTGGGCACTGACCATAGCCACCGTTGGCAGGCCCGGGGCCAAAGGAAGCCCCTGCCATGCCCAGGCACCCACGGGTGAATGGACAAGGCAGGCAGTGCCTGGACACCGGCCCCAGAGGTGGGGAGGCCCCTCCCTAGAAGGAGGCTGTAGAAAGCGTGATCTGAGTGGGGAGCCCCTGCAAACACCCAGCCCTGGAAAGGGTGGGAAGTGAGGCCCCAGGAGCAGGAGTGAGGGAGAACAGAGCCCAGTGGGCAGAAAAGGGGAGGGGCCTGAGTAGGATCTCCTCTCCTGAATGGGCAAAGGCAACACAGCCCCCTTCGGGCCCCGTCCCAGGCCCTCTCTGGCACCAAGCCCTTGGGCACCTGAGTTCACCTGTGCAGGGGCTGCAGACCCCACTGAGTGTCCTCAGCCTGACCACCCCAGTGTTAGCCTCCCTGGAGCCTCAGGGCTCTGTCTGACCCTTTGGCCCCAGAGTTCTGGGAGGGCAGACAAGCCAGCCAGGGCCCCACAAATGCTAGTCACTCCCAGAAGGAGAGACAGCGAGTGGGAATCTCACTAGGAAGTGAAGAGGTCCCTTTGGGCCCAGACATCTGCCAGCTCCTCACTGCCAGCCCTCGCTGGCCTCGGTGGCCAGGGCCACACCTGTCCCAAACCACAGGTGGCAGGGGGCCCTGCTCTGTGCCTCTCAGCCGCAGGTGGCTACGGCTGTGTCACCACACCCCACAGGAGAGCTCAGGACACTGTGAGCCACTCTTCTGGGGTCACTGCCTCCGGCCCCAGCCCAGGCCGCACCCCCACGTCTATGTTTCTCTGTCGCACTCTCTGCCATCCCAGGGCTCCTAGACAAGGTGCTCAGGGCTACCCTGCTCTGCTTTGGCCACATTCTGCCTCCACCTGGCCCCCTGCTTTGGGCTGTCAAGGCCCAGCTAACGCTTGGCTTAGACCCTTCCCGACTGAGCCCAGGAGCCCTCAGCCCCACAAGGTGGGTGCAAGGGAGACTGCAAGGCCAGGAGGCCATGGACACCCTCTCCTGCCCCACCTGTCCCTCCCGGGTGCAGCACAGCCGAGGGCCGAGGGTGGTTCTGGGGCTGGACTGTGCTGGTGCTGGGCCTGACCCCTCTGTGCTGTGTCCCCTGCAGAGGGGGAGGTGAGCGCCGAGGAGGAGGGCTTCGAGAATCTGAACACCATGGCCTCCACCTTCATCGTTCTCTTCCTCCTCAGCGTCTTCTACAGCACCACAGTCACCCTGTTCAAGGTAGTAGCAGCCTGGAGGGGGAGGGCACAGATGGCCTCAGGCTGAGCCTGACCCACTGTCCTCGGGCAGCAGGGAAACAGCTCATGTGTCTGTCGTCTGCAGGTGAAATGACCCTCCCCGCTAAGAACTTCAGAGACCCAGAAGATGGGACCCAGGGGGGCACCGCCTTGGGGCCTGGGGTTCCCAGCCTGCAGACCCTGTCGACTTGCACTTAAATCCTTCCCACGTCACCCCTCCCGCTTGCCACCCAAAGACGCAGGCTTCTCAAGACCAGGCCAAGTGCTGTGGACGCAGCACCGCTCTGCAGTGTGCACACATGTCACCTTGAAATAAATGTGTATATTTTATCCTGTGAAACTGCTTCCTCGTGAAGGCTCTTTATCCCGAACTGCACCCATGTGTGCTGTGTGTGCATCCAGGGGTGGCCATCCCTCGTTGCGAAGCGTGTGTGAGAAAGGGGGGGGTCTGTCTGCACACTGCCTGCCAGGGGACATGGAGGAAAGATCTCCGTGAGGGAGACCCAGAGTCTCAGGCTCATCCAGTCTGCTGAAGGACGGCAGCCGAGCTCGAGAGGGTCCCAATCACGTCGGGAGCCAGCAACCAAGCTTGGGCCTCAGGGCTCTCCAACAGGGCTCTCCACCTACAAGTCCCTGTCCCGAGGGTTTGTCCCACCTGCTGAGGCATCTGGGGCGTGTGGATGGGAGGAGAAGTTTCTGGTGAGACGGTTAGGAGAGCATCTGGTGGAGGGGAGGCACAAGAACAGTCTCCGTCCCCCCAGGCCACCGTAGACGAGGGCCAGGCCGTGGCAGAGGCGGGGGTGGGACCCGTGGCAGAGGCTCGCCTGGACACGGCACAGATAGCCAGGGCGGCCACAGGCCATGGGGCGGTGGCAGCGAGGGCCCAGGTGGAGGCCAGACCTTTCCTGGGTAGCCACATGGCTGCTATGACATGCTTGCTTGGACCACACAGGTGATGCCTTAGCAAAAGGAGGCCCGGCGAGACCCTGGGCCCTGTGTCCAGACAGGAAGAGACCCTCCCAAAGCTTCTAGTTCTGGCTCCTCTCTGCCAGCTCCCTGCCTTCCTCTCCCTCTCCCTTCTCCAACATCCACCAGGAGCAGACAGCAGAGGCCCAGCCCCTCCTCTGGCACTTTGCTCAGAAACGTCCCGAGCCGCGTGTCCACACGGCCCACAGCCGAGACATGAGGCCCTCCGCCCTCCCTTCCTCTCCAAGCCCTCATCAGAATTGCCTGTGACATCCAAATTCATGCGCACAGTCTTCAAGGCAGTCCGGCTTTTTCTGACGTGCACCTCAGAACCACAGCCTCGGGTTCTGACACCACATGGGTACTTCCACGTGTCAGCTCTGTCCGGTGCTCCACTTCTGACACCGGAGTGTGTATGCCCCTCTTCTCCTGCGGCAGCCGACACAGCGGGAGCCGGACGCTGACCATGTCACTTCTGGGGGCGCATTCCCTCCATGCCCCCCAACCCTGGCGACTGCCCGTTGTGTCCAATCCTGGGTCTTCCCTCCAATCCCACTGTCGTCCTCGGGCTCAGCGCCCTGTCTGATCCCTAGTCCTCCCCCTCAGTCCCTCCGTCGTCCTCGCACACAACGCCGTGTCTGATCCCTGGTCCTCCCCCCAGTCCCACCGTCGTCCTCACGCGCAGCGCCCTGTCTGATCCCTGATCCTCCCCCCAGTCCCTCCGTCGTCCTCGCACACAACGCCGTGTCTGATCACTGGTCCTCCCCCCAGTCCCACCGTGGTCCTCGCGCTCAGCACCCTGTCTGATCACTGGTCTTCCCCCCAGTCCCTCCATCGTCCTCGCGCACAGCGTTGTGTCTGATCCCTGATCCTCCCCCCAGTCCCTCCGTCGTCCTCGCACACAACGCCGTGTCTGATCACTGGTCTTCCCCCCAGTCCCTCCATCGTCCTCGCGCACAGCGTTGTGTCTGATCCCTGATCCTCCCCCCAGTCCCTCCGTCGTCCTCGCGCGCAGCACCGTGTCTGATCTCTGGTCCTCCCCCCAGTCCTTCCGTCGTCCTCATGCGCAGCGCCCTGTCTGATCATGGTCCTCCCCCCAGTCCCTCCGTCGTCCTCGCGCGCAGCGCTGTGTCTGATCCCTAGTCCTCCCCCAGTCCCACCATCGTCCTTGCTCGCAGCGCCGTGTCTGATCCGTAGTCCTCCCCCCAGTCCCACCATCATCCTTGGCATAAGGCCTGTCTGATCACCGGTCCTCCCCCCAGTCCCACCATCCTCCTCATGCAGAGCACGTCCTGTTCATGTCTATATCCCCTTTTGTAAGGACAGTCACGCTGCATTTGGAGCCCACCCTCTGGCAGTATGACCTCATGACTTTATCTACTGTGACTGCGTCCTCCCAACAAGATCACGTTCTGAGGCACTGGGGTCTAGGGTGCAATGCAGCCCACAGACCCAAGTTCAGGGCCCGAGGGGAAGACAGGGAGGCTGCACAGCGGGGGCCTCTGGCATGTGGATGGGAGAAGGCAGGGGCACGGTGGCCAGGTGCTTGGGAGAGCAGAGAGGTGGGTCCCGCCCCCAGGGGACCAGTGAGGAGGGGGGTTGGCACCCCCACCCACCCAGACAACCTCAGTCCAGGCTGAAGAATGGGCATGACTGACCCTGTCTACGCAATGGCAGCACGGTGCCCTGGGGGGACGTGGGATGAGGCAGGAGCCAGGAGGAACGGGCCCACAGACTAAGATACAGCAGAGCCCTCAGGGACCTCACGCTTGCTCAGCCGCCCTTGGCCAGCCAGGTCCCTGGGGAGAGGACAAGGGGACTGGGACAGCCCACCTGGAGTCCCTCATCCTGGGACCTGCCGCCCGTAGGGCCCAGTGTGCAGCACAGCCTGTCCACCCCGCCCCAGGGCACAGGGTCGGGGGGCGGGGGGGAGGGCCGACCCCACCCACTCCTCGGAGAACCACACAGAAGTCTGGCCACGTGGCCCCTCTGCAGGCAAACGGCACCTGGGCCGCGGTGGCCAGGGGCCAGCAGCTGGAGCCCTGGGTGTGGGGACACATGGCCCCGGGCCCATCACGGAGGGACCACCCTGCACTGGGGTCTGGGCAACCCCAACCTCGGGCTCCGCAGTGGGAGCCCCAGCCACTCGGCCGGCTCTGCCCTGCCACACACCCCCACCCCGCACCCTTGGGAGCCCCAACCCCGGAACCCCGTGTCTGTCTTTCAGCCTCCGGAGAAGCGCTGCACGTGTTCCCCTTGGTCTCGGGGTGTCAAGCCCCGAAAGAAGGCGACCCCGTAGTCCTGGCCTGCTTGGCAAGAGGATACTCCCGAGAGTCAGTGCAGGTGACCTTGGTTTCGGAGAAGCAGGACCAGGCCACAAAGACCAATCTCTTCATGCTGAAGGCACAAGACAACACTGAGCTGTCCTTCCTGACTGCCCGGTGGAAGCCAGACCCCCACCAGTGCAGCACCGCCAGCGGCAAGCTGCAGAAGGCCTTCCAGTGGCCAGGTGGGTGGCCCCGAGACCACAAGGAGGGCCCTCCCGGGTCTCCCACACCTTCCTCCAGGGCCTGACCCCAAGGACCGACACAGGCACCCAGGCCTCAGCACGGTGCCCATGAGGGTCACCCCTCGTCACCCCGACCCTCAAACCCTTTCCCCGCAGACCCTGTCCTCAGGGTGCAAAAGAAAGGCAGAGGCTGAGTGTGAGGCTCCCCACAGCCCAGTCCCCACCCCTGCACAGCACAACCAGCTCGTCGCTCCCTCCTGCCATTTCCAGGTCCTCCCGTCCACCACGCAGCCCCCACCCCTGCACAGCACAACCAGCTCGTCGCTCCCTCCTGCCATTTCCAGGTCCTCCCGTCCACCATGCAGCCCCCACCCCTGCACAGCACAACCAGCTCGTCCCTCCCTCCTGCCATTTCCAGGGCCTCCCGTCCACCACGCAGCCCCCACCCCTGCACAGCACAACCAGCTCGTCCCTCCCTCCTGCCATTTCCAGGGCCTCCCGTCCACCACGCAGCCCCCACCCCTGCACAGCACAACCAGCTCGTCCCTCCCTCCTGCCATTTCCAGGGCCTCCCGTCCACCACGCAGCCCTCCCACCTCAGTGCACACACGGTCCGGCCCTCACCTGCCACTTTCCTCTGATTTCAGCATCTTGGGAAAATAAGACCCCCCTGTCGACTCTTGGGCCAACCCCAGCAGAGGACTCCACCACAGTGCCCAGCACTGCCAGGGTCTCAGGTGAGGAGCCCCCACCCCAGCACACCCTTTCCTGCCTTCCCATCTCTTAGGATGCCCCCTTCAGGCAGCCCTCCATGACTTCTCCCGCAAGGCTTCAAGTCCCATCTGAGCCAGGAAAGACAGGCCCTGAACTGACGTCTACCAAGCACCTACTGTGCACCAGGCCCTGTGCTTGGCACCAGCAGACACGCCTCTGGCCCTTTGTGAACAGGAGACCCACCCAAGACACCCCGCGAAAGCATAGCTGACAAAGGCAGGCCCACGGGCCAGGACTGGGACGCAGCTGACCCAGCAGCCCACAGGACTGGGCCCTGAGCTTGTCATGGGGCCTCACTTGAGGATGCGTCACCAAAGCGGCCAGGAGTGACCCTTACAGAATTGTAGCATGCCCCCTGAAGGCTCGGGGGCCGTGGCATGGGACCCAAGGCCTCCCCGCAGCAGGAGCCGCCCTCCCCTCCCGCCCACACTGGCTCCCCGTCGCCCTGCTGGCGTCTCCGGAGGAGGGTCTGACAGTCACTCCTGTGCCACGTTAGCAGAAGCATTTGGACAGAGAGCCTCCCCCCACGGGTGGCCCCCACCCAGGCCAGAACCGCGACACCCCCATCTCCAAACACGGCCAGGGCCCTGGCTCCACGTGGGGGGACTGATCAAGAGACAGGGGAGTCCCCCGGGCAAGAATGCAGAGTGGTCTGTGCAGCGGGACTCGCTCACCGGTCCCCGTCCCCCGGGGCATGTGAGCCTCAGCACGCCCGCAGCCAGACGCTGCCCACAGCCTGTTTCCTCCTACAAGCTGGGAACAGTCTTTGCAGTTTGAGAGGAATGGCGGAGGCGGGGAGGGGGTGAGAGGAGGAGAGGCAGAAAAGCCTAAAGATTTGCTGTCTGACCCTTTACAGAGCAAACTTCTGGGACCGGTAACTCACCGGCCATTGTCGCCACAAGTGTGGAAGTGACTGTGGCGTGGTGACTAGGGGGCAGTGGCGGGTCCGGGCAGGTCTCAGAACCCCAGAGAGCAGGAAGGCTGAGGGGCCCAGGGAGGCCACGGCCCGACCACGTGTGCAGCACACAGTCTCTCCCCCCACCTCCCTCCGCAGTGCCTTCCACCAGCCACACCCAGGCGCAAACCAGAGAGCCGGAAAGGACAGCGGACACCAGTCTCAGAGGTCAGTGCCCTGGGGCACAGAGCGGGGAAGAAGGGGAAGAACAGATTTGGGAGCCCCGGGGACAGCCCAGCTCGGGAGCAAGCCCCCGGGCCGGCGGCGGGAGGCCAGGAGGCGACAAAGGCCGGGTCTGCACCAGGGAGAGCAGCAGGCCGGGCAGTCAGAGAGGGCATGTCGCACTGCCCACAGCACCACCCCCAGGCCGGGTCTGCACGCCCCAGTGCCCCCAGTGACCGAGGCCACTGTCCTCTGGCAGAGTGTCGGAACCACACCAGCCCTCCCAGCCTCTACCTGCCACAGCCTCCCCTGCAGGGCCCATGGCTCAAGGGACGGGCCACCTTCACCTGCCTGGCAGTGGGGGCTGGCCTTCAGGAGGCCCGCTTGTCCTGGGAGGTGGCCGGGGCGCCCCTGCACGCGGGTGTGGACAGTGGGCCGCTGGAGGAGAATGCCAATGGTTCCCAGAGCCTGAGAAGCCGCCTGGACTTGCCCGTGGCCTCCTGGGCCTCGGGGGCCAACATCACCTGCACGCTGAGCGGCCCGGACGTGGCTTCCCAAGTGGTGTCCGCAGCTCCCAAGGAACACGGTGAGGCCCCCTCCACAGCCCCCAGGGAACACGGTGAGGCTGGGGGCACTGCGCGCGCACCCCCCGCCTGGCACAGCCGCTCCTCTGTCCGGGACCCGGGCCACCCAGCTTCCCCCAAGGCCCCGGGTGGCCCGCGCATGACCAGGCTTCTCCTCGCAGCTGCCTCTGCGCCCAGCAGCCTCACGGTCCACGTCCTGACTGTGTCCAGAGCAGCCTCCTGGCTCCTGTGCAAGGTGTCCGGCTTCTCGCCCCCAGACGTCCTCCTCACCTGGCTAAGGGACCAGGTCCAGGTAGACTCTGCTTCCTTTGCCACTGCACCCCCCGCAGCCGAGCTGGGGAGCAGCACCTTCGAGACCTGGAGCATCCTGCACATCCGCACGGCCCAGGCCCCTCGCCCGGACACCTACACGTGTGTGGTCCGGCACGAGGCCTCCCGAAGGTTGCTCAACGCCAGCTGGAGCCCAGACACGGCCAGTGAGTCACACATGGGCACGGGGCCAGGGCTGGGGGGGGAGGGGCAGTCCCAGAGGAGCTGAAGGGCTAGGTCCTGGGGCTGCAGCCAAGGGACTGTGCCACCCAGCCAGGATGACCCTGCCCCAGCCTGGTGGGCACCTGGAGTGTGCACACATTTTCCCTGCACTCAGGGCTTTGGATGCCCTGACACCTGTCCCCCTGAAGCCTGTCCTTATGTCCACAGGCCATGTGCTGGACTAGGAGGGGTGGGAGGTAGGTGTCACCCCTGCCGGGCCCCCAAGGAGCAGCCATTTCCCACCAAGACCTGCCCCATTGCTGAGCTCAGAGCAGGGGCCTCCCCTGGGGAGGCTGGTTATCCCAGACACAACCCTCCCAGGGACATCTGAGCCTCCCCAAGCCCCAGACCCCCACTGGCTTGGGAGAACAGTCAGCACCTCAGAAGCCAGGTACACCCAGAAGTGGGAGCTGGGCTGGGGTGCCCAGAGAATCTGACCCGCACATGCCCACAGCAGGCCCTGACTGCAGGCCACCTGCAGGGCAGAGGGGACAGAGGCCCACTAGGGTGGGGGCTCACACTGGAGGTCCAGGGCTCACTCTCCCCTCAGAGGCTGGCTATCAGGCCCCCTCACCACCTCTTCAGGGGGCAGCACCCAGGCAAGGCCCTGGAGGGACAGAGGTGGACACCTCAGGCCAAGCAGGTAGCAGGACACCATCCCCCCGCTGCTCGAACATGGAGAGGTGGCCCTAGGAGTCGGGTAGAGGCAGATGCCATGTGGAGGCCATGCCAGCAATGTGGTGGGGGGGGTCACACAGGAAGCCTGTGCCCCCTAGTCCTCAGCCCCCTAGTCCACCTGCCTGTGTCCCAGCAGGCCTCCCCGTGATGTCCCAGCACCAGCCCCTGTCCCCAATGAGGCTGGGACTCCTGGTCCTCAGCCCATCTCCACAGCATTGCCCCCTGCCCTCTGGGCACCCTCTTCCCTGGCTCAGGCCCCCAGGCACATCTGTTCTCCAGTCATCAGAGCAGCCTCCTGGCCCTGCTTACCTTCCCTCCCCTGATCCCCTAAGCAGGTGTGTAAGGAGATCGACCCCCCCACCCGAGGCTCCTTGAGAGCCAGTCCACGCTGACCTCCTCCAATGTCCACTCTCCTACACCCAGCAGATGGGAGCCCTCCCCAGGCACAAACCAGGCCTCTCCATCACAGGTGATATCACAGGTGAGGCTGGACCAGCCCCCTGGACAGACTCAGCCAAGGCTGGAGACTGGTCTGCCGTCATGCACAGAGCCCCAGGTGTAGGCTGCAGGTGTGTGTGCACGTGCACCCCTGGTCACCTGAGCACACGCACATGCCCAGCATCATCATTGTTATAAAGCATCACACGGAAGGTCCCCCCACACCAGGCCCCTGACCTCTTCCTCCTGACCTGGTTCTGCTCCTTGGCCTGTGTCCTGCTCCTTGGCCTGCTCCTTGGCCTGCTCCTTGGCCTAAGCTTATCCCCCACATTTCCCCCTTTTTGCTTTTCTTGGTTCTTCTAGTCTTGTGTTTGAGAACTGTCATGATGAGCTCCTGGTCCTCCTTTTGCTTTTGGATGGCTTGGAGGGAGATTCTGCAAAGACATAAAAAGAGACACAGTAAAAGCATTCTGCCTCCCAGAGTGATCCAGAATTTGAGATGGGTGCTAGCTGTAAGTGAGAAAGGATTTAGGTAACGCCACATTCCCCAGGAATCAGCTCATTCATTTTTAAGCTGATCCTCTGTATATTGTAGCTGTTGGCTCAATGTCGTATCTAAATCTTCTATATTGTCAGAGAGGTGGGAAGAAAAGTCACTTCAAAGGTGTGTCTGGACAGCGTCCCAAGTTGGGAGTGATTCTAAGGAATGGCAGTCACGCGTATATGCTGGTTGTTAGGGTCACAGGGCAGTTTAGAGCGGAGGAACAAGGCCTCCTGTTTCTTTCCAATGAATTCCACTGCAGCCTCAAGAGCTTCAAGGCAGGCCAAGACTTGTTTATTAATCGAAGTTTGGCTTACAGATTCTTTGGTGTTATTAATTTGTTAAGGACATGGGCTGTCTGGATAGTATGATGCAGACTGACTCCAGCTACGGTGGCAGGGGTGATAACGCCTACTGCTACTAGGATGCCCGTGATTAATAGGCTAACAAATCTTTTCCGCCTTGCAGCAGAGTGTCAGTGTCGAAGAAGCTTGGAAAGCACGCCTGGTCCTGATGGATGCATGTAGGACACAGAGCTGTTAACAGGAACCAGGCTGAGACGCACTGTCTAAGCACTAATAAAGAGGAGATGTTTAATTGGGTGATGTTATCATGACTTATGCAGGACATAAACCAGCCTTGGGGCATAGAGATATTATAATTATGTCCTAGTTGTCAGATCTGGATGGTGGAGGTAGCAAAGAGAACATAGGGAGAAGGGACACAAGTAGTCCCTTGAACTGGTCCATGTGAACTGGTTATCGTACAGGGAGGCCCCAGTTAGGTTAGCATGTGGTTCTACATAAATTTCACCATGGCTAATAGGAAGAGTGAAGAAGGGAAGACCTAGCTTCCAAAGACTAACAAGCCAAGGTCGTTTTAATTTTCCTTTATATGCAGAAACTATAGGGCCAGACGAATCTCCATTTTTCCAAAAAATATCCCCCTGCTAGGCTGGCCAAAGGATACGGTCTTATTAGACTATTTTGTTTCATGATATCCTCTAGGACCCCTATCATAACAGTCCAATTACCCCAGTGAAGATTATGTTCAGTCTCTCCATAACAGGTTGTCCAGGGAATAATGTTCCAGGGGTGGTCTGAATATTTGAGACTAGAGCAAGCTATAACATTAGGAGTGTGAGATATGCTTGTTTTTTGAGGTATAGCAAAGCTTGTGGCTGAGAAAAAAGGGAAAATTGTCTGGCCTTGTAGAGGTTTTGGGCTGTACTTGCAAAAGCCAATTGATTCTTCGTTTAATACGAGCAGATAAGTTGTTGAGTTTGGTAACACACACAGGAGGTGCTGGAGGAAGCCACCACTGAGGTCTTGGCATTTAAAGCCAATGCTCTTGTTCCATTTGGAAGGGAGGGTTAAGAGTGGCTCCTCCCATGAACTCAGTGTCATTGTTGCTAATAAGAATAAGGCTGTGCCAGCCTCCAGTGGCTCGGACACCCCCCAACAGCCCAGGCCCGGCCATGGGCAGCCCTGCACAGTGGAGGACATGTCCAGACAACAGTACTGACCCCGCTGCCTCCTAGGAGTGTTAAGCTGTCAAATAGAGGTGGGTTAAGGAGATGAGCCCGATATGAATATCGAGCTTGGCCTGGACAGATGAGGGCAAGGAGTTACACGTATTGAATTTTTGTTAATGACAGAAGTCACGGCCATCAGATGCGAATCGGGGGTATATGCAATATCACTGTGTTGTAAGAGGATGCCAGCCTGGTTAGACAGGCGTTTTAAGGCTTCCCCGTGTTATATCATGGGCAAGGACTTGTGTTTGTAGAGTGGCTTCAGGATGAGGAGTCCACGAAGAGGCTTCTCCCACCTTGAAGAAGGGGGCCGCTCCCTCGGGGTCATTCTCCGGAAGTCTTGGTTCATCGGACTATATCCTAGGGTCTCCACCATGCCATTCCCTCATGGTTCCCTCTGAGGGAATCCACAGAGGTCGGGAATCTGAAAGAACGCGAGCATATCTTCGGCCCCAGGTGGGAAGCTGAGTGGGCCCAGTATGTGTGGGCCCCCCTTCAGGGGTTTCTGCAGAGCACCACGGGGTGAGAGGGTTTATCTGATTTCAAAGAATGTCCCTCAGCTGGGGTGAGTCCTTGAGGATTGAGATTTAAAAAGTGAAGAGTAATCACAGCCCGATCAAGAAGCTGAGGTTGTCATGCAGACAGCCAGGGGTATCTCCCCCTTTCTGTTTTTTCACATGTTTTGAGCATAATATCTGCTCATTTTACAATTGCTTGGCCTTGTGGATTGTAAGAAACGGGTAACTCCAACCAAGGCTTAAGTGAAACAACTTAAAAGGGCATGTTGTCCTGCTGTTTTACCCTTTTTGTTAAAATTATTTACACGTTTATGTATTGACTTACTTATTCATTACCATTAACGAAAATGTGTTATGTTTTCTGTAGTTGTTGTAGGGTGCACTAATTTTACTTCTGCTCAGCAGTAACTGACATATCGATCACTGGCCGTTGAGGCAGGGGGTTAAAGGGCCAAAGCCGGGGCGCCTGGGTGGCGCAGTCGGTTGAGCCTCCGACTTCAGCCAGGTCACGATCTCGCGGTCCGTGAGTTCGAGCCCCGCGTCGGGCTCTGGGCTGATGGCTCAGAGCCTGGAGCCTGTTTCCGATTCTGTGTCTCCCTCTCTCTCTGCCCCTCCCCCGTTCATGCTCTGTCTCTCTCTGTCCCAAAAATAAATAAACGTTGAAAAAAAAAAAAATTTTAAAGGGCCAAAGCCAAGGTCTATTCCCCTGCCTTTCTCGGCAATGACCACACAAATATGTTTCAGCCATGTGAATATCCATTTGTGGCATACGATGGGCTAAGTTTAGCAAAACGGCTCCCACGTATCTGAGTAAAAGCCCTTCAAATATCATCCCCCCGTCATCTGGCAGAGGCATCCAGTCCCCTGCTAAACAGGAACACAAACGTGGAGGATTTGGAGGCCAGCACCAAGGGTATTGCCATCATTTTCCCAGCCTTTGGCTCAAAGGAGGAGGAATTTGAATCTCAACCCCGTATAGTTTTCAAATCCATTTACTTTAACTTTAGTCCGTCCCGACCACACATAAAATTCCTTTTTAAAGATTTCCTGCACGAAACTTCCACAACTTTTCTTTGCATTTAGATTTTGTCCCAAGCCATTTCTTTGCAAAGAACCAGTCTTGTATAGGACAAAATTACTTTCTTTTACCTTCAACAAAATATATTTACATTTCTTATATCTTTCTTTCATATCTCCTACTTTCCTACATACAGAGCTGCTTTGTTATTTTTATCAGTTTTAACTACACTTAGCAGAATTTTAGCTCTTAGAAACCTTAGTCTCCAGTGAAAACTAGATAGCGACCAATTGTGAATTGTCTGTTACTTAGAAAAATGTAGGCGGTAGACTTATGAATCCATTAAGCATAAAGCATGTTTTTTAACAGTTCCAAATATCCTTAGTCTTTATTTTGCAACAAGTCAAAAGCACAAACCTACATCTGGTAGTTAGTGCTTTAGCCTCTTATCTCATTAGATATCCAATGAATTTACCTCAATTTATTTTTTCAATATGAAAAAATTACCGTCAAATTGGTTTCCATACAACACCCAGTGTTCCTCCCAACAGGTGCCCTCCTCCATGCCCGTCACCCACCCTCCCTTCCCTCCCACCCCCCATCAACCCTCAGTTTGTTCTCAGTTTTTAAGAGTCTCTTATGGTTTGGCTCCCTCCCTCTCTAACCATTTTTTTTTCCTTCCCCTCCCGCATAGTCTTCTGTTAAGTGTCTCAGGATCCACATAAGAGTAAAAACATATGGTATCTGTCTTTCTCTGCCTGACTTATTTCACTTAGCATCACACTCTCCAGTTCCATCCATGTTGCTACAAAGGGCCATATTTCATTCTTTCTCATTGCCACGTAGTATTCCATTGTGTATATAAACCACAATTTCTTTCTCCATTCATCAGTGTATGGACACTTGGGCTTTTTCCATAATTTAGCTATTGTTGAAAGTGCTGCTGTAAACATTGGGGTACAAGTGCCCTTATGCATCAGTACTCCTGTATCCCTTGGGTAAATTCCTAGAAGTGCTATTGCTGGGTCATAGGGTAGGTCTATTTTTAATTTTTGAGGAACCTCCACACTGTTTTCCAGAGTGGCTGCACCAATTTGCATTCCCACCAACAGTGCAACGTTTCTCCACATCCTCTCCAGCATCTATAGTCTCCTGATTTGTTCATTTTAGCCATTCTGACTGGCGTGAGGTGATATCTGAGTGTGGTTTTGATTTGTATTTCCCTGATGAGGAGCAACATTGAGCATCTTCTCATGTGCCTGATGGCCATCTGGATGTCTTCTTTAGAGAAGTGTCTATTCATGTCTTCTGCCCATTTCTTCACTGGATTATTTGTTTTTTGGGTGTGGAGTTTGGTGAGTTCTTTATAGATTTTGGATACTAGCCCTTTGTCCGATATGTCATTTGCAAATATCTTTTCCCATTCCGTCAGTTGCCTTTTAGTTTTGTTGATTGTTTCCTTTGCAGTGCAGAAGCTTTTGTCTTCATGTTTTTGCCTTTTGACGGCATGGGGAGGAGTGCTGTCTGAAGCACTGAAGGTTCAGATAGCAGGCCTTACCCCAGGCGGTGCAGAAATGGGAGGAAGGGGGAGAGAAGACAGAAAAGGTGAGGAACCTCCAAGAGGCCTGAAGGCAGAGAGGGGCACAGAGGACAAAGAGTTTATATGGTCCTAAAGTCTGTCAGCTCAGCTAGATGAACAGATATCGATTTTTGTTTTGTTTTGTATCATTTGTTTTGTTTTGTTTTGTTTTGCACTAGTGGAATTAGGCAGTCCACGTTGGGCCAGAAAAGGCAGGGAAGTTCCCCCAAACAAAAGGAGTTTCGGCAGCTGCTTGGGAATATTCCTTAAAATCTCTATCCCGAGGTAGACTAGCCAGAGACAATTGGTTCTAATCATCATAGTTATTAACCCAGGAAATGAATGAGGGAGAGGCCCTCACATAGAGTAAGACTAACAGAGTGTATAGGGAGAAACAGTGAGACAGAGAGAGTTAGAGTCCCTATATCAGGGATGCCCTCTGTAAAATCCACTGCACTATTTCGGTGCATTGCTTTGCTGACAATGACTGGAAGCTGGGCTGGCTGCCTTGGTTGGGGATACTGCCTTGTGTCAGTTGTTGAAAAGACACCAGAATAGCAGTGGCAAAGTTCTGCACAGCACGAGTCATGCGAACGTCATGAAACTCTTGGGCACAGACAGCATACTGGGCTGGGGTCCGGATGATGTTCTTAAGAGAGCCCCAGTCCCAGGCACACACGGAATGAGAGCCGCGAATATTTTCTAAAATACCCAATGTAAAAGGGCTGTGATGGACATACAGCCGAACTGATTTTTGCAATTCTTTTACAATTAGAAAGAGCAGGCCTTCGTGACCAAATTGCCCATTTTGCCTGTCGATGGGAAATAGGTGGAGTTTACTGGCCTTATGGGCTTTTTTTAATGCACTTTTGCACTGGGGTGAGGACTTTATCAGAGCAGGTCGGTGAGGTTTTCAGAGGCTCGATATCGATACCGTACCATCGTTTTGGGGGAGGAGGACTATCTCCTGGCTGTAAAGGAGCCACAGGCACAGGCTGGCTAGAGGGGGAGCGAGGTTTCTCCTCCTTTTTAGATAACTACATCTTCATACACACCATCCGAGCTTGAGGGGAGAAGGGCAGTATGGACAATGGACCAGGTGAGGATTAGTTTAGGGGGGTATTAGCCCCTCTAGAATGCCTGGCCTGTAACGTTTTCCCTGCTCGTCCCCACACATCAAGGTCATAAGTTCCTTGTTCTGGGAACCAAGGGCAATTTTGTTGGACAGCCAATAATCTAAGGAGAGCCTTATAATTTAGAGTAGTCCCTGCTCTCTCTCCTAGGGACTGAGAAATTCGAACATAGCGCGTTTGTTCAGGGGCTAGGGAGTCAGAGGGAGGGAGTTGCCCCATGGGAGATCTCCCAAAAAGCTCTGCGGCAGCGAATCTAGTTTCACTTTATCCCTCACCTCATCAGGTAGAGACTGTAACCAGTGCATGTGCGTTTTTTTTCTTGGAGCTCCTTTAGCGTTCTGCGGCGTCCTGCAGTCCTTGTGTCGCACTGCCTGGCCGCGGCAGCACCTTGCCACGTCGGCCCATAGTCCCCTTTCCTTCTGTCACATTGGGGTCACTTGGGGTCGTAGACTCCAAGTCTAAAGTTCTCTCTTGGCCAGCAAGAGAGCAGGGCACAGGATTAAAGTGAGAGATGGCTAATGTCCAGGAAAAAACAAGACCTGAATAAGGGCCCTTGCCCCGTTTGTATCAGGATCAGAAGGCTTACAAACACGGCGATGGACGTGCACAAAGAGACGAGGAATCTGTGAACATTAACTTGTGGACGTGAGGGAAAGGGGGTCTTGAGGATCCTCGGGGTTAGAGGTTTGGGTTAATACAAAACAAAATCCGGGCGCCGGGCAGTGGGGAGGAAGGTTGTTTA
Source organism: Puma concolor (assembly GCF_028749965.1). Taxonomy (NCBI): domain Eukaryota; kingdom Metazoa; phylum Chordata; class Mammalia; order Carnivora; family Felidae; genus Puma; species Puma concolor. The sequence goes on from NC_141672.1 coordinate 1,435,085, forward strand.
CAGCTGACCTGAGGCAGCACCTCTGTTTATCTCAGCCTCAGGGATGAGGCAGGGAGGACACGTGACTTCAGGGTTGACAAGGCACCTTTGCTTTCGTTAACCATCTCCGCTCTGGGCTGCTACGCCTGCAGTGCAGGGGTCCACAGTCCAGTTCGCCAATTTACCCAGCTTGGTCCTATTCTCCCGTGAAAGCTGCTATAGTACTAAATTGGGGGTGCTTCTGCCCTGAATGCCTAATCTTGTTTATTTCATATACCTATGCATCGGGGGCCTCTATACCCCCCTATTCTCGGTTGCCTTGTCTTGTTTACCCAAACTCGGGGGTGAGCATCCTATAGCTTCGTACTTCTCTGTGCCTTGTTAACCCGTTGGTGTAAGCCCGGGGGATTCCTAAGCTTACCCCCCACAGGTCCACACTCTCCACCTCGTGTGGGGACCCTATAGCGTCCGGACTTCTCTGCCAACTGCCTCCAGTCCTTCCCCCACTAATCACAATGGCCTCCTTGAGGGTGTCTTCCTGCCGGCCGTGCCCACACAGCCCAGCCTTGCTGCCCAGCACCGGGATGCGTGCGCTTCCAGTGAGGATGTCACAGATAATGAAGGCAGCGTGGCAAGCGGGAACAGCAGGACGGCGCCACACGCACTTTATTAACCAGCTTTATTTAAAGTCACTGAAGAGCTGAGGACTCAGAGAAGCCCAGCTGACCTGGCTCCTGGGCAAGACAACATTGTTGGCCACGTTACCCCCACCCTGGACACCGACGGACACGGTTACGTTACCCCCACCCTGGGCACAGGCGGACAGAGGTATTGGCATCCAGGGAGGAGAGAGGCCTGGGGGAATCAGTCAAGGCTTTAACGTCCACATGGGCTGACATGAGGAATAAGAGTAGGGATGAGCCCCAACTGTATCCCCTCCACCACTGACTGCCCCAGACAGGACCTGTGCTCAGAGCTGGGACAGATCTCCAGTCCTGCATGGTGCTTGGACTCTGAAGCCCAGTGGAGGGAGGGCCCTGACCCACCCCAAACATCGGAGTTGAAGCCAACTGTCCTGACATCCCACCGGCTCAAGTCCTGATTCGATAGACCAGATGTGCCCTCACCCCCGCCCCGAGGAAAGTGCTATCATGTGCTCCACTTCTCCAGTGCTGGCTGTTTGTTTGCAATGCCCGGTGTGCAATCAAAAATTAAAAGACATGCAAAGAAGCAGAAAAGCTTCAGCCATAATCAAGATAAGAAGCAGCAGAGTTAGACCCACAGGAGATCCAGATTCTGTCATTAACAGCAGTTCCGATCACGTCCAACCACATCACAGCATCTCCTGGGCCAAGCCCGACACGAAGCCCACCGGCCTGGCCCGCCTCACTGGACTGAAGGGTGCAAATGAACATGTCACCCACCCACCCTCCTGTCCTCTGAGCAGCCTTCGATGCCCTGGGGCTCAGTCTGGTGCTCTGGTGGGGGGTCAGACACACGGCCTTTACCTGGACAGGGCACTGTCCGTGCAGGACTGTGTAACTTTTGACTGTCCAGCTGACCCCCCCAACCGTTCACCACTACACTTCACGTGTCTGGAACAGGTTCTCTCAAATTATCCGGAGCAAGGACAGCTGCCTTTGTTAATATTTCCTGTTCTCGTGGACCAACACCTTCGTAGAATGCAACAGGGTTCAATTACTAGAAAGATGAAACTAACAAAGATTGCCATGTTTTCATTATTAGAATAAACAGACCGCTATGAAGTTTGCAAGCACACACAACCGACTTCCACGCTCACGCCCCGTGACACAGGAACTGGGCCCTGAACCAGGACCCCAGCAACCCCTCCCATCCTGGCCCCCGCCCGAGTGTCCAGGGGAGCGGCTGCTCAGAGATGCAGATCCCGCCATGCCCGCCCTGCCCCCACTCGCCCAAGCTCTCCGCGGCAGCCACCCGGGGCCCCTCTGCCCTCCCGGCTCTCTCCCAGAACAGCTTCGTGCGTGCCATTCCCACCTCTCGTTGCCTGGCTGGGTCCCCTGTGCGACTACCCCTACCGGGTGACAACCACCTCCCGCCCGCGCCCGGGACTTGTGCGCCACAGTGCTCGGCTCCGGCCCGTCTGCTGCACGGGGTGGGGGGCCCCGTCTGGCTCTGTGGGCACCGGGGGACCCAGCCGGGAGAAGCCTCACAGACTCCGGGTCGGGAGAAGCATGCCCGGAGCAGTCCCCTGTCACTCAGCAACCCGTCGTGTGCGGGTTCCGAACCGAACCTCCTCACTAGCGCCCTTGTTCCCCAGGTCTGGACATGGACCCCCCAGCCCCCCAGAGCCATGACGAGAGCGGCAGCGGCTCCACGGACCTGGAAGACACCGGCAGACTGTGGCCCACGTTCGCGGCCCTCTTCCTTCTCACTCTGCTCTACAGCGGCTTCGTCACCTTCATCAAAGTAAGGCAGCCAGCACACCTGTGTGCAGGGCTGGGGGGAGGCGATGCCCTGCCCGGTGGGGGGCACACTGGAGCCAGCCCAGGGAGCCTGGTGGGAGCGGGAGGGATGTGCAGCTGCCATGGGCCCTGGACATGGGCCCGGGGCCTGTCAGGCATCAGAGGCTCCTCCCCTCTGCCACAGCACTCCGGCCAGGAAGCGGGCACGTTGCACCTGCTCACAAGTACACCGGGGTCTGGGCCCTGTCGTCTGGGGACCTGGCTCCTCACATCCCCCCCTCTGCACCCTCCGGCCACCAGCCCCCTTCCTAACCCCTGGGCTCTTGCTGCAGGTGAAGTAGCCCCAGGAGAGCGGATGTCCTGCACCCGCAGAGAAGGGAGGCTGGGACTCCGGCCTGTGCGTGGCGCCCCGGCCCCACTTCGCCTGCCCCATGCTCGTCTCTGTCCACCTGTGCCCAGGGCTCGGCCGCCAAACCCAGCCCACGCTTCCCGAACCCGCGGCCCTGGCTGTGGGCCCTTGCCTTCCCACCTGCCAGCCGGCCCCATAAACAACCTTGCTCACATACCCTGCCTCTTGTCTCCCTGCCTCCGTCGGCTCAGAGGATCCGGGGCTGAGAGAGAGTCCCAGCCGGGATTGGGGTGCGGCTGTGGCAGGCGGGCCATGGGGGGCTGCCCCGTGGGGAAGCCGGCGGGGGGGAGAGGTGCCGCTCTGCACGCTCACAGATACACCCACCACACGCACACGCACACACGTGCACAAGCCCAGTTCACACAGAAGCGCGCGTGCACAGACACAGGCAATGCTCGCGCACACTGCAGCCTGCAGACACAGCACACGCACACACACGTGCAAGCGCCAGGCTCGTGCTTGCACGCACATAGTGCACGCACTGGTCTGCAGACCGTGTGTGCTCACGAATGCGCACAGACACATGCCCACGCGCCACACGGCTCCCAGGCACCTAGCTGGGGGCAGTGGGTGCTGCCCACACGTGGAGCTCATTCTGTGTGTGCCTGGCCCCACGGCCTCCTGGGTCTGTTCCCTCCGGTGCAGCAGGCGGGGGCAGTGCGCGCAGTCGTGCCTGAAGGGGCGCATGGGAGACCCTGGTGCTGCCCAGCGCACAGTCACCGTTGGAAGCCTGCCGTCGCCCAGGGTCCCCAGCTGCAGAAGAGGAAGTGGTCACGGGGGCAGGCGAGCACAGTGGACGCCACCCGCTGGCCAGGGGCAAGAGTGAGGGCAGCCACCGTCAAGCCCAGCCGGTCCACGGCCCCCCCGCCCCCAATGCCACAACGCTGGTGTCCCCCTGTCACTGCTCGTCCCTCTCACCACCTCCGTCCTCACCCACCCTCATCCGTCCACGGCTTCAGCTCATGCTCATCACTGCACGTGGCCAGTGGAGGCTGACCCACACCTGACAGCTGACATGCCACGACCGGACGCGGGGCTGTGGTCAGACGACCCCCATGGCCTCTGCATGTGACCTCTGGGGCAAAGGCACTTTGCAGAGGCATCAAGGTCAGCGTACAAGAAGAGAGGTGGTCTCGGCTGGTGGGGGTCACTGTTGTCACAGAGCCACAGGAGAAGGCAGCGTGACACCAGAGCAAGGTGCCCGTGGTGGCCACAAGCCCAGGTGCTGCTCCTGGAGCAGGGAAACCAGGGACAGGCTGTGTCCCAGAGCCTGCCCACGCCCGCCTGTGGCCCAGGGGCTGGGGGCAGACTTCTTGGCTCCAGACCCCGAGGAGACAAAGGTCTGTGGGATTTGCTGTGGCAGCCACAGGAAACTCACACCCAGGGTCCCCGTGTCACCGCTGCCGGCCGAGGGGGCCCCATCTAGGGTCTCAGGCCAAACTCTGAGAACAGATCTCGTTCTCTCTCTGGGCCCACCTGCTGCCCCAGCCTTGTGGCACCCACTCAGGAGGCTGCCCACGGTTGTGCCCCGGAGGGCTCACCCTGCCCACCCTGCCCTCGGCGACCTATCAGTGGCAAGGGCAGCCCTGTGTCCAGAGTTCACAGGAGGCCTCAGTGCCCCCACAGCTCGTCCGCACACGGTTCCTGTAGTGGCCATGCCCTTGCCCTGTGCCGCTCCCCACTGCGTTTTCTTCTCTGCCCCTCTGGCACACTCTGGTATATTGGTTGGTTGTTTCTTTCCCGTCACCCAGAAAGTTAATGCCAAGAGCACAGTGTTTTCTGTGGCTCCCTGATGATGCCCAACACAGAAAGAAGAGCCCAGCACATGGTAGGTGCTCAGAAACACTTGCTCAGTGAATGCACGTCCCCCGCAACATGGACCCTAAGTCACAAGAGCACTTTGTCCCCCGGATGTGTCCTCCTGCACACGGCACACATTTACAATACACTGCGGTCCCTGTATTCCCAGTTACCTCCTTCGGAAGTCTACCCTCCCCCAGGCTGCCACCTCAGTAAATGACCACCTGCCGAGTGGCCCCCGAAAGACTCCCCGAAGTCATCGCGACCTGCCTCCCACACACTCCAAGCCACGTCACACCCACCCAGAGCTCCCTGTTGTACAGCCCGCCTCCAGGCCTGCCCCCTCCCCAGCCCACAGCCGGTCTGGTCCCCTAAAGACCTGTGAGCCCGTAGCCCCGGCTCAAAGCCGCTGACGGGCTCCCTTTACATCAGGAACAAGGCTCTTTCTGCCTAACCCAGCTGGCCTGGCCAGGCCTCCCCAGCGCCAGCCACCCCGAGGCCATCCGGGCCTGCTCCTCTGACTTCACGGCCCGAAACCATCCGCCTGCCCCAGGGTCTGTCCTCCTCCCAGTCGCCCTCCAAGCCCCATGGAAGCAAGGACAGCACACGCCCAGCATGCACAGTAGCTGAAGGAATGAATGAGTGAGCACACAAACGAATGAATGGTCCGGCAGGACTCAAAGGAGGGTGTGCACTTGGGCCGCCAGGCCTCAACCTCCTCCTCCCGCCCAGCCTCACCCAGAGACGCCACAGGGCAGCCACAGCTGTCTCCCAGCTGTTCCCAAGGAAGCTGCCCCTGGCTCTGGGCTCTGCCCTTGGACCGACACCCCACAGCCCCATCCGCAGGCCCCGGGAGAATGGAAGAGGGCAGGGCACCAAGCCCCTGAGCATGCTGGGTGTCTGTTTGGGCCCAGCAGGTCCACATTTGAGCTTCTCTCTGTCTAGGAAGCAAACTTACAACATGCCCTAGAGTACATGACAGAGCACATCCGTCTAGTGCCAGAGCTCCGTCTGGGGAAAGCATACGTGAGCCCAGCCCCTCCTGGCCAGCCGGGTTCACTTCTTCAGCAGAAGAATCCCGTGGGCTGCCCTCCACCATGACTTCTCCTTTCGTCTTACATAAGCACCAACCGACCTCGGCCAAACTGTCTATCTGCCAGAGGCATGTGACAGCCCCCATGGGGCCTTGGCTTGGCTGTTTCCCTCCACACAACGCGTTTGTGACTTTCCCCAGCTCTGCGGCCACAGGCCCGAACTCAGCGCTGTGACATGTGGTCCGAGGGGAGGGCCGTGTCCTGCACGCTCCACAGCTCAGCCGGGCCACCGCAGCCTCGCCTGCCGGGACGCCGCCTGCTCTGGGCAGAAACACCTGTTTCCAGCCGTGCTGATAAACAGGACATGTGTGTCCTCCCACACCTAAATCACAGCTTGACAAACCTGATCCCACAGCATGGAACCCACTGCCCAGCCGTCTGCCCCATGCAGGCCCCACATCCGACCGGACCCCATGTCTTGGTGTTTGAGGGGAAGGGTTGAGCCAGCCCTGCCCCCCAGGGCTTGTGGATTGAGACCTCCCAGCACCTGGGCCGAAACCAGATGCCTGTGCTGTCCAGCCAAGGCCCTGATGTCCATTCCCGGCCCACGGCCAAACCCATGTTTGCTGAGGTTATTCCGGAAGAAAAGTGGCCGGAACAAGACTGCCTCGGTGCCAGGAGATGGGGCCCTGCCCCCAATGGCAGCATCAGTGCTACTGAGGGACACAAGTCCACAGTAAGACCGGAGGAAGTTACGGGGAAGCATTTACATTCTCTTGAGGTAAATAAGGACTTTCTCAGAATGACAGCAAGGCCAGGAACTTTAAAAAATGAGACTCACAGCTCTGCCTGCAGAGCAAAGACCAAATACCTATAAGGACAGAGTCCCCATAAACAAAGTAAAAAGCTCCCGAAACAGAGGCCAAAGCGTCTAACGTCAAAAAGAGTCTGTGTTGGTCAGAGTTCTTCAGAGAATAAACAATGATGGATGATAGGCAGATGATAGAGAGATGACTGGCAGATGACTGAATGATAGGTGTGTGTGAGAGATGATCTTATTTTTAAAGTATGTATACATATAAAGGGGGGCACTTTCAGGTTCGGACACATGATTGTGTAGGCTTGGTGAGCCCAAATCTATAAAACGGGCCAGCATCCTGGGGACCCAGAGTGGACAAGTTCAGAAGGCCGTCTGGAGGTAGAACCCCTCTTCCTCATGGGACCTCAGCCACTTTTCTCTCAAGGCTTTCAACTGATTTGACAAGGCCCACCGTCACGTGGAGGCAATCTGCTTTACTCAGTGGCCACTGATCTAAATGTTAATCACATTTCTAAAATACCTTCTCTCCCTGGACTAGTGTTTGACCAAGTATCTGAGTACATGGCCTAGCCACCATCACAGAGTCCAAGTAAATGAACGATGGAGAAATGCAGTGAGCAGGAGGAATTTGACCTGCATGGAAACGTTTTCAGTGGAAGGTGGGGAGGGAGAGATCATTTCCAGTAGGTTGTAAACACAAATAACCAAGGAAACACACAACGAACCAAAGAAAAGCCACTTCAAACAAATGACCGCTTATCCAGACAGCGGCTACTCATCAACAGCCCGCTGTGTGCCAGGCAGGTGTTACCATGGAAGGACTCGGACCCCTGCACCGTGGCACCATCGTCCTGATGAGGGATGAACAGCACAGTTAAAAACAAGGAAATGTCGTGTGAAAGACAAGGAGACCAGACACAAACATCCACGGCAGGTGCTATTTGACACATCCTAGAGGGTGTGACTGACCTGCAGGGTCAGCATGGGGGCAAGGGGCACACTGCAGGCAGAAGGCGCAGCAGATGAAAGGGTCCTGGGGCAGAAATGAGCCCTGGACTTCACTCTGAGGTGATGGAAAGCCCACTGTGCAGAAGTCTCATGGGGAGACGGAGGCAGCAGGGCGGGGGCAGTGGCAGCAGAGAGCAGGGTTCAGAGCACACACATCCTAGGGCACAAGACCTGATGGGTTTGCAGAATTGCACCCACAGGGCCTCCCAACTCACAGCACACATGGAATTGCCACTTACCGAGATCGGGGTCAAGAGCTCCCTTTCCAAGATGGCGAGTTGGAGCTGCCCATTAGACATCCAACAAGGGGTGCTGGGCTGCCTTGTTCGCAAAGAGGCCCGAGATGGGGACCGGAATCTGGAGCCACCGGTACATGGGCGGCGTTTATCCTCACGGGACTGGTGGGGATTAGCAGGGATGGAGTGTGCACAGAAGAGAAGTCCAAGCCAGGAGGCAGGGAGTGCCAGAGGCCAGGAGCAGGGCACTCAGCGGCCGAGGCTGGAGAGCAGGAGGTCAGAGAGGCACTGGGCAGAGAGGGAGGTGCTGCGGCTGCGTCCAGCATCTGGCCCAGCAGAGGCCATGCTGCCTTCCCAAGCGCAGGCTCAGAGCAGGGTGGGTCAGGGCCCGGCCCGAGTGGGCTCGAGAGGTCAGCACAGCCCTACAGACAGGCGCAGCAGGGCCGCAAGCACAGTCGCAGACTTCGCAGCATTCCCACCCAGAACTCAGGGAGAATTATTCCTTAAACACACAGCGAACTGGTAGGAACTCACCGTCTGCTGAGCCTTGGGTCACAACTCAGTACATTTCAAAATATTCAGGTCCCACACAGCAAGCTCCCTGACGACAGGCTAGTGACGCACACGTCTTGAGTCACGTCAGCAGAAGAACTGTAGCCTACGTGTCTGGAGGGGAGAAAACACGGAGTTAACCAAGAGTCCAAATTTAAAAGTTGGAAGAAGAGCAACCAAAACCAAAGAAACACAAACACGAAAGGAGAAAATAATTATATGAGACTCCCGACCATGGAGGGGGGGTGACGGCCACCCGCAGCTGCAGGGGACACTCCTGTCATCTTCACGGGGCCATGATGAGGCCATTGGCCGATGGCGCAGCAGGGACACACAAGCAGACAGAGTTGCCTGCAGCACACTGAGACACAGCCACCACGCCAGAGACACCATTCCCCAAAAATACACACGGGGCTTCTTTCCTCTTCTGGCTTTAGTTTGGGGGTGGCTGTAAATGGGGCACCTAACGCCACTCCCTCTAGGCCGTGGAAGCTGGACGTCTGAAGTCAAGGTGTGGCAGGCCCCCACAGTGCTTCTAGGGAAGGATCCCACCTCTTCCAGCTTCGCGTGGCTGCCAGAGACACAGCATCCCGTGGCCTTAGAGCATCAGGCCAATCTCTGCTCCATCATCACATGGCATTTGCCTGTGTCCCTGTGTCTCTGTGTCTAAATGTCCCTCTTCTTACAAGGACAGGAGTCATACTGGATTTAGGGCCAACCATTCAAATATGGCCGCATCGTAACTGATCACGTCTGCAAGGAGCCCAGTTCCAGATGTGGTCACATTCATGGGCTCTGGGAGGACATGAATCTGGAGGGAGGCACTATTCCACCCAGTATCCTTTCCTGAGGATTTTGCCCCTGAAGCTGTCAGGTGGGCAGGTCAAGGTGGATATTTGCATGGTGAGGGAGGAGACACGCAGAGGCCCAGGGCAGAGCCCGAGCTCAGAGCCCCATACAGGGTGGGGTGGCCCAACCGGGAAAAGAGGTCTGAAGCCAGGTCTAGAGGTCCCACTGGGGTGCCCTGGGCCTCTGGGTCTGAGATGAGAGAGGAGGGTGCCCATGTGAGCAAAGAATGGGGCAGAGAAGAGAGGCTGGTGTGCCCAGCAGTTGATCAAGTAAGTAACACGCCGAGAAAACGAAAGAAAGGCAGGATCCACAGTGACCAGGAGCCAAAGAACTAGACGGGTCTGAATTCACGGTTTCCAGCAGCATATAATGGACCAAATAATGGTCAGAAGCTTTCCAAATTTGATGAGACCCATGAACCTGCACACCCAGGAACTGCAATAGGGATAAACTCAAATATACATGGGCTAAATGCTCTACTCAAATGTCAAAGGTTTCGGGGGAATATGTCTATACATAATGTGTTTTTTATGCTTTATGTTTTAATATAAAATATTGGGCTGGTTAAGCTAACTCGGTGAAGTTTACAAAAGACATTCTGTGCAAATATTAGCCCAAGGAAAGCTTCAATGGCCATATTAATCCCAAATAAAACAGACTTGAAGGCAAAAGGCATTACTGGAGATAAAAGGGCTGACACAGCTCTAAATGTACACACACCTGGGCCACACTTTCAAAATATAAAGCAAGGTGGGAATGCAAACTGTACAGCCACTCTGGAGAACAGTATGGAGGTTCCTCAAAAAGTTAAAAATAGAACTACCCTACAACCCAGCAATTGCACTACTAGGTATCTATCCGAGGGATACAGGTATGCTGTTTCAAAGGGGCACATGCATCCCAACATTTACAGCAGTGCTATTGACAATAGCCAAAGTATGGAAAGAGCCCAAATGTCCATCGATGGAAAAATGGATAAAGAAGATGTGATATATATATACACACACACACACACACACACACACACAATGGAGTATTACTCGGCAATCAAGAAGAATGAAATCTTGCCATTTGCAACTCCGTGGATGGAACTGGAGGGTATTACGCTAAGTGAAATTAGTCAAAGAAAGACAAAAATTGTATGACTTCACTCATATGAGGACTTTAAGAGACAAAACAGATGAACATAAAGGAAGGGAAACAAAAGTAATATAAAAACATGGAGGGAGACAAAATATAAGAGATTCTTAAATACAGAAAACAAACAGAGGGTTGCTGGGGGGGTTGTGAGAGGGGCATGGGCTAAATGGACAAGGGGCATTGAGGAGGACACTTGTTGGGATGAGTACTGGATGTTATATGTAGGGGATGAATCACTGGAATCTACTCCTGAAATCATGATTACACTATATGCCAACTAACGTGGACGTAAATAGATAGACAGATAGATAGATAGATAGATAGATAGATAGATAGATAATTTTTAAAAAATACATAAATAAAAAGATAAAGCAAACAATGAGCAGACCTGTGGGAAGAATTACACAGATTCCCAGTCATCATGGGAGATGGTAACATCTACCCCCCAGCAATGTGCATGGCCAGCAGACACATATTAATAAAGATGTACCTACCGTTAACGCTTTAATCAACCAGCCGAACTGCTGGGCACACGCAGGCCTTGACAAGCCACATTCCGCATTCCAAACCTGCAGAACATTCACACACTGTTGTGTCCTGTGGCCATAAAAAAGATCCAACGCGTTCCCAAAGACCAAGTGCACTCTGTTGGTGTGTGACGATGGCACGATTATGCCTTCATGGGTTGTTGTCTCCTTTTTGTGTTTCCCTCAGGCTTGGCCAGCACATCCGCAGGATGGGCTCTGGACCTGGTGGGGAGGCCTGCACCTCCTTTTCTGCATGATCCCAGACCCCAATCCAGCTGCGTTCATCCCAGGTCTTGGGGTCCCATTCTTCACTGCGAGGCCCTTCCCTTCATGGGAAGACCCTCTGGGCTTTTCAACCTGCTTTGTAATCCTACCCGGGTCCTGGGCCCAATTTTCAGTCCTATTTGTCCTCTGGCTGCAGGATATGGGGCCTCTTGAAACGCTGTCATTGGAAATAGAAAGGGAAGGAAAACTTCCAGACTCATTCTATGAAGCCAGTATTACTTTGATTCCTAAACCAGAGACCCAGTAAAAAAAGAGAACTACAGGCCAATATCCCTGATGAATATGGATGCAAAAATCCTCAATAAGATACTAGCAAATCGAATTCAACAGCATATAAAAAGAATTATTCACCATGATCAAGTGGGATTCATTCCTGGGATGCAGGGCTGGTTCAACATTCGCAAATCAATCAACGTGATACATCACATTAACAAAAAAAAGAGAAGAACCATATGATCCTGTCAATCGATGCAGAAAAGGCCTTTGACAAAATCCAGCACCGTTTCTTAAAAAAAACCCTTGAGAAAGTCGGGATAGAAGGAACATACTTAAAGATCATAAAAGCCATTTATGAAAAGCCCACAGCTAACATCATCCTCAACGGGGAAAAACTGAGAGCTTTTTCCCTGAGATCAGGAACACGACAGGGATGCCCACTCTCACCGCTGTTGTTTAACATAGTGCTGGAAGTTCTAGCATCAGCAATCAGACAACAAAAGGAAATCAAAGGCATCAAAATTGGCAAAGATGAAGTCAAGCTTTCGCTTTTCGCAGATGACATGATATTATACATGGAAAATCCGATAGACTCCACCAAAAGTCTGCTAGAACTGATACACGAATTCAGCAAAGTTGCAGGATACAAAATCAATGTACAGAAATCAGTTGCATTCTTATACACTAACAATGAAGCAACAGAAAGACAAATAAAGAAACTGATCCCATTCACAATTGCACCAAGAAGCATAAAATACCTAGGAATAAATCTAACCAAAGATGTAAAAGATCTGTATGCTGAAAACTATAGAAAGCTTATGAAGGTAATTGAAGAAGATATAAAGAAATGGAAAGACATTCCCTGCTCATGGATTGGAAGAATAAATATTGTCAAAATGTCAATACTACCCAAAGCTATCTACACATTCAATGCAATCCCAATCAAAATTGCACCAGCATTCTTCTCGAAACTAGAACAAGCAATCCTAAAATTCATATGGAACCACAAAAGGCCCTGAATAGCCAAAGTAATTTTGAAGAAGAAGACCAAAGCAGGAGGCATCACAATCCCAGACTTTAGCCTCTACTACAAAGCTGTAATCATCAAGACAGCATGGGTATTGGCACAAAAACAGACACATAGACCAATGGAATAGACTAGAAACCCCAGAACTAGACCCACAAATGTATGGCCAACTCATCTTTGACAAACCAAGAAAGAACATCCAATGGAAAAAAGACAGCCTCTTTAACAAATGCTGCTGGGAGAACTGGACAGCAACATGCAGAAGGTTGAAACTAGACCCACTTTCTCACACCATTCACAAAAATAAACTCAAAATGGATAAAGGACCTGAATGTGAGACAGGAAACCATCAAAACCTTAGAGGAGAAAGCAGGAAAAGACCTCTCTGACCTCAGCCGTAGCAATCTCTTACTCGACACATCCCCAAAGGCAAGGGAATTAAAAGCAAAAGTGAATTACTGGGACCTTATGAAGATAAAAAGCTTCTGCACAGCAAAGGAAACAATCAACAAAACTGAAAGGCAACCAATGGAATGGGAAAAGATATTTGCAAATGACATATCGGACAAAGGGCTAGTATCCAAAATCTATAAAGAACTCACCAAACTCCACACCCGAAAAACAAATAACCCAGTGAAGAAATGGGCAGAAAACATGAAAAGACACTTCTCTAAAGAAGACATCCAGATGGCCAATAGGCACATGAAAAGATGTTCAACGTCGCTCCTTATCAGGGAAATACAAATCAAAACCACACTCAGATATCACCTCACGCCAGTCAGAGTGGCCAAAATGAACAAATCAGGAGACTATAGATGCTGGAGAGGATGTGGAGAAACGGGAACCCTCTTGCACTGTTGGTGGGAATGCAAATTGGTGCAGCTGCTCTGGAAAGCAGTGTGGAGTCTATTAAAAATAGACCTACCCTATGACCCAGCAATAGCACTGGTAGGAATTTATCCCAGGGATACAGGAGTACTGATGCATAGGGGGCACTTGTACCCCAATCTTTATAGCAGCACTCTCAACAATAGCCAAATTATGGAAAGAGCCTAAATGTCCATCAACTGATGAATGGAGAAAGAAATTGTGGTTTATATACACAATGGAATACTACGTGGCAATGAGAAAGAATGAAATATGGCCTTTTGTAGCAACGTGGATGGAACTGGAGAGTGTGATGCTAAGTGAAATAAGCCATACAGAGAAAGACAGATACCATATGGTTTCACTCTTATGTGGGTCCTAAGAAACTTAACAGAAACCCATGGGGGAAGGGAAGGAAAAAAAAAAAAAAGAGGTTAGAGTGGGAGAGAGCCAAAACGTAAGAGACTGTTAAAAACTGAGAACAAACTGAGGGTTGATGGGGGGTGGGAGGGAAAGGAGAGTGGGTGATGGGTATTGAGGAGGGCACCTTTTGGGATGAGCACTGGGTGTTGTATGGAAACCAATTTGACAATAAATTTCATAAAAAAAAAATAAAAATAAATAAATAAATAAATAAATAAATAAATAAAAGAAACGCTGTCATTGGAGATTTCTGATGCTCTCACTGTTCCCTGAGTTGACAGGAAAGGGGACTGACTCGCTGAGACATTTTCTTCCTTCGGTGCTTCAGTTCACTCAACACCAGCCAAGCTGCCCCACTCACAGTTACCAGTACGTCCACCAGCCTTACGATTCCACTGCCCATGGCTCTCAAAGGCTAGAGGCACTGCACAAGGTGCACCTCCTTCCTGCCCATGTCCCATTACGAGCGTTCACAGAGGGCTTCTTTACAAAGGGACTTAGAGATGGGATGTGACAGAACCAGGGTGGGCCGTGCAGTGAGCCAGGTCAGGTAACAGTACAGCTGTTTCCACCCCTAGGTCCAAATGCCAACTTGTTTTAGAAAAGACGTAAACTATAAAAGACACTACTGATAAATTTATATTAAAATTAAAATGTGAGGTCCATCACAAGGTACCCTTTTTTGTATTTTCTTTTTTTTATTTAAACCTTTATTAGTTAACATACAGGTCAATGTTGGCTTCAGGAGTAGAATTCGGTGATTCATTACTTACAACACCCAGTGCTCATCCCAACAAGTGTCCGTCTTAGGGTGATGGGTGCTAAAAACAACACCTTTAACAAAAATGAAAGACCAGTTACCATCTGGGAAGATATGTTTGCAACACCTACAGCTGATAAGGGAATTCTGCCAGTAACGTGCAAATAGCTTCTGAAAAGCAAGAAAAAAGGCAATCCAACACAAAACAAGGCCAAGAGACGTAAATAGATATTTCAGAGAAGAGAAATACAAAAAGCAAATAATCACATAAAAAGGTGTCAGCTTCACCAATAATCAGAAAAAATTCAACCCAGGAGCAGAATGAGATATCATCTTAGCAAAATGACATCAGCAGACATTAAGACGTCTGAGCACACCAAGTGCCGGGATGTGGGTCTGCAGCACTTTTCATGCATGTGACGCTACTGGAAAGTCAAACTGAAAAAGCCACTTTGGGAAAGAGTTGATCATTGCCTCCAGCTGCCCAGAGTTCTGTGCTCCTTCACCAGGCAGTTTTGCCCCCAGGTACGTGCTGGAGAGTCGTCCGCTGTACGGATACACCAGAAAATACTTCTAATGAACCAGGTGGGTCAGCGAGGGTGCCATCAGCAGTGCAAGGTGTGTGATAGGGCATAAAGGACTCTGCACAAGTGCGGGAGATGCTATGAAAGTGCAGATGTGAAGGGTTCACTGTGCAGGCAGACAAAACTCCCCGACCAGAGACCGTGATGGGGAGTCTCTGGTGAGGGTTGTGGAAGGCTCCTACCTCTACATCTGTGGACGGTTTAAGGCTCCGTCATTCATCAGGGCAGGGAGTAGGAAAGAAGAGCTGGATAAAGAGCAGGGAGAGGAGAGGGTCCCAGGAAGACAGCAGAGGAGGGAGCACCAGAAACCCATCTCCCCACCCGGACAACGGTCACACTCACAGAATCTGTCTTGATGCACCCACTTGGAACTCTGGAGTCTGCTAAAGGCTCGCAACTTCTGAGAGAAGTCTTGGGTGGTAAATGTGCTTAACTCTGGCCAATTTTAGCTCTTAACAAAGTAGCAGCTACCCAGCCCCCAGCCCCAGCCCCAGGGCAGGCAGCTGTGCACACATTCCTGGAGTAGCCTGCACGTGGCTTGTGGGAGTCAGGGTGGGCCAAAAGGACACTGTCCTCCAAATAGCGGGATCTGTTCTCTGATCATGGCTTCTAATCAGAGTGCCGACAAAGAAGAGGGAGAGGCCATTGTCGCAAGCGCCCCCCTCTTTGGGTGGAATGACTTCCAAGGGATATAAAGTGTTGGTATCTTCTTCTGCCCCTGTATTTTTCTGTTTTTCACTTTTTGGGAATCAGACATCAAAAACCAAGACCCTCAAAAGCAAGTGCATATGGGGGGAAAATTAGAAAGTCACGACACATGCCCAGGGAAAGCCTCAGGCTCAGAAAAGACTTAAGACATTAAGTTTACATCTCAGGCTGACCATTGGCACAGAGACCACCTAGCACAATCAGACAAACAAAAACAATAAATAATAAACAACAACAACAACAGCTTGGGGAAGGAGAAGAATCTGACGTCCAGAGCTACCACATTGAATTCAAATGTCCGGTTTTCAACAAAAAAAATCACAAGGCATACAAATAACCAGGAAAATAAGGCCTACTTAAAGGCCATAAAAATGAAACTGTTCCCAAAAGAGAATTGATGGCAGTTTTACCAAAGATTCAAAACAACCATCTTAAAAACACTTGAAGAATTATGGGAAGTTGTGGAGAAATTCAAGAAAATGATATGAGCAAAATGCAAATATCAATAAAGAAATAGAAAATCCAGAAAGAAACAAAAAAGAACTTGGGGAGATGAAAAGT
Source organism: Puma concolor (assembly GCF_028749965.1). NCBI lineage: Eukaryota > Metazoa > Chordata > Mammalia > Carnivora > Felidae > Puma > Puma concolor. The sequence continues at coordinate 1,451,314 of NC_141672.1, forward strand.
ACAATAATTGAAATGAAGACTCAAAGCAGATTTTAGCAATGATTCTTTGAGAAGAAAGAGTCAATGAACTAGAAGATGGGACAATTGAAATGTTCAAGTCTTAGGAATAGAAAGAAAGAAGATTGAAGAAAAGTGAACAGAGCCTTAGTGACCTGTGGGAGTGAATCAACATACACATTGTGGGAGTCCCAGAAAAAGAAGATAGAAAAAAGCACAGAGACTATTTGAAGAAATAAGGGCTAAAAACTTCTGAGAGTTGATGAAATACATGAATATAAACATCCAAAAAGTTCAATTAACTCCAAGCAAAATGAGCTGAAAGAAACTCACACTGAGAGACACATTATAATCAAGTTTCAAAAGCCAAAGATAAACAGAGAATCTTGAAAACAGTGAGAAAGAAGTGACTCATCACACACAAGTGCTCCTCAAAAAAATCTTAAGCAGGTTTTTCATCAAAACCTTTGGAGGCCAGAAGGCAGTAGGCTGATATATTCAAAGTGCTCAAAGAAAAAAAGAGTTGGCCAAGAATCTTTTATCTGGCCAGCCTGTCCTTCAAGAGTGAGGAAGAAGTTAAGACATTCTCAGAGAAACAAAAGCTGAGAAAGATCATTGCCACTGGTCCTGCTCTGCAGCAAATGTTCAAGGGTCACCTACAGGGTTCAGTGAAAACACACTGGACAGAAGCTCAAAGCCAAGTAAAGAAATGAAGATCTTCATAACGCTAAGCACATGGGCAATTACAAACGTTACTACCTTTGTAATGATGGTTTGTAAACTTATGTGTTGTTTTCTACATGATTCAAGAAACTAACATATTTTATTTAGTCTAAAAGTTAGTGTTATTGGGGTGCCTGGGTGGTCAGTCAGTTGTGCATCCGACTTCGGCTCGAGTCATGATCTCACAGTTCGTGGGTTGGAACCCCACTTCAGGATCTGTGCTGACAGCTCGGAGCCTGAGGCCTGCTTTGGAAACTGTCTCCCTCTCTCTCTGCCCCTCCCCTGCTCATGCTCTCTCTCTCTCTCTTTCTCTCTCTCTCTCTCTCTTTCTCTGTCTCATAAAAATAAATAAAAATAAAGAAATAAAAGTTAGTGTTGCTGTAATTTTGGTTTTTACTCCACGTGTTGTTTCCTACATGATTTAAGAGACTAATGACACCTGAACTAATACAATGTTATTTGTCAATTATATCTCAATAAAACAGGAAAAAGAGACTAATATATTCAAAAGAATTATTAGGTTATGTTTTGGTGGTTATGTTTGATGTAGTTTTATGACATTAACAACTGATAGAGGTGGGAGATAGAGTGAAGCTGGTATAAATTCAGATTAAAGCATTATAACCTTAGGATGTTGAACATGATCCCCTGTAGCCACAAAGAATGTAGGTATAGAACATGAATAAAAGATAATAAGAAAAGAACTTAAAAATATTTCACTACAAAAAATAAACTAAACACAAAAGATAACAGTAATGCAGGGAATCAGGACCCAAAAAAAAGCTGCAAGGCATGTAGAAAACAAATAGAAAAAAAGACAGAAGTTCCTCCTCATCAGTAATTACTTTAAATGAAAATACAATCAAAATACAGAGATTGGCAGAATGGATAAAAAACACATGATCCAACTCTATGCTTGTTATTTTTCAAGAGACTCACTTTAAACTCACAGAAACAAATAATTTTTTAATTTTATTTTTTTTAATTTACATCCAAATTAGTTAGCATATGCTGCAATAATGATTTCAGGAGTAGATTCCTTGATGCCCCTTCCCCATTTAGCCCATCCCCCCTCCCATAACCCCTTCAGTAACCCTCTGTTTGTTCTCCATATTTAAGAGTTTCTCATGTTTTGTCCCCCTCCCTGTTTTTATATTATTTTTGCTTCCCTTCCCTTGTGTTCATCTTCCCTTGTGTTCATCTGTTGTGTTCATCTATTCTTTCCTATTTTGTCAAAGATTAGTTGGCCATATGTTTGTGGGTCCATTTCTGGGTTCTCTATTCTGTTCCATTGATCTGAGTGTCTGTTTTCGTGCCAGTACCATACTGTCTGGATGATGACAGCTTTGTAGTATAGCTTGAAGCCCAGGATTGTAATGCCTCCTGCTTTGGTTTTCTTTTTCAAGATTGCTTAGGCTATTTGGGGTCTTTTCTGGTTCCATACAAATTTTAGTATTATTTTTTCTAGCTCTGTGAAGAATGCTGGTGTTATTTTGATAGGGATTGCATTGAATATGTACATTGCCTTGGGTAGTATCGACAAAACAAATATTGAAAGTGAAAGATTGAAAAAACTTTATGTGGGGTGCCTGGGTGGCTCAATTGGCTAAGCATCCTACTCTTCATTTCAGTTCAGGTCATGATCTCAGTTTGTGAGATTAAGCCCCACATCAGGCTCCTTGCTGACAGTGCAGAGCCCACTTGGGTTTCTCTCTCTCTCTCCCTCTCTCTCCCCCCCCCCCCCATCAAATAAATAAACTTTTTTAAAAATATTTTATGGAAATAATAGACAGAAGAGAACAAGATTGACTGTACTTACATCAGATAACATAGACTTTAAGTCAAAAAAAGTTTATGAGACAAAGAAAAACATTATATATCAATAAAAGTTTCAATACAGCAAGACAATATAACAGTTATGAACATTTACACATCCAATGACAGACCAACAAAATGTATGAAGCAAATTGCATGGAATTGAAGGCAAAGAAAGATAGTTCTACAATAACAGAGGCTTCAATACCTCATCCCCAATAATGGACAGAACAACCAGACAGAAGATAAGTAAGGAAATAGGACTTGAACAACACAATGAACCAAGCAGATCTTGGTTCTGACACACACAGACACCCATGCAGAGCACCCCACCCAACAACAACAACGCACACCTTCTTCTCAAATGCACCTGGGCATCCTCCAGGAGGGACCATAAGTTAGGACACGGATTAAGTACCAATAGATTTTAAGAGATAGATTTCATACAAGGTATCTTCTCTGACCACAGGGGGATGAAGTTAGAAATAAATGACAACAGTAAAAGTGAAAAACACACAAATTTTTGTAACTTAAACAACACACTCTTAAGCAACCAATGGATCAAAGTATACATCACAAGGAAAACTAGACCATACTTAGGGATGAGACACCTGGGTGGCTGAGTTGGTCAAGCATCTGACTCTTGATCTCAGCTCATGTCTTGATCTCAGGGTCATGAGGTCAAGCCCTGCATTGTGTTCTGCACTGGATGTGAAGACTTCTTAAAAAGAAAAAAGAACACACTAGGAATGATTAAAATTTAAAAAAAAACAATGAAAATGATAGTAAGAGAATGCTATGAACAGCAATATACCAACAAATTGGATAACCTTCATGAAATGGATGAATTCCTAGAAGTTCACAACCTACCAAGACTAAATAATCAAGAAATAAAAAATCTGAACAGAGCTATAACTAGTAAGGAAATTGGATCTGTTAATCAAAAATATCCTGACAAATAAAAGCTCTGGACCTATTGGTTTTGCTAGTGAATTCTACCAAACATTCAAAGAGGAACAAATACCAATGTCAAACTTTTCAAAAATATTGAAGTGGAAGGAGCACTTCCTAGTTCATTCTATGAGGCCAGCATCACCCTTATACCAAAGCCAAAGACACTAACGAAAGCCACAGACCAATATTCCTTATGAACACTGATGCAAAACCCTCAACAAAATACTAGCAAGTCGAATACAGCAACATATTAAAAGGATTATATACTATGACCAAATGGGATATATTCCTGCAATGTAAGGATGTTTCAACATACAAAAATTGATCAATTTTGGGATGCTGGGTGGCTCAGTCCATTAAGCATCTGACTTCAGCTCAGGTCATGATGTCCTGGTTGATGGGTTCGAGCCCCACGTTGGGCTCTGTGTTGAGAGCTCAGAGCCTGAAGTCTGCTTCAGATTCTGTGTCTCCCTCTCTCTCTGACCCTCCTTGCTCATGTTCTGTCTCTCTCTCTCTCAAAAATAAACAAACATTTTAAAAACTTTTAATTGATCAGTGTAATATACCACATTAATATAATTAAGGTAAGAAAAACACACGATCATCTCAATTGATGCAGAAAAAGGACTGGACAAAATTCAACACACATATATGATTTGAAAAACCATTCAACAAACCAGGGAAACAAGGAAACTACCTCAACATATCAAAAGCCACATATGAAAAATCCACAACAAACATAACATTCAGTGGTGAAAGACTGCAAGTTTTCCTCTAAAATCAGGAACAAGGAAAGGATGTTCATTTTCACCACTTCTATTCAACATAACACCGGAAGTTCTGACCAGAGAAATTAGGCAAGAAAGCGAAACAAAAATAATCAAAATTGGAAAAGAAGAAGTAAAATCATCTCTGTTCACACAGATGATAAGGTCTTATGTGCAGAAAACCCTATAGATTTCACACACACACACACACACACACACACACACACACACACACTGTTAGAACTAACAAATGAATTCAGCAAGTAGCAGTATACAAATTCAGTACACAAAAACCAGCTGCATTTCTACACACTAACAATGAACAATGTGAAAAGGAATTAAGAACACAATTCCATTTGCAATAGCATCAAAAAGAATAAAATACTAAGAACAAACCCACCCAAGGAGGTGGAAGTCTTGTGCAATGAAGACTACACACCATTGCCAAAGGAAGGAAGACACAGAGAAATGGAAGCACACCCATGGTCATGAACTGGGAGGTCTAAGGTTGTACAGGTGTCAATACTTCCCTAAGCGATCTACAGACTCAGTGCAATTCCTATCAAAATCCCAATGACGTTTTCTGCAGAAATAGAAAGACCCATCCCATAATTTATGTGGAATCTCAAGGAACCCTAATAGCCAAAACAATCTTGAAAAAATGAGAACAAAGTTTGAGGACTCAACACTTTCTGATTTCAAAACTTACTACAAAGCTATAGTAATCAAAACAGTGTGCTACTGATATGAAGACAAACATATAAACCAATAGAACAGAGTAGAGAGTCCAGAAATAAACCCTCACATATAAGGTTAAGTGATTTGGGGCAAGGGTGCCAGGAGCATTCAATGGGGAAGATATTTTCAATATTTTCAATAAATGGTTCTGGGAAAACTGGATATCCACATGGAAGAAAATGCAGTTGGAATCTTATCTAACATCATCTACAAAAACTAACTGAAAATGGACCAAAGACATAAGGGTAAGTAAGACCTGAAACTACAAAACGCTGAGAAGAAAACACTGGGAAAGTTTTGCAGTGTCAGAATTTCTTGGATGTGACACCAAAGGCACAGTCAAGAAAAGAAAAAATAGATGAATTGGACTGGATGAGAATTTAAGGATTTTTTGGCATTAAAGGACACCAGCAACAGTGAAAAGCCAACCTACGAAAGTGAGCAAACATTTGCCAATCACACATCTGATAAGGGATTAATGTCCAGAATCCAGACATAAAAACTGCTGCTTCGGCGTTTTTGCTTTCCAAAAATTGTGTAAATGTCTCTTATGACCAACCATAATCTGGGGCCACTCAGGGAAAGGATCCTAAGAAATTTAGTTACTTCTTAACTAAATTGACATAGACCAAAACCACCACAATCCACTCCTTGTCAACCAAACTTGCCTCTTTGAACCACCTTTAGTTTCCAAATAAAACACAAGAGCAACATTATCTTATACCTACCATAGTGAAATTATCCCACATACAACTGAAAATATGCCAACCCTCTTTCCAAAAGAGGGTACAAAGTCCAATACATCACTTGAAATGTCTTTGGATGGTGTCATCTCTCTTCTTGATAACTAATGCTCAACTTTGGATATCTTGCAAATTAAATACTGAGATATGGTAAATCAGCATTAATGCATCTTATGTGAGATAGGACGGAGATGAGAGGGTGGAAAAAAAGAAAAAAAAATGGTCAGTATATATACAAATTTCATATCAAAATCTGGACCATCTTAGAATTCCACCGACCACATTATGGATGAATCCAATCTTCTCTATGGGGCAATCCTGCTTGGTGCCAGGTACTCAGATTATAGAAGTGGACACTGTCCATGGCTTTAAGACACGAGAGATCATGGGATGACGGTCCAGATGCTTTCTTAATCAGTAAACTCTTGCATAAAACTATTTTACTGTGCATGGGCTGCCTCTTCCTTGCCAGAAAGGGGCTGAGCCCTGTGAACCCAAAGGACAACAGGCCTTGTGCACAGGGTTCTCCTGGCCCACCAAGCTGCTGTCCGTGGTGCTGCTTTTGCTTTTCTGTACAGCACAATGAATTCTTTTAATAAATAGATTTTGTTTTTTATTTTTATTGAAGTACAGTTGACGCACAACATTCTGGAGACTTTGGGCGTGGAGCACAGGGATGGGACAGTCTGTGCACTATAAACAGCTCACACCCATGTGCCACGTTTGTTGCGAACGATGAGCCAATGTGAACTGATGACAGCTGAGTAAAGTCCAGAGTTCACAGTAAGGTTCACCCCTAGAAGAGTTCTCTGAGCCTGCACCCTGTCCGCGGTGCTGCCCCGGTCAGCCTGCTGTTCAGGCTGCTGTCCTCGAGTTTCCCCCACTACCGTTTCCTACAGAAGAATCGCCCGGCCCGAAGATCCCCTCTGCCCCACCTATTCCTTCCTCCCTCCCCCCAAACGCCCGGCAACCGCTGACCTTCGCGCCGTCACACTACATGTGCTGTCCCCCACATCACGCAGTGCCGATGGTACAGCGTGTAGCCTTCTCCAGCTGGCTGCCTCCCCTCAGGGCACACGGGCCGGCACGCGGCCCACATGTGCCCACGGGGTGCTGACTATAGGGCTTCTCGGCACGAACAGACCTTCCAGTGCCCTCCTCCACGAGGAGGGCAGGTGTGTGTGCTGGCCTGGCAGCCCGAGCCCTCCTCCACCTTCTGAAATAAAGAATATCATGTCATCCAAGGTCACTTTGCTTGAAAGAGGCACCCCCGGCGGAGGGAGATGGTCCGCACCATCCAGGTGAGGGTACTACACAAATACCTCATATGCCTGCACAAAATATTACATATACACAGTAAGCATCTGCAGGTACCCGGAAGCAGATGCCCATAAGGGGAGGGGAGGGGTTGCTGAGACGCTGTGGCAACAAGTCAGGCTGGAATGAGCCAGGCCCCGGGCCAGGCTGGTGTCTCACAGCTGCCCTGGACGACCACCACCGCAGGCTCTGACGCCACGGGTCGGCGAGAGGCCCCTGGAAGGGACATCCGTGAACACCTCCAAAGCATCTCTTTGTTCTTGTAACCACAGGGTGAATGTTTCTGAAAGCCAAAACCAGAGTTCAGCATGATTGTTGAAAAGCGTCAACACTAGGTAATTTCATCGCCTCACCAACTTTTCTGTGAAAGGATTATTCTGGAAAGGACGGGCCTTGCAAACCTAGGCTGGGACAGGTGTGTGGTCTCCGACAAAACCCAGTGCCTGATGGCCCACGTCCCACTGCCACGCCCTCGGCAGCCAAGGCAGCCCTCCCCCACACTGATCCGGCACAGCAGGTGTCCCAGAGCCCCGTGATGACCCCACGAGGGACAGCGACCCGGCACCACGCCAGGGGCACTGCATGGGGACCAGGGGAGAGAATTAGCTGTCCAAGGGAAGTACGATGTGCCACTTTGTCTTGCCAAAACCCTGCCTTTACAGGTGCCTGGGGCCCCATGTCCCTAATGCACGGTAGCCGGGACACCTTCGAGGGTTTTGTCAAACTCATCGGTTCCCGTGACCTGACCAGAGTTGTGTAGATGGATGTGCTTCTTGAGCAACCAGGGACCCACAGCTTGCAGAGGACCCTAACTGCCGGGCACCGTGAGACGGGGCTGGGCTGCGGGAGCCCGGAGTCTGGGGTGCACACTCCCTTCACCGACGCTGTGACTGATGGCATTTGCAAAATGGCCACTGCAGTATTTCCAGGACCACGGGCTCCTCCATCACCTTGCCCTGCCCCATGCAGGGGGCAGGGTCTGCTCCCCTCCCCAGAAGCCCAAGGGTCTCTGTGAACTCCGTGGGGATGGGGGCACAGAAGAGCCATTGCTGGATTCCTAAGCTCAGGACCTAAGGAGATGTGGCTTCTCAAGGGAGTCAGGCCCTGGGCCCAGTGCAGCCGTCCAGCTACGGCCAAGGTGCCATTCTGGGGAGCCCCGGGGACCAAGCGGGCCGGACCCACCCAGCCAAGGCCCCAGACCCCAGGAGGAGCCCAGAGCCCTCGCTCACATGAGTGTGAGCAGGGCAGAGAGCCTCGCACCACAGGCCGAGGGCTCCAGGCACACCCACAGCCCCGCAGGCCCGGATTGGGACTTGGACGTGGTGCGGAGGCGTCCCCATCGAGGCCTAACATCGCAGGAAGTGGCAGCCTGGGGTGCACACTGTGGTTGTCCAAACACAGGGGCTGAGGGGTCACGGCCCCCTTGCACGGGCAGCACAGGGACCACACAGGGTCTCCCAGCTACAGGGACATTTTCAGGTCTGGTGACCACCACAAACTCTGTCCCTGCACATCAGGCTTCTGTCTGTCCTCTAGGGTAGTAGCTTCCCTCTGACCGTGGGCAGATGACCGTGACCGTGGCTGAAGCCAGAGGAAGACAGCATTCCACCAGGGAGGCCACACTGCTGAGCGGATGGGACAAGGCCCAGGGCGGGGCCTGAGGCTATGGGTGGGTCAACCTGTGCCCACAACACACGCCCAGGTGAGAGTGGGGTTCCTGTGCCCTCCTTTGGGACCACAGCAACCCCCCAGAGCCCACCCCCGCACACTCAGGCCCTCTGAGACAGAAAGTACCCAGAAGAAAAGGGAACTTCAGAAAGCGTGTCGCTGAGCCACCTAGTTTCAATCCTGTTCTTAGTCTTCCCACGGCTGCCTGGGGGCTAGGAAGGGGGCTATGGGCACAGAGCTCAGCCACAAGGAGCCACATGTGCCTGGGGCCAGAGCGAGGAGGGCCGAGGTGCTGGGGCCAGCCTTCCGTCGCCCCAGCCCTTGGTGAGTAGGCTCCGCACGGAGAGAGGGCGGCGTGGGGGCAGCAGAAGCAGCGCAGGAGCCAAGGAGAGACGGGGCCCCACGGACGGGCCGGAGCAGCCAGCATGGGGGACACAGGCTGCCTGGGGGGCCAGGGCACCGGCCAGGGCAGGGACGAGGGAGGCATGGGCAGGAGCGCCCACGCCAACATTGCTGGACGCACCGGACGTGGCAACTGGGCCTTCAAGGAACATGATGGCCATGGTGGGCCTGAGGCCTGCCCTTTGCCATCTGTGCTGGGAGCCCAGGGCTGGGCTGGACTGAGCTACTGCAGGACCAAGGCCGACATGGACAGACAGGCCTAAGGTGAGGACACAGGGAGAGGCCGGCCCAGCACAGGGGAAGAAGAGGACCCCAGATGGCCCGAGAGTCCTGTCCAGGACACTGGGGCTGGCTCTGGCCCCAGGCCAGGGTCAGAGGTGCTGGCCATGGGGTCCTGGACTACAGCCCGTGAGCGGGGACAGAGCACGAGGGGCTGGCAGGGGCTCCCGTGCGCTCAGAACCCAGACAGTAGCACAGGGGCAGACGGTCAGGAGCCAAACCTGGGCTAAGGAGTCTGGGATGGGCAGCTGAGACCGGGGCAGCCCTAAGAACACAGAGTAGTTGAGGGCTGAGCTCGCCTGTGGGGGAGAGGTCATGGGGCAGCAAGGGCAGAAAGCAGCTGTGGTCCATTAGCTCCAAGGACCAGTGGTGGAGTTTGTGTAGGTGAGCAGGGAAGGGGGCGAGCAGAAGGGGCAGGGGGAGAACAGAAGGGACAGGGGGCTGCCCCAGGAGCTCCAGGGAGAACACAAAACTTGTACAGGGAGCAGGGGCAGGGGGCAGGGCAGGAGGGGCGGGGGAAGCCAAGAGGGGCAGGGGCAGAGCAGGAGGGGCAGGGGGAGACCAGGAGGGACAGGGGCTTGCCCCAGGAGCTCCCAGGGAGGACACAGAGCTGGTACAGGTGAGCAGGGGCAGGGGGAGGGCAGGAGGGGCGGGGGAAGCCAAGAGGGGCAGGGGCAGAGTAGGAGGGGCAGGGGGAGAGCAGGAGGGACAGGGGCTTGCCCCAGGAGCTCCCAGGGAGGACACAGAGCTGGTACAGGTGAGCAGGGGCAGGGGGAGGGCAGGAGGGGCAGGGGGAAGCCAAGAGGGGCAGGGGCAGAGCAGGAGGGGCAGGGGGAGAGCAGGAGGGACAGGGGCTTGCCCCAGGAGCTCCCAGGGAGGACACAGAGCTAGTACAGGTGAGCAGGGGCAGGGGGCAGGGCAGGAGGGGCAGGGGGAGGGCAGGAGAAGTACAGCTGCCCAGGAGCTCAGGAGAGCCAACGGAGCTTGTGCGGGTGAGCAGAGATGGCAGGTGGAGAGCAAGAGGCATGGGGCTGCCCCAAGAGCTCAGGGAGCAGGCAGAGCTTGTGAGGGTGAGCAGGGGGTTGGAAGGGGAGGAGGAGCAGGGGGAGAGCAGGAGAGGCAGGGGAAGAGCAGTAGGGGCAGGGGGAGGGCAGGAGTTGTAGGGGGTGGCCCTGGGAACTCCAAGGTAGTCAGCAGAGCTGGTACAGGTAAGCAGTGGCAAGGGGCAGGGAGGAGGGAAGGAGGGGCAGGGGGAGAGCAGAAGAGACAGGGGAGAGCAGGTGGTACAGGGGGAGAGCAGGAGAGGCAGGGGGTCGCCCCAGGAGCTCCCAGGGAGCACACAGAGCTGGTACAGGTGAGCAGGGGCGGAGGGAGGGTGCTGAGGGGCAGGGGAAGGGCAGGAGAGGCAGGGCTGCCTCAGGAGCTCAGGAGAGCCAGCAGAGCTTGTGCATGTGAGCAGGGGCAGCAGGGTGAGGGCAGGAGGGACAGGCAGCTTCCCCAAGAGCATCTGGGGGCACACAGAGCTGGTACAGGTGAGCGGGGGCAGGGGGGAGGGCAGGAGAGGCAGGGCTGCCCCAGGAGCTCAGGGGAGCAGGCAGAGTTTGTGAGGGTGAGCAGGGGGTTGGGAGTGCAGGAGGAGCAGAGGAGAGCAGTAGGGGCAGGGGGAGAGCAGGAGACACAGGGGAAGAGCACAAGGGGCAGGGGCAGGAGGGTAGGGACAGGACAGGAGGGGCTGGGGGGAGGACAGGAGAGTCAGGGCTCCCCCAGGAGCTCAGGGGAGCCAGCAGAGCTTCTACCGGTGAGCAGGGTTCCTGGGAGGGCAGCAGGGGCAGGGGGAAGCAAGAGGGGTAGGGCTGCCCCCAGGAGCTCTCTGGGAGCACACAGAGCTGGTACAGGTGAGCAGGGGCAGGGGGCAGGGGGGAAAGCAGGAGGGACAGGGCTGCCCCAGGAGCTCCCAGGGAGCACACAGAGCCGGTACAGGTGAGCAGGGGCAGAAGGCAGGGCAGGAGGGACAGTGGGGAGAGCAGGAGGGACAGGGCTGCCCCAGGAGCTCCCAGGGAGCACACAGAGCTGGTACGGGTGAGTGGGGGCAGGGAGGAGGGCAGGAGGAGCAGTGGGGAGAGCAGGAGGGACAGGAAGCACACAGAGCTGGTACAGGTGAGCAGGTGCAGGGGGCATGGCAGAAGGGGCTGTGGGAGAGCAAGACGGGCAGGGGGAGAGCAGGAGGGGTGGGGAGAGCAGAAAGAGCAGGGTGCTGCCCCAGGAGCTCCCAGGGAGCACACAGAGCTGGTACAGGTTAGCAGGGGCAGGGGGAGTGCAGGAGGGGCAGGGGCTGCCCCAGGAGATCAGGGAAGTAGGAAGAGCTTGTGAGGGTGAGCAAGGGGTTGGGAGGGCACGAGGAGCAGGGGGAGAGCAAGAGAGGCAGGGGAAGAGCAGGAGGGGTGGAGGGAGAGCAGAAGGTGCAAGGGGAGAGCAGGAGGGACAGGGCTGCCCCAGGAGCTCCCAGGGAGCACACAGAGCTGGTACAGGTGAGCAGGGGCAGGGGAAGGACAGGAGGGGCAGGGGAAGAGCAGGAGAGGCAGAGCTGCCTCAGGAGCTCAGGAGAGCCAGCAGAGCTTGTGCATGTGAGCAGGGGCAGCAGGGTGAGGGCAGGAGGGACAGGCAGCTTCCCCAAGAGCATCTGGGGGCATACAGAGCTGGTACAGGTGAGCAGGGGCAGGGGGCAGGGCAGGAGGGCAGGAGGGGCAGGGGGGAAAGCAGGAGGGACAAGGCTGCCCCAGGAGCTCCCAGGGAGCACACAGAGCCGGTACAGGTGAGCAGGGGCAGAAGGCAGGGCAGGAGGGACAGTGGGGAGAGCAGGAGGGACAGGGCTGCCCCAGGAGCTCCCAGGGAGCACACAGAGCTGGTACGGGTGAGTGGGGGCAGGGAGGAGGGCAGGAGGAGCAGTGGGGAGAGCAGGAGGGACAGGAAGCACACAGAGCTGGTACAGGTGAGCAGGTGCAGGGGGCATGGCAGAAGGGGCTGTGGGAGAGCAAGACGGGCAGGGGGAGAGCAGGAGGGGTGGGGAGAGCAGAAAGAGCAGGGTGCTGCCCCAGGAGCTCCCAGGGAGCACACAGAGCTGGTACAGGTGAGCTGGGGCAGGGGGCAGAGCAGAAGGGGAAGGGGGAGAGCAAGAGGGGTAGGGTTGCCCCAGGAGCTCCCTGGGAACACACAGAGCTAGTACAGGTGAGCAGGGGCAGGGGGAGTGCAGGAGGGGCAGGGGCTGCCCCAGGAGATCAGGGAAGTAGGAAGAGCTTGTGAGGGTGAGCAAGGGGTTGGGAGGGCACGAGGAGCAGGGGGAGAGCAAGAGAGGCAGGGGAAGAGCAGGAGGGGTGGAGGGAGAGCAGAAGGTGCAAGGGGAGAGCAGGAGGGACAGGGCTGCCCCAGGAGCTCCCAGGGAGCACACAGAGCTGGTACAAGCGAACAGGGACAGGGGGCAGGGAAGGAGGGGCACGGGGGAGGGCAGGAGAGGCAGGGCTCCCCCAGGAGCTCAGGGGAGCCAGCAGAGCTTCTACCGGTGAGCAGGGTTCCTGGGAGGGCAGCAGGGGCAGGGGGAAGCAAAGGGGTAGGGCTGCCCCCAGGAGCTCCCAGGGAGCACACAGAGCTGGTACGGGTGAGTGGGGGCAGGGAGGAGGGCAGGAGGGGCAGTGGGGAGAGCAGGAGGGACAGGGCTGCCCCAGGAGCTCCCAGGGAGCACACAGAGCTGGTACGGGTGAGTGGGGGCAGGGAGGAGGGCAGGAGGGGCAGTGGGGAGAGCAGGAGGGACAGGGCTGCCCCAGGAGCTCCCAGGGAGCACACAGAGCCGGTACAGGTGAGCAGGGGCAGAAGGCAGGGCAGGAGGGACAGTGGGGAGAGCAGGAGGGACAGGGCTGCCCCAGGAGCTCCCAGGGAGCACACAGAGCTGGTACGGGTGAGTGGGGGCAGGGAGGAGGGCAGGAGGAGCAGTGGGGAGAGCAGGAGGGACAGGAAGCACACAGAGCTGGTACAGGTGAGCAGGTGCAGGTGGCAGGGCAGAAGCGGCTGGGGGAGAGCAAGAGGGGCAGGCGAGGAGCAGGAGGGGTGGGGGAGCACAGGAGGGGCAGAGTGTTGTCCCAGGAGCTCCCAGGGAGCACACATAGCTGGTACAGGTGAGCAGGGAAAGGGAGCAGGGCAGGAGGGGCAGGGCTATCCCCAGGAGTTCAGGTGAGCAGACAGAGCTTCTGAGGGTGAGCAGGGGGTTGGGAAGGCAGGAGGGGCAGCGGGAGAGCAGAAGGGACAGGGGAGAGGGCAGGAGAGGCAAGGTTGCCCCAGGAGCTCAGGGGAGCAGGCAGAGCTTGTCAAGGTGAGCAGGGGTTGGGAGATAGGAAGAGCAGGGGAAGAGCAGGAGGGGCAGGGGGAAGCCAGGAGGTGTAGGGGGAGACCAAGAGTGGCAGGGAAGAGCAGGAGGGGCAGAGCAAGAGGTAGGGGCAGGGCAGGAGGGGCAGGGGGAGGACAGGAGAGTCGGGGCTCCCCCAGGAGCTCAGGGGAGCCAACAGAGCTTGTGCCAGTGAGCAGGGTTACTGGGAGGGCAGGAGGGGCAGGGAGAGAGCAAGAGGGGTAGGGCTGCCCCAGGAACTCCCTGGGAGCACACAGAGCTGGTACAGGTGAGCAGGGACAAGACAAGAGGGGCAGGAGGGAGGGCAGGAGAGGCAGGGGTGCACCAGGAGCTCAGGGGAGCAGGCAGAGCTTGCGAGGGTGGGCAGGAGGTTGGGGCTGCAGGAGGAGCAGGGGGAGAGCACTAGGGGCTGGAGGAGAGCAGTAGGGGCAGGGGGAGAACAGGAGGCACAGGGGAAGAGCACAAGGGGCAGGGGCAGGGCAGGAGGGTAAGGGCAGGACAGGAGGGGCTAGGGGAAGGACAGGAGAATCAGGGCTCCCCCAGGAGGGCAGTGGAGCCAGCAGAGCTTGTGCAGGTGAGTAGTGTTCCTGGGAGGGCAGCAGAGGCAGGGGGAAGCAAGAGGCCTCGGGCTGCCCCAGGAGCTCCCTGGGAGCACACAGAGCTGGTACAGGTGAGCAGGGACAGGGGGCAGGGAAACAGGGGCAGAGGGGAGAGCAGAAGAGGCAGGGCTGCACCAGGAGCTCAGGGGAGCAGGCAGGGCATGTGAGGGTGAGCAGGGGGATGGGAGGGCAGGAGGAGCAGGGGGAGAGCAGGAGGGGCAGGGAGAGGGCAGGAGAGGCAGGGCTGCACCAGGAGCTCAGGGGAGCAGGCAGGGCATGTGAGGGTGAGCAGGGGCGGAGGGGGGGGGGGCAGGAGGAGCAAGGGCTGCCCCAGGAGCCTCAGGGGTGAAGGGCAGAGGGACTGAGCTAAGAGCAGCCCTGGACTAGGTGGGAGCTGAGCGGTACGGCACAGAGACCACGAGGGCGCGGGCCCAGGAGAGCCTCCCTGGACACGGGAGGGCGTGAGCCGCCTGAGGCCCGGTGGACAAGGTAGGGGGGAGAGGCGAGCCTGGGTAGGAAGGTCTCTGGGGCTGAAGGGACAGGGGTGGCCACAGTCTTAGGCTCAGGGGCCCTGACCCCGCTCTGGAGGCTCGTGGGGATGGGGGACAGAAGGCTGGACATGACAAAGCCAGGAGGGGTGGCTCAGGGCAGTGGAGCCGGTGCAGGGAAGGGGGAGCCTGGGAGTTTGAGGCAGGGCCGCCAGCCTGGAGTGTGGGTGGGAAGGGAGGCCAGGCAGGGCCATCAGACTTGGCAGAGGGGTCGGGTCTGGCTGGGGACGTGGGCTCTGAGGTGCTGGCACCGTGCACGAGACGACAGCCAGGGCGGGGCAAGCCTCCCACCGGCACTGAGGGGCAGGCAGGCTCAGGAAAGACCTCTGCTGAAAGAGGGCTCTGGGGACAGGGAGGAGCTGGACAGGCCCCAGGGCACGGGCACTGAGTGAGCCCAGGAAGGCCTGAGGAGGGGCTCAGGGCAGGGACGGGATCCGGCGCCCGGGCGCTTTAGCTGCAGAGCTGACCCAGAAGATGTGAGGCCTGGAGGGCAGACAGCAGGCCACGACGAGGACTCCGGGCTGAGGGGCACGGGCAGCGGGTGGCAGAGGCCTGCTGTGTTCAAGAAAGGGCCCGCTGGCCCAGGGCAGATTCAGGCTGGGACAACAGGGCAGTGGGCTCAGGGCCTCAGCAGAGGCCCGTTGGGAGCAGGGGCCACCGGTCAGAGCTCAGACAGATGGCTCGCTCAGGCCGAGCACCCACAGGAAGCCCGAGTGGGGACCCAGGGGCTGGGCCCAGGAGACTCTAATCCAGCAGGAGGTCACCCAGCACCGACCAGGCCCATGGGGCCAGCACGTGCAGCCGCAGAAACACGAGGCCCTGGGGCGGCAGAGAGCTACGCCGGGCGGCTGGTCTGCAGACTTCCCGGAGGGCCACCCCAAGCCCGGGCACCTGATACCCTGCCCGGACCCTCCCAGGAGCGAGACCCTTGTGGTCACACGGCCTCCTCTCTTGCAGCCTCCACCACGGCCCCATCGGTGTTCCCACTGGCCCCCAGCTGCGGGACCACATCTGGCGCCACCGTGGCCCTGGCCTGCCTGGTGTTAGGCTACTTCCCTGAGCCGGTGACCGTGTCCTGGAACTCCGGCGCCCTGACCAGCGGTGTGCACACCTTCCCGTCCGTCCTGCAGGCCTCGGGGCTCTACTCTCTCAGCAGCATGGTGACAGTGCCCTCCAGCAGGTGGCTCAGTGAGACCTTCACCTGCAACGTGGCCCACCCGCCCAGCAGCACCAAGGTGGACAAGTCCGGTAAGAGGGTGTCCACTGGGAGACAGGCCAGGTCAGCCGGTCCACCTGGACCCCGGGGCACAGGAGAGGCACCTCTGTCCCCCAAGCTCGGGGAGGAGGGCCTCTGGGCCTGGCTGCCTGGTCCAGTGTGAGCACAGGCTGCACAGCCCCACCATACTTCATCTCCACTGGCAGGCACCAGTCTGGGGACGCCCCCCTGACCTGCCCTGACCTAGCCCACCCCAAGAGCTGTCCCCACACATGGCCCCCACTAACCTCCAGTCTGGTCTCTCTGCAGTGCCCAAAACAGACAATCCACCGGAACCCAAACCCTGCGACTGTCCCAAATGCCCACGTGAGTCACCAGGGCACCACCTTGCACACCAAGGCGATGGCCCGCGTCCAGGGACTGCCTGGTGGGGGGAATGTTCAAGAGGAGCACCCCCCAAATGCTGACCCCTGCATTGTGTCTTCCACACCAGCTCCTGAGATGCTTGGAGGACCGTCCATCTTCATCTTCCCCCCAAAACCCAAGGACACCCTCTCGATTTCCCGGACACCTGAGGTCACATGCTTGGTGGTGGACTTGGGCCCAGATGACTCCGATGTCCAGATCACATGGTTTGTGGATAACACCCAGGTGTATACAGCCAAGACGAGGCCGCGTGAGGAGCAGTTCAACAGCACCTACCGTGTGGTCAGTGTCCTCCCCATCCTGCACCAGGACTGGCTCAAGGGGAAGAACTTCAAGTGCAAGGTCAACAGCAAATCCCTCCCCTCCCCCATCGAGAGGACCATCTCCAAGGACAAAGGTGGGCAACAGGACAGATGGGGCACAGGGAGGTCGAGTGGGACCTGGCGGACCCAGGCCAGCCCTCCACCCTGGGAGTGACCATCTGTGCTGACCTCTGACCCCACAGGACAGCCCCACGAGCCCCAGGTGTACGTCCTGCCTCCAGCCCAGGAGGAGCTCAGCAGGAACAAAGTCAGTGTGACCTGCCTGATCGAAGGCTTCTACCCGCCTGACATTGCCGTCGAGTGGGAGATCACCGGACAGCCGGAGCCAGAGAACAACTACCGGACGACCCCGCCCCAGCTGGACAGCGATGGGACCTACTTCCTGTACAGCAGGCTCTCGGTGGACAGGTCCCGCTGGCAGAGGGGAAACACCTACACCTGCTCGGTATCACACGAAGCTCTGCACAGCCACCACACACAGAAATCCCTCACCCAGTCTCCGGGTAAATGAGCAGCGCGCCCGGCCCCCCAGCAGACCCCCGCGGGCTCTGAGCGCCCACCCCTGTGTACATCCCCCCACCCCGGGCAGGCACCCTGCGTGAATAAAGCACCCAGCACTGCCCTGGGACCCGTGACACTGTCGTGCGTCTTTCTGAGGCAGAGCTCAGGACACCCGGGCCTCTGGGAGGTGTGGGCAGGCCAGGCCCCGAGGCTCAGGGGTCACCATTCACGGGAGAGCGTGGGTCCCACCAGGGGCCGGGACCTGAGTGGGCAGGTCTGCACAGGCGGGCAAAACTCATGGCCGGGAGCCGCCTGGGACAGAGAGAGGGCTTGGCCAGGGGCTACTCAAGGCCGGAGGGGGCCGACAGGGAACGGAGAAGCCCTCCAGAGCCCCTCAGGGAACGGGGCGCACGGTCTTTCCCACGTCTGGACCCGCCCAAGCTGTGGGACGCTGGCCTGTCCTCTTCCTCTGCTCCCCCCGTCCCCTGGACCTCTTGACAGCTCTGAGCCGTAGTTCTGTGCCAGTGCAGTAGCCAGGCCTGACCCATGCTGTGAGGACAGGCCCTCACCCTCCCTCAGACGAGGTGGCCCCGCCTGGCTTCATCCTGCCTGGGGCCAGGCCTGTCCACTCGTGGGGACATTCACCCCGTGCCCCAAACGGGCAGAGGCAAGCAGTCCTGAGTGCCCAGGGGAGGGACCATCCCAGACACCCACATGGATGCTGAAAACAAGCCCCTCCCACTGAGCAGGGCCACCTTCACAGACACACACACACACACACACACACACACACACACACGCACACCTGACCCACCGGGCCTCACACGGGACAATGTGCCAGGGCCCAGACCAGAACCAGGCTTGGGAACCCTCACCGTGGGCCCCAGCCTGGTCCCCACCCCCTCCCACACCCATCGGCCGCTCAGCAGCCCATCCGCTCGCCGACCACACTGACCAGCCCTTCTTCTCCCCAGGACACTGGGGCCCCTCCCAACACACACCAACCCCCACCCCCAGCTGGCCCCCACACTCGCACCCACTCGTTCGCTAGGGTCACTCCCTGCCACCCTCTCGACCCTTCCCTGGGCTCTGCTGACCCTCCCGCCCTCCGGGCTGGGTCCCCAGCAGAACGGGTGTGGTGGTCAGGCTGCCTTCCCCCCAGACAGCCCCAGCACAGCGCAGAGCAGAGAGGGAGCGCGTCCCCACGGGCCAGGCCCAGGCGGGAGGATGGGGGCACCGAGGCCAGTGCCCTGAGGCTACGGAGGGCCGCGACCGTCGCCCCGGGAACCACTCCTATGGGCAGGCATGGCACTGACCACTCCCTTCCTGTCCAGAGCTGCTCCTGGACGACAGCTGTGCGGAGGACCAGGACGGGGAGCTGGATGGGCTGTGGACCACCATCTCCATCTTCATCACGCTCTTCCTGCTCAGCGTGTGCTACAGCGCCACTGTCACCCTCTTCAAGGTGGGTGTCCCCGCACCGTCCCGCACTGTGGCCCGCTGTCCCAGCGCTGGGGACCCGCTG
Source organism: Puma concolor (assembly GCF_028749965.1). Classification (NCBI taxonomy): domain Eukaryota; kingdom Metazoa; phylum Chordata; class Mammalia; order Carnivora; family Felidae; genus Puma; species Puma concolor. Next base: position 1,470,248 of record NC_141672.1, read on the forward strand.
GAACCATGCCATCCCCACACTGACTCGACGCTGACCCTATGTTGCCCCCACGCTGACCCCACGCTGCCCCCATGCTGACCCCACGCTGCCCTCACGCTGACCCCACGCTGACCCCACGCTGCCCGCACGCTGACTCCACGCTGCCCCCACACTGACCCCACACTGGGGACCCACTGGAACCACGCTATCCCCACACTGACCAGACGCTGACCTCATGCTGTCCCCACACTGACCCCACTGTGACCCAATGCTGTCCCCACACTGACCCCTTACTGACCCCATGCTGTGGACCCACTGTCACCATGCTGTCTCCCCTGTGACCCCACACTGACCCCATGCTATTCCCATGCAGTCCCTACACTAACCCCACACTGACCCCACACTGACCCCGTGCTGCCCCCAACTGACCCCATGCTGTCCTAACTGTGACCCAACACTGACCCCACGCTGACCACATGCTGTGGTCCCACTGTCACCATGCTGTCCCCACGCTGTTCCCACACTGACTCCCATGCCATCCCCTCTCTCCCCATTCCATCCCCATGCTATCCACGAAATGACCTCATGCTGACCCCATGCTGTGGACCCACTGTCACCATGCTGTCCCCATGCTGTTCCCACACTGACCCCATACTGCCCCCAATCTGACCCCATGCTCCCCCACGCTGACCCCACTGTGACCCCATGCTGTCGACCTACTGTTACCATGCTGTCTGCCCTGTGACACCTACTGACCCCATGCTGTCCTGCTTGTGACCCCCATGCTGACCCCAGCCTGTCCCCATGCTATTCCCATAGTGTCCCCGCAATGATCCCAGGCTTCCCCACACTAACCCCACGCTATCCCTATGCTGACCCGTGCTGCTTCCCACACTGACCCCATGCTGACCCCATACTGTGGACCCACTGTCACCATGCTGATTCCACTCGGACCCCATACTTTCCCCATGCTATTCCCTAGCTGTCCCTGCAATGACCCCACGCTGTCCCCACACTGACTCCATGCTGACCTCACACTGTCCCCACACTAACCCCACATGTCCAAACTATGACCCGATGCTGACCCCACACTGACCCCATACTGCCCCCATTCTGACCCCATGCTCCCCCACGCTGACCCCACGCTGACCCCACACTGACCCCACACTAACCCCATGCTGTCGTCCCACTGTCACCATGCTATCCCCACACTGTTCCCACACTGACCCCCACGCTCTCCCCTCTACCCCATGTCATTCCCATGCTGTCCCTGAAATGACCTCATGCTGACTCCATGCTATGGACCCACTGTCACCATGCTGTCCCCATGCTGTTCCCACACTGACCCCACACTGTCCCCACACTGACCCCAACCTGACCTCACACTGTCCCCACACTAACCCCATGCTGTCCCCACAGTGACCCGATGCTGACCTCACACGGACACCGCGCTGACCAATGCTGTAGACCCACTGTCCCCATAATGCTGACCCCATGCTGACCCCACAGTGAACCAATGCTGTCCCTATAGTGACCCCATGCAGACCCCACGCTGTGGACCCACTGTCACCATGCTGTCCCCACGCTGCTCCCAAACTGACCCCAGGCTGTTCCCACACTGTCCCCACGCTATCCCCTCTGTCCCCTCCCAGTCCCCATGCCATCCCCATAAGACTCCCTCCCACTCAAGTGGTCCTGGGGAGGGGGGCGCCTGGAAGGGGGGCTGTCCTCGGGGGTCCCAGCCACGTCACCTCCTGCCCTCCTGCTGCAGGTGAAGTGGATCTTCTCCTCGGTGGTGGAGCTGAAGCGCACGATCGTCCCCGACTACAGGAACATGATCGGGCAGGGGGCCTAGGGCCAGCCCTCCTGGGCGGGTGTCAGCGCTGCCCCAACCCTGCACGGGATCCCGGTGCATCAGCCTGCTGCCAGGCCTGCTCTCCCGCCCTCTGACCTCGCCACCCTCTGACCTCACAGCCACCCTGGGCCTGCGCCCTCGCCCTCTGGCCTCGCGGCCCCTGTGAGCTGCATCCTGCGCCCTGACCCCCCCGATTGGAGAATCGCATGGACGGCAGGTTGTGCCCCAACCTGAGCTGGTGGACGCCCGCTGGCTCCTCCACCGCGGCCGCCAGGCTACCGCTGTGGCCGCGCATGGTCAGCGGGCACGCTCATCCTGGAGGAGGCGGGCGGCAGACGATCCCAGTGTCTGTCTGGCAGGGACCAGCCTCTGTGCAAACGCCAGGCTCCAGGACGCAGGGTTTCCCCAGAGCTGCCACGTGGGCCCAGATCCTGAGGAAGTTTCCGACGTGTCACTAACGGTCAGTCAGATCTTCTGCGCCGGAGGAGACCGCGCAGACAAGGGCCTGGGCCTGTGGCTGCTGCAGGAGCCCCGTGGATGCCGGGGACAGAGTGACATCCAGCCAGACAGGCCTCCTGCAGAGGGGTCTGGTGACCTGGTCCCCGGGCCAGTGGGACACAGCCTCGGTGGACACAGGTGGAAGGTGCCAGGAGGCTAGGGAGGCAGGCCCAGCCCGCCCCACCCTGTGGCCGGGGCCTGAGTCCCATGAGGCTCGCGCGGGGGTGGGAGGGAGAGACAAGCCCACGGCCGTGGGGACCCCCCGACTGGCTCTCCGCCCTGGCTTTGGGTGGGTGCTAAGTTGGGGCCCCCACATGGGAAGAGATGACTACGCAGGGGAGGAGAAGCAGAGCCCCCAGCCCCAGGGACAGAGAGCCCGGGGGTCCCATATGGGAAAGCCACTGCTGAAGCTTGGATAGCTTGTTTTATTATTTTAAATGTCTGGAGCTCGTTGACTTCCTTTAGCATTTCTTTTTCTTTTCTTTTCTTTTTTTTTTAATGACAATAAAATATCCTTAAAAACTCCATACCCGGCTGGGGAAAGTCTTCCTCTGTTGACGCGCCCCGTGAAATCCACAGACTGGCCGTGCCGTGTGTCGGTCCCTCCAGCCGTGGGAGCAGGACCCCCGGCCCCTGGGGTTCCCGGGGGGTGAGGTGCGCTGCAGGCGCGAGGGGTCACGTGACGCCTTGTGGGGCACAGGGGGAGCATCCTGACCTGGCCAAGGGCACCGCAAGAGGCACCTATTGGGTGTGTATTAGCACGGGCTGCTAGCAAAGCACGACAGTCCCGTGGTGTGGACAACGTGCACTGATGTTTCCACGATTCTGGAAGCTGGCAGGCAGACCCGGTGTCATGGGGCCGGTGGCCCCTCAGCACGTAGACGCCGTGTCCTCACACATCCGGCCCGCTATGCGTGTCTGTGCCCCGACCTCCTCTTACAAGAGGAGGAGTGAGTCCATGGTGAGGACCAGTCACACTGGATCAGGACTCACCCTAGTGACCTCACTTTAACCTATTACCTCTCAACAGACCCCATCTCCCAATACAGTCACATTCTGGGGTCCTGGGGTCAGGGCTTCAAGATTTGAATTTGGGGAACGCATTTCAGGAGAGTTGGGCCCAGGTGGGAGCACCAGTGAAGGCCAGGTCGGGTGAGGCCCGGGGGGACAGCACTGTCCCAGGTAAGCGAAGCTGGACACCAGCCCGAGGGGTCAGGACACTCAGTCGGGGGGAGGCCCAGCGAGAACACCACCACCCGGGGGTGGGGATGGGGGTGGGGGTGGGGGGCAGAAAAGACCAAGTTCTACAGGAAGAATGCCAAGTGGGGGCGGGCAGTCCATTGGCGTCAGGAGGCCATGGGGTCCCTGGCCAGCAGCGAAGGAGTCGGGATTCTGTCCTTGCAGTGCCTGGGGATCTCGGGTCCCGGAGGTGCCCCGGGTTGCAGGAGACACGTGCACCTCGAGGGCAGAGGCGGGACCACACCTGCCAGCCTTCCCAGTAAGGGCCCTGGGGAAGGGAAGCCAGCACGAGGGGCTGCGGTCTTCTGGGGACGCAGTGGGAGTGGGGCGTGGGCTCTGAGTGTGCAGGTCAACAGCCCGGCCCGAGGCCCAGGGCGGGCAGAGAGTCGTGGCCAGCGCGGCCGCGGTGCCTCAGGACCGCTCAGGGAGCACCTCCCACCTCCCCAGGGGCAGGGGCTGCCTCACCAGTGGGGGCCGCACCAAATACAGGGCGGCCGTGGGGAGAACGCCCCGGCCCCCAGGGATCCTGGGGCTCCAGGTGACCACACCGTCCACACAGCTTGCCCAGCACCCCCTCCCTCTCGGTCCCCGGGCCGGGGCCCCCGCTCCATCCCCTGGACCCGAGATCAGTCTCCATCCTTCCCACCCTGCCACCGGAACGCCGGGGTCTTCGGCAGCTGGTTGACCCCATGGCCCCCGCGGGAACACGGGGCATGACCGTACCCTCCACTCTGAGGGCAGGAACGCCCGCTCTTTGAGAGCAATCTCCCAGCAGGCCCTGAGGCCCCCACCTGTGACCTTCCGATAACGCCATACCACGTGGGCCCCCCCCCACGTTCCCCCAGGGACCCACACACACCTATGTGCCTCTCCATGCAACCCCTCAGACCCCCTAAGGTCCTGCAGGCTGCTCCTGTGTGAGCCCTGAGGTCGGCCTCCTGCTGCCTGCCGCTCCTCGGCGGCCCCCTACCCTGGGCTTCCGCTCAGACACAGGCCCGGGTCCATCTCCCTTTGCCCGTGTTCACACCTCCACCTGTGCCTCACACACACACGGACCAGCGGGCTGGCCTCACTCCTGGACCTGGGACCCACCTGGTCCCGCCCTCCCCCCCCCCCCACTGGCACTGGGAGGGAACCAGCTGGCGCCTGAACCCTGTCCCCACGGGGGGCCCAAGACGCACAGACGTCAGCGTGGGTGGGGGCGGGAAGGGGAGGATGCACCTGTGTCCCCACATGGCGTGTGTTGGAATCCTAGCTCTAAGTGTCATGGTGTTAGGAGGCGGGGCTTTGGGGCACCAGAGGTCGTCAGGGTGGAGCCCCCACGACTGGGGTTAGTGCCCTTATGAAAAAGCGAGCTGCCTCCCCGCTTCCGGCACGTGAAGGGGCAGAGAGAAGACGCCGTCCGTGAGCCAGGCAGCGGGGACCCCCCAGACACCACGCCTGCTGGTACCTGATGTGGGCATCCAGCCTCCACACCCGTGAGGAGTGTCTGCGGTCTCTGTCGGGCCAGCCAGACGGCTGGACAGGAGCCACCTGGACGGGCGGGCCTGGAAGAACGGGGTCCCCCAGGCCCCCTGCCCAACCCCCTACCCCCGGGACCCAGGTCGGCCGGCCATCAGCGGGGTACAGGGCCACGAGACTGCCCCCGGGTGCTGCTGAGCCCCAGCCTGCGTGGGGCAGGGACATCAGCCCCGGGCTCCCGGACCACACGCAGCAGGCAGTGGACTATTAGAGGCACCCAGATGGCGGCTCGGTCACTGCACAGGGGAGGGCCCCCTACACCCCCTACACCCCACGCTCAGACACTGCCCCGGGAACCAGGCAACTGAGTCTGCAGGGAATTGGGCCAGTACAGACACGCCCAGAGCCTCAGAGGCGCCCGAGCCCCGCCCACCCCGCTGCCTGAGCTGCCGCACCCGGCGCCCCATCCGCAGGCACCAGGGTGCTGACCGCCTGGTCCCTCGGGGAAGTCATCTTTTTCTTTTTACAGGGAGAGAGGGTGCAGGGGAGGGACAGAGACAGAGACAGAGAGGATCCCAAGCAGGCCCCACACTCAGCACAGACCCCCATGCAGGGCTCGATCCCGGGACCCCGCGATCAGACCTGAGCCGAAAGTAAGAATCAGACACTCATCCGAGTGAGCCATCCAGGCGCCCCCTGTAAGGAGTAATCTTTTGGTGCATTTCAAAGTCTTGCAAAATATTTCCTGTAGACATATTTCGCTCTCAGAGTATCCAGAATATGCAGGGCACTCCGGCAAATCAATCGGGAATATCGCACAATTCGGTAGAGAAATGGACACGAGAATTGAACAGATGTTTCACAGAGGCTATCCAAATAGCCCTCAAACATACAGAAAGGACGCTGCGCTCCACCCGTGACAGGGAAGTGAAAATTTCTGAAAAGCCACAGGAGAGAAAGTGGTTCTGATTCCAACGGCGGTCGGTGCGGTGCCTTGTCTCAGACTAAACCTTTGCAGGCACAAGTACAAAGTGGAAAACTGCCCGGCAGACAGTGATTGGAAGGCATCAGAGGACAAGCAGAAACGGGCAGACTCCGGGGAAGACTGTGCCCTGGAGAGATTGGTCTGAGGGCAAAGCCCAGTCCTTGCCACAGCTGCAGCTAGAATGCAGGGGGAGCGGGCTGCCGTCCAGGCACAGGGGCAGGTCGTGGGGTTCGGGGCCCCACCTCAGACAGTGCGGACCGGCGACCAGGCCAGGGTGCCGCATCATGACCTTTATACAACGTGTGTCGGGCCAACCTGCAGACTGAAATCAGCCAGGTGGGGACAGAAATCGTAATGCGCTGAACGTACCATGTAAGTGTTGTGTGTGAAGATGTTTCAGCCACGTAAGAACACACACAACGTATGTATGGAAGGGTAACATGTGTGTGCCACCTGCTCATAACATATGTATGGGTGTTAGATTACAATACAAATGTTTTCCCTGTGAGCAGTGCGGTCAAACAGTTTGGAGATGGTCCTGGCCAATGCTGTGTGACAAAGGACGAAAACGAGCTGCTGAGACTGAAAGGACAGATGTCAAACTGTCACTAATGCAGACGACACAAGCACGTACGATGAAAAGGCAGCGGAATCCAGACAGCCCTTCGAACCAGCAAGAACAGCAGCAGGGGCTCCAAACAAACGCAGGAAGCAGTCGTGTTCCGCTGTGTCCGCAACAACCTGCTGAGAACGCGTCATCGAAAACGAGGCACGATTCACAGCAATCCAAGGACTTTCCGAAGAAAGAAAGCCCAGGAAACGGCAACTCCGGCAACGGACCTGAAAGGGCTCCGAGTGTCTGGAGAAAACCGCCTTCGGGGGCGGGCCGGCACTGTGGATGCCACGCTACACCTGCCCGCCCTGCCCACACTGCCCCCGCACCCAGCCCTCCACCGTCAGCAGGGCCTTCCAAGGGCTGGGCGGGGGTCACCTTCCCCCTGCTCCCCCAGCACACACCCGGGCACACACCCACAGTCGAGACGCAGCAGGGTCGCCTGTCTCCTGTCTGCAGGCAGGACACAGGCAGAGGCCAGAGCGGAGCTGCCCTGGAATGAGCTTAACTGGGCTGAGTTGGGCTGAGCTGGGCTGGGCTGAGCTGAGCTGGACTGAACTGGGTTGAGCTGAACTGGGCTGAACTGGAATGAGCTAGCTAAATGGGTTGGGCTTGGCTCAGTGGAGCTCAGCTGAACTTGACTTAGCTGGGCTGGGTTGAGCTGATATGAACTGAGCTGGGCTGAACTGGGCTGGGCTGCGCTGAAATGAACTGGATTTGGCTGGGCTGTGTTGGGCTGAACTGAGTTGGATGGGGCTTAACTGGGCTGAGCTGAACTGGGCTGAACTCAGCTGAGCTGAGTGGAGCTGAGCTGAACTGGGCTAGGCTGGGTGGGCTGAACTGAACTACACTGGGCTAGGTTGAGCTGAGTTCGACTGGGCCAAACTGGTCTGATCTGGGCTGGGCTGAGCTGGGCTGAGCTGAACTAGTGTGGGCTGAGCTGCTGGGTTGAACCAGACTAAGGTGGGCTGAGCTGGGCTGAACTGGGTTGGCTTGAGGTAAACTAAGCTGAGCTGGGCAGGCTGGGCTGGGCTGGACTGAATTGGGCTGAGCTGGGCAAGACTATGCTGAACTAGGCTGAACTGGGCTGAATTGGGTTGGGCTGGGCTGGGCTGAGCTGAATAGGGCTGAGTTTGGTTGTGCTGAACTGGGCTAAACTCAGTTAGGATGGGCTGAGCTGGGCTGAACTGGGATTAGCTGGGCTGAACTGGGATTAGCTGGGCTGGGTTGGGCTGAGCTGGGCTGAGCTGGGCTGAGCTAGACTGAGCTGGGCCGGCTTGAGCTAACCTAGGCTGAGCTCGGCAGGCTGAGCTGGGCTGGCCTGAATTGTGCTGAGTGGGGCTGAGCTGGGCTAAGCTGAGCTGAGCTGGGCTGGGCTGAGTTGAACTGGTCTGAGGTGGACCGGGCTGGACTGAGGCACGTTTGTTGTGTACGCTGAGCCAATGTGAACTGATGACAGCTGAGTAAAGTCCGGAGTTCACAGTAAGGTCCACCCCTAGTAGGTTCTCTGAGCCTGCACCCTGTCCGCGGTGCTGCCCCGGTCAGCCTGCTGTTCAGGCTGCTGTCCTCGAGTTTCCCCCACTACCGTTTCCTACAGAAGAATCGCCCGGCCCGAAGATCCCCTCTGCCCCACCTATTCCTTCCTCCCTCCCCCCAAACGCCCGGCAACCGCTGACCTTCGCGCCGTCACACTACATGTGCTGTCCCCCACATCACGCAGTGCCGATGGTACAGCGTGTAGCCTTCTCCAGCTGGCTGCCTCCCCTCAGGGCACACGGGCCGGCACGCGGCCCACATGTGCCCACGGGGTGCTGACTATAGGGCTTCTCGGCACGAACAGACCTTCCAGTGCCCTCCTCCACGAGGAGGGCAGGTGTGTGTGCTGGCCTGGCAGCCCGAGCCCTCCTCCACATTCTGAAAGAAAGAATATCATGTCATCCAAGGTCACTTTGCTTGAAAGAGGCACCCCCGGCGGGGGGGGATGGTCCGCACCATCCACGTGAGGGTACTACACAAATACCTCATATGCCTGCACAAAATATTACATATACACAGTAAGCATCTGCAGGTACCCGGAAGCAGGTGCCCATAAGAGGAGGGGAGGGGTTGCTGAGACGTTGTGGCAGCAAGTCAGGCTGGAATGAGCCAGCCCCGGGCCAGGCTGCTGTCTCACGCCTGCCCTGGACGACCACCACCGCAGGCTCTGACGCCGCGGGTCGGCGAGAGGCCCCTGGAAGGGACATCCGTGAACACCTCCAAAGCATCTCTTTGTTCTTGTAACCACAGGGTGAATGTTTCTGAAAGCCAAACCCAGAGTTCAGCATGATGGTTGAAAAGCGTCAACACTAGGTAATTTCATCGCCTCACCAACTTTTCTGTGAAAGGATTATTCTGGAAAGGACGGGCCTTGCAAACCTAGGCTGGGACAGGTGTGTGGTCTCCGACAAAACCCAGTGCCTGACGGCCCACGGCCCACTGCCACGCCCTCGGCAGCCAAGGCAGCCCTCCCCCACACTGATCCGGCACAGCAGGTGCCCCAGAGCCCCGTGATGACCCCCACGAGGGACAGCGACCCGGCACCACGCCAGGGGCACTGCATGGGGACCAGGGGAGGGAATTAGCTGTCCAAGGGAAGTACGATGTGCCACTTTGTCTTGCCAAAACCCTGCCTTTACAGGTGCCTGGGGCCCCATGTCCCTAACGCACGGTAGCCGGGACACCTTCGAGGGTTTTGTCAAACTCATCGGTTCCCGTGACCTGACCAGAGTTGTGTAGATGGATGTGCTTCTTGAGCAACCAGGGACCCACAGCTTGCAGAGGACCCTAACTGCCGGGCACCGCGAGAGGGGGCCGGGCTGCGGGAGCCCAGAGTGTGGGGTGCACACTCCCTTCACCGACACGGTGACCGATGGCATTTGCAAAGTGGCCACTGCAGTATTTCCAGGACCACGGGCTCCTCCATCACCTTGCCCTGCCCCATGCAGGGGACGGGGTCTGCTCCCCTCTCCAGAAGCCCAAGGGTCTCTGTGAACTCCGTGGGGATGGGGGCACAGAAGAGCCATTGCTGGATTCCTAAGCTCAGGACCTAAGGAGACGTGGCTTCTCGTGGGAGTCAGGCCCTGGGCCCAGTGCAGCCGTCCAGCTACGGCCAAGGTGCCATTCTGGGGAGCCCCGGGGACCAAGCGGGCCGGACCCACCCAGCCAAGGCCCCAGACCCCAGGAGGAGCCCAGAGCCCTCGCTCACATGAGTGTGAGCAGGGCAGAGAGCCTCGCACCACAGGCCGAGGGCTCCAGGCACACCCACAGCCCCGCAGGCCCGGATTGGGACTTGGACGTGGTGCGGAGGCGTCCCCATCGAGGCCTAACACCGCAGGAAGTGGCAGCCTGGGGTGCACACTGTGGTTGTCCAAACACAGGGGCTGAGGGGTCACGGCCCCCTTGCACGGGCAGCACAGGGACCACACAGGGTCTCTCAGCTGCAAGGACATTTTCAGGTCCGGTGACCACCACGAACTCTGTCCCTGCACATCAGGCTTCTCTCTGTCCTCTAGGGTAGTAGCTTCCCTCTGACCGTGGGCAGATGACAGTGACCGTGGCTGAAGCCAGAGGAAGACAGCGTCCCACCAGGGAGGCCACACTGCTGAGTGGATGGGACAAGGCCCAGGGTGGGGCCTCAGGCTATGGGTGGGTCAACCTGTGCCCACAACACACGCCCAGGTGAGAGCGGGGTTCCTGTGCCCTCCTTTGGGACCCCAGCCACCCCCCACAGCCCACCCCCGCACACTCAGGCCCTTGAGACAGAAAGTACCCAGAAGAAAAGGGAACTTCAGGAAGCGTGTCGCCGAGCCACCTAGTTTCAATCCTGTTCTTAGTCTTCCCACGGCTGCCTGGGGGCTAGGAAGGGGGCTATGGGCACAGAGCTCAGCCACAAGGAGCCACATGTGCCTGGGGCCAGAGCGAGGAGGGCCGAGGTGCTGGGGCCAGCCTTCCGTCGCCCCAACCCTTGGTGAGTAGGCTCCGCACGGAGAGAGGGCGGCGTGGGGGCAGCAGAAGCAGCGCAGGAGCCAAGGAGAGACGGGGCCCCACGGACGGGCCGGAGCAGCCAGCATGGGGGACACAGGCTGCCTGGGGGGCCAGGGCACCGGCCAGGGCAGGGACGAGGGAGGCATGGGCAGGAGCGCCCACGCCAACATTGCTGGACGCACCGGACGTGGCAACTGGGCCTTCAAGGAACATGATGGCCATGGTGGGCCTGAGGCCTGCCCTTTGCCATCTGTGCTGGGAGCCCAGGGCTGGGCTGGACTGAGCTACTGCAGGACCAAGGCCGACATGGACAGACAGGCCTAAGGTGAGGACACAGGGAGAGGCCGGCCCAGCACAGGGGAAGAAGAGGACCCCAGATGGCCCGAGGGTCCTGTCCAGGACACTGGGGCTGGCTCTGGCCCCAGGCCAGGGTCAGAGGTGCTGGCCATGGGGTCCTGGACTGCAGCCCGTGAGCGGGGACAGAGCACGAGGGGCTGGCAGGGGCTCCCGTGCGCTCAGAACCCAGACAGTAGCACAGGGGCAGACGGTCAGGAGCCAAACCTGGGCTAAGGAGTCTGGGATGGGCAGCTGTGACCGGGGCAGCCCTAAGAACACAGAGTAGTTGCGGGCTGAGCTCGCCTGTGGGGGAGAGGTCATGGGGCAGCAAGGGCAGAAAGCAGCTGTGGTCCATTAGCTCCAAGGACCAGTGGTGGAGTTTGTGTAGGTGAGCCGGGGCAGGGGAGGCCAGGAGGGGGAGGGGCTGCCCCAGGAGCTCCCAAGGTGCACACAGAGCTGGTACAGGTGAGTAGCAGCAAGGGGCAGGGCAGCAGGGGTAGGGGGGTGGGGGCAGGAGAGACAGAGCTAGCCCAGGAGCTCAGGAGAGCCAGCAGAGCTTGTGGGGGTGAGCAGGGGCAGTGGGAAGAGGCAGGTGGAAAACAGTGGGACAGGAGGCTTGCCCCAGGATCTCCCAGAGAGCACACAGAACTGGTACAGGTGAGCAGGGGCAAGGGGCGGGGCAGCAGGGGTAGGGGGGTGGGGGAAAGAGAATCAGGGCTGCCTAGGAGCGCAGGCGAGCAGGCAGATCTTGAAAGGGTGAGCAGGGGCAGGGAGAGGACAGGAGGGGCAGGGGGAGGGCATGACAGGCAGGGAGAGAGCAGAAGAAGCAGGGGAGAACAAGAGGGACAGGGGGCTGCCCCAGGAGCTCCCAGGAAGCACCAAAACTGGCACAGGGAGCAGGGGCAGGGGGCAGGGCAGGACAGGCAAGGGGAGACCAGACAGGGAAGACGGAGAGCAGAAGAGGCATGGAGAGAGCAACAGGGGCAGGGGGAGATCAGGAGAGGTAGGGGGAGAGCAGGATGGGCAAGGGGAGAGCAGAGAGCACACAGAGCTGGTCAGGTGAGCAGGGGCAGGGGGCAGGGCAAGAGTGGCAGGGGGAGAGCAGGAGAGGCAGGGCTACCCCCAGGAGCTCAGGGGACCAGGCAGAGCTTGTGAGGATGAGCAGGGGGTTGGGAGAGAAGGAGGAGCAGGGGGAGAGCAGGAGGGGCAGGGGGAGAGCAGGAGGGGCAGGGAAAAAGCAGGAAGGGCAGGGGAGACTGGAGGGTAGGGGCAGGGCAGGAGGGGCTGGGGGGAGGACAGGAGAGTCAGGGCTCCCCCAGGAGCTCAGGGGAGCCAGCAGAGCTTCTGCCGGTGAGCAGGGTTCCTGGGAGGGCAGCAGGGGCAGGGGGAGAGCAAGAGGGGTAGGGCTGTCCCAGGGGCTCCCTGGGAGACACAGAGCTGGTACAGGTGAGCAGGGGCAGGGGACAGGGCAGGAGGAGCAGGGTCGAGGGCAAGAGAGGCAGGACTGCCCCAGAGGCTCAGGGAGCAGGCAGAGCTTGTGAGGGTAAGCAGGAGCAGGGGAGGGGCAGGAGATGCAGGGGTTGCCTCAGGAACTCCCAGGGAGCACACAGAGCTGTACAGGTGAGCAGGGGCAGGGGGCAGGACAGAAGGGGCAGGGGGAGGGCAGGAGGGCAGGAGCGAGGGCAGGATGGGCAGTGTTGTCCCCCGGAGCTCCCAGGGAGCACACAGAACTGGTACAGGTGAGCAGAGGCAGGGGAAGGACAGCAGGGGCAGGGGGAGAGCAGAAGGGTCAGGCAGCTGCCACAGGAGCTCCAGGGAGCACACAGAGCTGGTACAGGTGAGCAAGGGGAAGGGGCAAGTCAGGAGGGGCAGGGGGGAAGGCAGGAGAGGCAAGGTTGCCCCAGGAGCTCAGGGGAGCAGGCAGAGCTTGTGAGGGTGAGCAGGGCCAGGGAGAGGGCAGGAGGGGCAGGGGGACGTCATGAGAGGCAGGGGGAGAACGGAAGAGGCAGGGGAAGAATAGGAGGGACAGGGGGCTGCCCCAGGAGCTCCCAGGCAGCACACAAAGCTGGCATAGGGAGCAGAGGCAGGGGGCAGGGTAGGAGGGGCAGGGGGGAGAACAGAGGGGGAGGAGGAGAGCAGAAGGGGTAGGGAGGGAGCAAGAGGGGCAGGAGGAGAGCAGGAGGGGTTGAGAGAGAGCAGGAGGAGCAAGGGGAGAGCAGGAGGGACAGGGTTGCCCCAGGAGTTCCCAGGGAGCACACAGAGGTGCTACAGGTGAGCAGGGGCAGGGGGCAGGGCAAGAGGGGCAGGGGGAGAGCAGGAGAGGCAGGGCTGCACCAGGAGCTCAGGGGAGCAGGCAGAGCTTGTGAGGATGAGCAGGGGGTTGGGAGGGCAGGAGGGGCAGGGGGAGAACAAGAGGGGCTGAGGAGTGGGCAGGAGGGGCAAGGGGGGAGGGCAGGAGGGGCACGGGGTGGGCAGAAGGGGCAGGGACACCCCCAGGACTTCTGGGGAGCAGGCAGGGGTTATGACAGTGAGTAGGGGATTAGGAGGGCAGGTGGAGCAAGGGGAGAGCAAGAGGGGCAGGGAGAGGGCAGGAGGGGCAAGCGGAGGGCAGGAGAGGCAGGGCTGCACCAGGAGCTCAGGGGAGCAGGCAGGGCATGTGAGGGTGAGCAGGGGGATGGGAGGGCAGGAGGAGCAGGGGGAGAGCAGGAGGGGCAGGGAGAGGGCAGGAGAGGCAGGGCTGCACCAGGAGCTCAGGGGAGCAGGCAGGGCATGTGAGGGTGAGCAGGGGGTTGGGAGAGAAGGAGGAGCAGGGGGAGAGCAGGAGGGGCAGGGGGAGAGCAGGAGGGGCAGGGAAAAAGCAGGAAGGGCAGGGGAGACTGGAGGGTAGGGGCAGGGCAGGAGGGGCTGGGGGGAGGACAGGAGAGTCAGGGCTCCCCCAGGAGCTCAGGGGAGCCAGCAGAGCTTCTGCCGGTGAGCAGGGTTCCTGGGAGGGCAGCAGGGGCAGGGGGAGAGCAAGAGGGGTAGGGCTGTCCCAGGGGCTCCCTGGGAGACACAGAGCTGGTACAGGTGAGCAGGGGCAGGGGACAGGGCAGGAGGAGCAGGGTCGAGGGCAAGAGAGGCAGGACTGCCCCAGAGGCTCAGGGAGCAGGCAGACCTTGTGAGGGTAAGCAGGAGCAGGGGAGGGGCAGGAGATGCAGGGGTTGCCTCAGGAACTCCCAGGGAGCACACAGAGCTGTACAGGTGAGCAGGGGCAGGGGGCAGGACAGAAGGGGCAGGGGGAGGGCAGGAGGGCAGGAGCGAGGGCAGGATGGGCAGTGTTGTCCCCCGGAGCTCCCAGGGAGCACACAGAACTGGTACAGGTGAGCAGAGGCAGGGGAAGGACAGCAGGGGCAGGGGGAGAGCAGAAGGGTCAGGCAGCTGCCACAGGAGCTCCAGGGAGCACACAGAGCTGGTACAGGTGAGCAAGGGGAAGGGGCAAGTCAGGAGGGGCAGGGGGGAAGGCAGGAGAGGCAAGGTTGCCCCAGGAGCTCAGGGGAGCAGGCAGAGCTTGTGAGGTTAGGCAGGTGGTTTGGAGAGCAGGAGGAGCAGGGGAGACCAGGAGGGGTAGGGGGAGGGCAGGAGGGTAGTGGCATGGCAGGAAGGGCAGGAGGAGGAAAGGAGAGGCAGGGCTGCCGCAGGAGCTCGGGAGAGCCAGCAGAACTTGTGGAGGTCAGCAGGAGCAGCAGGGTGAGGTCAGGATGAGCAGGAGGACAGCACAAGGGACAGGCAGCTGCCCCAGGAGCTCCTGGGGGCACACAGAGCTCGTACAGGTGAGCAGGGGCAGGTGGCAGGGCAGGAAGGGCAGGGGCGAGGGCAGGAGAGGCAAGGTTGCCCCAGGAGCTCAGGGGAGCAGGCAGAGCTTGTGAGGGTAGGCAGGGGGTGGAGAGCAGGAGGAGCAGGGGAGACCAGGAGGGGCAGGGGGAGGGCAGGAGGGTAGTGGCATGGCAGGAGACGCAGGGGGAGGAAAGGAGAGGCAGGCTGCCCCAGGAGCTGGGGAGAGCCAGCAGAGCTTGTGGAGGTCAGCAGGGGCAGCAGGGTGAGGTCAGGAGGGGCAGAGAACAACAGAAGGAACAGACAGCTGCCCCCAGGAGCTCCTGGGGGCACACAGAGTTCGTACAGGTGAGCAGGGGCAGGGGGCAGGGCAGTAGGGACAGGGGGCTGGGCAGGAGGGGCAGGGCCACCCCCAGGAGTTCAGGGGAGCAGGCAGAGCTTATGAGGGTAAGTAGGGGATTGGGATGGCAGGAGGGGCAGGGGGAGAGCAGAAGGCACAGGCACTGCCCCATGAGCTCCCAGGGAGCATACAGAGCTGGTAGAGGTGAGCAGATTGTGGGCAGGGCAGGAGGGGCAGGGGAAGAGCAGGAGAGGTAGGGGGCTAACCCAGGACCTCCCAGGGAGCACACAGAGCTGGTACAGGTGAGCAGGGGCAGGGGGCAAGTTAGGAGGGGCTGAGGGAGGGCAGGAGAGGCAAGGTTGCCCCAGGACCTCAGGGGAGCAGGCAGAACTTGTGAGGGTAGGCAGGGGGTGGAGAGCAGGAGGAGCAGGGGAGACCAGGAGAGGCAGGGGGAGGGCAGGAGGGTAGTGGCATGGCAGGAGACGCAGGGGGAGGAAAGGAGAGGCAGGCTGCCCCAGGAGCTCGGGAGAGCCAGCAGAGCTTGTGGAGGTCAGCAGGAGCAGCAGGGTGAGGTCAGGAGGGGCAGGAGGACAGCACAAGGGACAGGCAGCTGCCCCAGGAGCTCCTGGGGGCACACAGAGCTGGTACAGGTGAGCAGGGGCAGGGGGCAGGGCAGTAGGTACAGGGGGCTGCGCAGGAGGGGCAGGGCTACCCCCAGGAGTTCAGGGGAGCAGGCAGAGCTTATGAGGGTGAGTAGGGAAGGGGAGGGCAGGAGGGGCAGGGGGAGGGCATAGGAGGCAGGGGGAGAGCAGAAGAGGCAAGGGAAGAATAGGAGAGTCAGAGGGTTGCCCCACAAGCTCCCAGACAGCACACAAAACTGGCATAGGGAGCAGGGTCAGATGGGCAGGGTAGGAGGGGCAGGGGGAGAACAGGGGGGAGGGGGAGAGCAGAAGGGGTAGGGAGAGAACAGGAGGGACAGGGGGCTGCCCCAGGAGCTCCAGGGAGAACACAAAACTTGTACAGGGAGCAGGGGCAGGGGCAGGGCAGGAGGGGCAGGGGGAGATCAGGAGAGGTAGGGGGAGAGCAGGATGGGCAAGGGGAGAGCAGAGAACACACAGAGCTAGTCAGGTGAGCAGGGGCAGGGGGCAGGGCAAGAGTGGCAGGGGGAGAGCAGGAGAGGCAGGGCTACCCCCAGGAGCTCAGGGGACCAGGCAGAGCTTGTGAGGATGAGCAGGGGGTTGGGAGAGAAGGAGGAGCAGGGGGAGAGCAGGAGGGGCAGGGGAAGAGCAGGAGGGGCAGGGGGAGAGCAGGAGGGTAGGGGCAGGGCAGGAGGGGCTGGAGGGAGGACAGGAGAGTCAGGGCTCCCCCAGGAGCTCAGGGGAGCCAGCAGAGCTTCTGCCGGTGAGCAGGGTTCCTGGGAGGGCAGCAGGGGCAGGGGGAGAGCAAGAGGGGTAGGGCTGTCCCAGGGGCTCCCTGGGAGACACAGAGCTGGTACAGGTGAGCAGGGGCAGGGGACAGGGCAGGAGGAGCAGGGTCGAGGGCAAGAGAGGCAGGACTGCCCCAGAGGCTCAGGGAGCAGGCAGAGCTTGTGAGGGTAAGCAGGAGCAGGGGAGGGGCAGGAGATGCAGGGGTTGCCTCAGGAACTCCCAGGGAGCACACAGAGCTGTACAGGTGAGCAGGGGCAGGGGGCAGGACAGAAGGGGCAGGGGGAGGGCAGGAGGGCAGGAGCGAGGGCAGGATGGGCAGTGTTGTCCCCCGGAGCTCCCAGGGAGCACACAGAACTGGTACAGGTGAGCAGAGGCAGGGGAAGGACAGCAGGGGCAGGGGGAGAGCAGAAGGGTCAGGCAGCTGCCACAGGAGCTCCAGGGAGCACACAGAGCTGGTACAGGTGAGCAGAGGCAGGGGGCAAGGCAGGAGGGGCAGGGCAGAGGGCAGGAGAGGCAAGGTTGCCCCAGGAGCTCAGGGGAGCAGGCAGAGCTTGTGAGGGTGAGCAGGGCCAGGGAGAGGGCAGGAGGGGCAGGGGGACGTCATGAGAGGCAGGGGGAGAACGGAAGAGGCAGGGGAAGAATAGGAGGGACAGGGGGCTGCCCCAGGAGCTCCCAGGCAGCACACAAAGCTGGCATAGGGAGCAGAGGCAGGGGGCAGGGTAGGAGGGGCAGGGGGGAGAACAGAGGGGGAGGAGGAGAGCAGGAGGGGTTGAGAGAGAGCAGGAGGAGCAAGGGGAGAGCAGGAGGGACAGGGTTGCCCCAGGAGTTCCCAGGGAGCACACAGAGGTGCTACAGGTGAGCAGGGGCAGGGGGCAGGGCAAGAGGGGCAGGGGGAGAGCAGGAGAGGCAGGGCTGCACCAGGAGCTCAGGGGAGCAGGCAGAGCTTGTGAGGATGAGCAGGGGGTTGGGAGGGCAGGAGGGGCAGGGGGAGGACAAGAGGGGCTGGGGAGTGGGCAGGAGGGGCAAGGGGGGAGGGCAGGAGGGGCAGGGGGAGAGAAAGACATGAAGGGCTGCCCCAGGAGCTCCCTGGGAGCACACAGAGCTGGTACAGGTGAGTAGGGGCAGGAAGCAGGGCAAGAAGGGCAGAGGGGAGGGCAGGAGAGGCAGGGCTGCACCACGAGCTCAGGGGAGCAGGCAGAGCTTGTGAGGGTGAGCAGAGGCAGGGGCGACGGCAAGAGGGGCAGGGGCTGCTGTGGGGCAGGGTTGCTTCAGACAAGCTGTAGGCCGGAGGACACAGTGACCCTGGACTGTCCCCAGGGACCTGAGCTGAGAGGGCTTCCTGCAGCAGGCAGGGTTCTGGTGAGGTCTGGAGTCTGCAGGGGCTCGGGGGTGGGAGTTCTGGCCAGGAGGTGCTGAGGGCGGCAGGGCAGGGGGAGGTTAGGAGTGCTGCAGGGCAGGGGGAGCTGAGGCCTGAACTGGCAGGACCAGGTCTCAGACATGCAGAGGCAAGAAGCTAGAAGGATCCAAGGCCTGGGCTCAGCATGAGGGGCCAGGCAAAGGGGTGGGGGCAGGTGGAGGAGCTGCTAGAAGGAGGTGAACCTATGGGGAGCACAGACAGCTCGGAGCTACCACCAGGCCAGGAGCTCAGGGGAGCAAGAGAGCTTGTGCAGGTGAGCAGGGGCGGGGGGGGGGGGGGGCAGGAGGGGCACGGGGTGGGCAGAAGGGGCAGGGACACCCCCAGGACTTCTGGGGAGCAGGCAGGGGTTATGACAGTGAGTAGGGGATTAGGAGGGCAGGTGGAGCAAGGGGAGAGCAAGAGGGGCAGGGAGAGGGCAGGAGGGGCAAGCGGAGGGCAGGAGAGGCAGGGCTGCACCAGGAGCTCAGGGGAGCAGGCAGGGCATGTGAGGGTGAGCAGGGGGATGGGAGGGCAGGAGGAGCAGGGGGAGAGCAGGAGGGGCAGGGAGAGGGCAGGAGAGGCAGGGCTGCACCAGGAGCTCAGGGGAGCAGGCAGGGCATGTGAGGGTGAGCAGGGGCGGGGGTGGGGGGGCAGGAGGAGCAAGGGCTGCCCCAGGAGCCTCAGGGGTGAAGGGCAGAGGGACTGAGCTAAGAGCAGCCCTGGACTAGGTGGGAGCAGAGCGGTACGGCACAGAGACCACGAGGGCGCGGGCCCAGGAGAGCCTCCCTGGACACGGGAGGGCGTGAGCCGCCTGAGGCCCGGTGGACAAGGTAGGGGGGAGAGGCGAGCCTGGGTAGGAAGGTCTCTGGGGCTGAAGGGACAGGGGTGGCCACAGTCTTAGGCTCAGGGGCCCTGACCCCGCTCTGGAGGCTCGTGGGGATGGGGGACAGAAGGCTGGACATGACAAAGCCAGGAGGGGTGGCTCAGGGCAGTGGAGCCGGTGCAGGGAAGGGGGAGCCTGGGAGTTTGAGGCAGGGCCGCCAGCCTGGAGTGTGGGTGGGAGGGGAGGCCAGGCAGGGCCATCAGACTTGGCAGAGGGGTCGGGTCTGGCTGGGGACGTGGGCTCTGAGGTGCTGGCACCGTGCACGAGACGACAGCCAGGGCGGGGCAAGCCTCCCACCGGCACTGAGGGGCAGGCAGGCTCAGGAAAGACCTCTGCTGAAAGAGGGCTCTGGGGACAGGGAGGAGCTGGACAGGCCCCAGGGCACGGGCACTGAGTGAGCCCAGGAAGGCCTGAGGAGGGGCTCAGGGCAGGGACGGGATCCGGCGCCCGGGCGCTTTAGCTGCAGAGCTGACCCAGAAGATGTGAGGCCTGGAGGGCAGACAGCAGGCCACGACGAGGACTCCGGGCTGAGGGGCACGGGCAGCGGGTGGCAGAGGCCTGCTGTGTTCAAGAAAGGGCCCGCTGGCCCAGGGCAGATTCAGGCTGGGACAACAGGGCAGTGGGCTCAGGGCCTCAGCAGAGGCCCGTTGGGAGCAGGGGCCACCGGTCAGAGCTCAGACAGATGGCTCGCTCAGGCCGAGCACCCACAGGAAGCCCGAGTGGGGACCCAGGGGCTGGGCCCAGGAGACTCTAATCCAGCAGGAGGTCACCCAGCACCGACCAGGCCCATGGGGCCAGCACGTGCAGCCGCAGAAACACGAGGCCCTGGGGCGGCAGAGAGCTACGCCGGGCGGCTGGTCTGCAGACTTCCCGGAGGGCCACCCCAAGCCCGGGCACCTGATACCCTGCCCGGACCCTCCCAGGAGCGAGACCCTTGTGGTCACACGGCCTCCTCTCTTGCAGCCTCCACCACAGCCCCATCGGTGTTCCCACTGGCCCCCAGCTGCGGGACCACATCTGGCGCCACCGTGGCCCTGGCCTGCCTGGTGTTAGGCTACTTCCCTGAGCCGGTGACCGTGTCCTGGAACTCCGGCGCCCTGACCAGCGGTGTGCACACCTTCCCGTCCGTCCTGCAGGCCTCGGGGCTCTACTCTCTCAGCAGCATGGTGACAGTGCCCTCCAGCAGGTGGCTCAGTGAGACCTTCACCTGCAACGTGGCCCACCCGCCCAGCAGCACCAAGGTGGACAAGTCCGGTAAGAGGGTGTCCACTGGGAGACAGGCCAGGTCAGCCGGTCCACCTGGACCCCGGGGCACAGGAGAGGCACCTCTGTCCCCCAAGCTCGGGGAGGAGGGCCTCTGGGCCTGGCTGCCTGGTCCAGTGTGAGCACAGGCTGCACAGCCCCACCATACTTCATCTCCACTGGCAGGCACCAGTCTGGGGACGCCCCCCTGACCTGCCCTGACCTAGCCCACCCCAAGAGCTGTCCCCACCCCTGGCCCCACTAACCTCCAGTCTGGTCTCTCTGCAGTGCACCCACCCTGCAAGTGTCCCAAATGCCCAGGTGAGTCAGCAGGGCACCGCCCTGCACACCAAGGCCATAGCCCGCATCCAGGGACAGCCTGGTGGGGGGAATGTTCAAGAGGAGCACCCCCCAAATGCTAACCCTGCATTGTGTCTCCCACACCAGCACCTGAGATTCCTGGGGGACCGTCCGTCTTCATCTTCCCCCCAAAACCCAAGGACACCCTCTCGATTTCCCGGACGCCCGAGGTCACGTGCTTGGTGGTGGACTTGGGCCCAGATGACTCCAATGTCCAGATCACATGGTTTGTGGATAACACCGAGATGCACACAGCCAAGACGAGGCCGCGTGAGGAGCAGTTCAACAGCACCTACCGTGTGGTCAGTGTCCTCCCCATCCTGCACCAGGACTGGCTCAAGGGGAAGGAGTTCAAGTGCAAGGTCAACAGCAAATCCCTCCCCTCCCCCATCGAGAAGACCATCTCCAAGGCCAAAGGTGGGCAACAGGACAGATGGGGCACAGGGAGGTCGAGTGGGGCCTGGTGGACCCAGGCCAGCCCTCCACCCTGGGAGTGACCATCTGTGCTGACCTCTGACCCCACAGGACAGCCCCACGAGCCCCAGGTGTACGTCCTGCCTCCAGCCCAGGAGGAGCTCAGCAGGAACAAAGTCAGTGTGACCTGCCTGATCGAAGGCTTCTACCCGCCTGACATTGCCGTCGAGTGGGAGATCACCGGACAGCCGGAGCCAGAGAACAACTACCGGACGACCCCGCCCCAGCTGGACAGCGACGGGACCTACTTCCTGTACAGCAGGCTCTCGGTGGACAAGTCCCGCTGGCAGAGTGGAAACACCTACACCTGCTCGGTGTCACACGAAGCTCTGCACAGCCACCACACACAGAAATCCCTCACCCAGTCTCCGGGTAAATGAGCAGCGCGCCCGGCCCCCCAGCAGGCCCCCGCGGGCTCTGAGCGCCCACCCCTGTGTACATCCCCCCACCCCGGGCAGGCACCCTGCGTGAATAAAGCACCCAGCACTGCCCTGGGACCCGTGACACTGTCGTGCGTCTTTCCGAGGCAGAGCTCAGGACACCCGGGCCTCTGGGAGGTGTGGGCAGGCCAGGCCCCGAGGCTCAGGGGTCACCATTCACGGGAGAGCGTGGGTCCCACCAGGGGCCGGGACCTGAGTGGGCAGGTCTGCACAGGCGGGCGAACCTCATGGCCGGGAGCCGCCTGGGACAGAGAGAGGGCTTGGCCAGGGGCTACTCAAGGCCGGAGGGGGCCGACAGGGAACGGAGAAGCCCTCCAGAGCCCCTCAGGGAACGGGGCGCACGGTCTTTCCCACGTCTGGACCCGCCCAAGCTGTGGGACGCTGGCCTGTCCTCTTCCGCTGCTCCCCCCGTCCCCTGGACCTCTTGACAGCTCTGAGCCGTAGTTCTGTGCCAGTGCAGTAGCCAGGCCTGACCCATGCTGTGAGGACAGGCCCTCACCCTCCCTCAGATGAGGTGGCCCCGCCTGGCTTCATCCTGCCTGGGGCCAGGCCTGTCCACTCGTGGGGACACTCACCCCGGTGCCCCAAACGGGCAGAGGCAAGCAGTCCTGAGTGCCCAGGGGAGGGACCATCCCAGACACCCACATGGACGCTGAAAACAAGCCCCTCCCACTGAGCAGGGCCACCTTCACAAACACACACACACACACACACACACACACACGCACACACGCACACCTGACCCACCGGGCCTCACACGGGACAATGTGCCAGGGCCCAGACCAGAACCAGGCTTGGGAACCCTCACCGTGGGCCCCAGCCTGGTCCCCACCCCCTCCCACACCCATCGGCCGCTCAGCAGCCCATCCGCTCGCCGACCACACTGACCAGCCCTTCTTCTCCCCAGGACACTGGGGCCCCTCCCAACACACACCAACCCCCACCCCCAGCTGGCCCCCACACTCGCACCCACTCGTTCGCTAGGGTCACTCCCTGCCACCCTCTCGACCCTTCCCTGGGCTCTGCTGACCCTCCCGCCCTCCGGGCCGGGTCCCCAGGAGAACGGGTGTGGTGGTCAGGCTGCCTTCCCCCCAGACAGCCCCAGCACAGCGCAGAGCAGAGAGGGAGCGCGTCCCCACGGGCCAGGCCCAGGCGGGAGGATGGGGGCACCGAGGCCGGTGCCCTGAGGCTACGGAGGGCCGCGACCGTCGCCCCGGGAACCACTCCTATGGGCAGGCATGGCACTGACCACTCCCTTCCTGTCCAGAGCTGCTCCTGGACGACAGCTGTGCGGAGGACCAGGACGGGGAGCTGGATGGGCTGTGGACCACCATCTCCATCTTCATCACGCTCTTCCTGCTCAGCGTGTGCTACAGCGCCACTGTCACCCTCTTCAAGGTGGGTGTCCCCGCACCGTCCCGCACTGTGGCCCGCTGTCCCAGTGCTGGGGACCCGCTGGAACCATGCCATCCCCACACTGACTCGACGCTGACCCCACGGTGCCCCCACACTGACCCCACGCTGCCCCCACGCTGACCCCACGCTGACCCCGTGCTGACCCTACACTGCCCCCAGGCTACCCCAGACTGACCCCACGCTGACCCCACACTGACTCGACGCTGACCCCATGGTGCCCCCACGCTGACCCCACGCTGCCCCCACGCAGACCTCACCCTGTCCCCACAAACTCCACGCTGCCCCCACAATGACCCCACGCTGCCCCGCCTCTGACCCCGTGCTGACCCCACACTGCCCCCAGGCTACCCCCAGACTGACCCCATGCTGCCCCCAGACTGACCCCACACTGACCCCATGCTGACCCCACAATGCCCCCAGGCTACCCCAATGCTGACCCCACATTGCCCCTACACTGGAGACCCTCTGGAACCTCGCTATCCCCACACTGACCAGACGCTGACCTCATGCTGCCCCCACACTGACCCCACGCTGACCCCACGCTGACCCCACGCTACACCCACACTGGGGACCCACTGGAACCACGCTATCCCCACACTGACCAGACGCTGACCTCATGCTGCCCCCACACTGACCCCACCATGACCCCACGCTGTCCCCACTTGGACCCCATACTGACCCCATGCTGTGGACCCACTGTCACCATGCTGTCTCCCCTGTGACCCCACACTGACCCCATGCTGTCCTGCCTTTGACCCCCATGCTGACCCCAGCCTTTCCCCATGCTATTCCCATGCTGTCACCGCAATGATACCAGACCCTACACTGTCCCCACACTAACCCCACGCTGACCCCATGCTGCCCCTGCACTGACCCCATACTGTGGACCCACTGTCAACATGCTGTCTCCCCTGTCACCCCATACTGACCCGATGATGTGGACCCACTGTCACCATGCTGACCCACTGTGACCCCATACTTTCCCCACGCTGTCCCCATGCTATTCCTAAGCTGTCCCTGCAATGACCCCACGCTGTCCCCACACTGACCCCATGCTGACCTCACACTGTCCCCACACTAACCCCATACTGTCCCCACCGTGACCCGATGCTGACCTCACACTGACCCCACGCTGACCTATGCTGTAGACCCACTGTCCTCATCATGCTGACCCCACGCTGACCCCACAGTGACCGGATGCTGTCCCCACACTGTCCCTACAGTGACCCCTTGCAGATCCCGCGTTGACGTCAAGCTGTGGTCTCACTGTCACCATGCTGTCCTCATGCTGTTCCCAAACTGACCCCACATTGTTCCCATGCAGTGGACCCACTGTCACCATGCTGTCCCCACGCTGTTCCCAAACTGACCCCAGGCTGTTCCCACACTGACCCCCACGCTATCCCCTCTGTCCCCTCCCAGTCCCCATGCCATCCCCATAAGACTCCCTCCCACTCAAGTGGTCCCGGGGAGGGGGGCGCCTGGAAGGGGGGCTGTCCTCGGGGGTCCCAGCCACGTCACCTCCTGCCCTCCTGCTGCAGGTGAAGTGGATCTTCTCCTCGGTGGTGGAGCTGAAGCGCACGATCGCGCCCGACTACAGGAACATGATCGGGCAGGGGGCCTAGGGCCAGCCCTCCTGGGCGGGTGTCAGCGCTGCCCCAACCCTGCACAGGATCCCGGTGCATCAGCCTGCTGCCAGGCCTGCTCTCCCGCCCTCTGACCTCGCCACCCTCTGACCTCACAGCCACCCTGGGCCTGCGCCCTCGCCCTCTGGCCTCGCGGCCCCTGTGAGCTGCATCTTGTGCCCTGAGCCCCCCGTTTGGAGAATCGCGTGGACGGCAGGTTGTGCCCCAACCTGAGCTGGTGGACGCCCGCTGGCCCCTCCACGGCGGCCGCCAGGCCACCGCTGTGGCCGCGCACGGTCAGCGGGCACGCTCATCCTGGAGGAGGCGGGCGGCTGGCGATCCCAGTGTCTGTCTGGCAGGGACCGGCCTCTGTGCGAACCCCGTCCAGGCCACGCTCCAGGACGCAGGGTTTCCCCAGAGCAGCCACGTCGGCCCAGATCCTGAGGAAGCTTCCGACGTGTCACTAACGGTCAGTCAGATCTTCTGCGCCGGAGGAGACCGCGCAGACAAGGGCCTGGGCCTGTGGCTGCTGCAGGAGCCCCGTGGATGCCGGGGACAGAGTGACATCCAGCCAGACAGGCCTCCTGCAGAGGGGTCTGGTGACCTGGTCCCCGGGCCAGTGGGACACAGCCTCGGTGGACACAGGTGGAAGGTGCCAGGAGGCCAGGGCGGCAGGCCCAGCCCGCCCCACCCTGTGGCCGGGGCCTGAGTCCCAACAGGCTCACACGGGGGGTGGGAGAGAGAGACAAGCCCACGGCCGGGCGGACCCCCAGGACTGGCTCTCCGCCCTGTCTTTGGGTGGGTGCCAAGTCAGGGCCCCCACATGGGAAGAGATGGCCATGCAGGGGAGGAGAATCAGAGCCCCCAGTCCCAGGGACAGACGCCCGGGGCTCCCACACATGGGAAAGCCACTGCTGAAGCTTGGCTAGCTTGTTTTATTCTTTTTAAATGTCTGGAGCTCCTTGATTTCCATTTGTATTTCTTTCTTTCTTTTTTTTTCTTTTTCTTTTTTTTTTTTTTTTTTAATGACAATAAAATATCCTTAAAAACTCCATACCCGGCTGGGGAAAGTCTTCCTCTGTTGACGCGCCCCGTGAAATCCACAGACTGGCCGTGCCGTGTGTCGGTCCCTCCAGCCGTGGGAGCAGGACCCCCGGCCCCTGGGGTTCCCGGGGGGTGAGGTGCGCTGCAGGTGCGAGGGGTCACGTGACGCCTTGTGGGGCGCAGGGGGAGCATCCTGACCTGGCCAAGGGCACCGCAAGAGGCACCTATTGGGTGTGTATTAGCACGGGCTGCTAGCAAAGCACGACAGTCCCGTGGTGTGGACAACGTGCACTGATGTTTCCACGATTCTGGAAGCTGGCAAGCAGACCCGGTGTCATGGGGCCGGTGGCCCCTCAGCACGTAGACGCCGTGTCCTCACACATCCGGCCCGCTATGCGTGTCTGTGCCCCGACCTCCTCTTACAAGAGGAGGAGTGAGTCCATGGTGAGGACCAGTCACACTGGATCAGGACTCACCCTAGTGACCTCACTTTAACCTATTACCTCTCAACAGACCCCATCTCCCAATACAGTCACATTCTGGGGTCCTGGGGGTCAGGGCTTCAAGATTTGAATTTGGGGAACGCATTTCAGGAGAGTTGGGCCCAGGTGGGAGCACCAGTGAAGGCCAGGTCGGGTGAGGCCCGGGGGGACAGCACAGTCCCAGGTAAGCGAGGCTGGACACCAGCCCGAGGGGTCAGGACACTCAGTCGGGGGGAGGCCCAGCGAGAACACCACCACCCGGGGGTGGGGATGGGGGTGGGGGTGGGGGGCAGAAAAGACCAAGTTCTACAGGAAGAATGCCAAGTGGGGGCGGGCAGTCCATTGGCGTCAGGAGGCCATGGGGTCCCTGGCCAGCAGCGATGGAGTCGGGATTCTGTCCTTACAGTGCCTGGGGGTCTCGGGTCCCGGAGGTGCCCCGGGTTGCAGGAGACACGTGCACCTCGAGGGCAGAGGCGGGACCACACCTGCCAGCCCTTCCCAGTAAGGGCCCTGGGGAAGGGAGGCCAGCACGAGGGGCTGCGGACTTCTGGGGACGCAGTGGGAGTGGGGCGTGGGCTCTGAGTCTGCAGGTCAACAGCCCGGCCCGAGGCCCAGGGCGGGCAGAGAGTCGTGGCCAGCGTGGCCGTGGTGCCTCAGGACCGCTCAGGGAGCACCTCCCACCTCCCCGGGGGCAGGGGCTGCCTCACCAGTGGGGGCCGCACCAAATACAGGGCGGCCGTGGGGAGAACGCCCCGGCCCCCAGGGATCCTGGGGCTCCAGGTGACCACACCGTCCACACAGCTTGCCCAGCACCCCCTCCTTCTCGGTCCCCGGGCCGGGGCCCCCGCTCCATCCCCTGGACCCGAGATCAGTCTCCATCTTTCCCACCCTGCCACCGGAACGCCGGGGTCTTCGGCAGCTGGTTGACCCCATGGCCCCCGCGGGAACACGGGGCATGACCGTACCCTCCACTCTGAGGGCAGGAACGCCCGCTCTTTGAGAGCAATCTCCCAGCAGGCCCTGAGGCCCCCACCTGTGACCTTCCGATAACGCCATACCACGTGGGCCCCCCCCCACATTCCCCCAGGGACCCACACACACCTACGTGCCTCTCCACGCAACCCCTCAGACCCCCTAAGGTCCTGCAGGCTGCTCCTGTGTGAGCCCTGAGGTCGGCCTCCTGCTGCCTGCCGCTCCTCGGCGGCCCCCTACCCTGGGCTTCCGCTCAGACACAGGCCCGGGTGCATCTCCCTCTGCACACCTCCACCTGTGCCTCACACACACACACGGACCAGCGGGCTGGCCTCACTCCTGGACCTGGGACCCACCTGGTCCCGCCCTCCCCCCCCCCCCCTTTGGCACTGGGAGGGAACCAGCTGGCGCCTGAACCCTGTCCCCACGGGGGGCCCAAGACGCACAGACGTCAGCGTGGGTGGGGGAGGGAAGGGGAGGATGCACCTGTGTCCCCACATGGCGTGTGTTGGAATCCTAGCTCTAAGTGTCATGGTGTTAGGAGGCGGGGCTTTGGGGCACCAGAGGTCGTCAGGGTGGAGCCCCCACGACTGGGGTTAGTGCCCTTATGAAAAAGCGAGCTGCCTCCCCGCTTCCGGCACGTGAAGGGGCAGAGAGAAGACGCCGTCCGTGAGCCAGGCAGCGGGGACCCCCCAGACACCACGCCTGCTGGTACCTGATGTGGGCATCCAGCCTCCACACCCGTGAGGAGTGTCTGCGGTCTCTGTCGGGCCAGCCAGACGGCTGGACAGGAGCCACCTGGACGGGCGGGCCTGGAAGAACAGGGTCCCCCAGGCCCCCTACCCAACCCCCTACCCCCGGGACCCAGGTCGGCCGGCCATCAGCGGGGTACAGGGCCACGAGACTGCCCCCGGGTGCTGCTGAGCCCCAGCCTGCGTGGGGCAGGGACATCAGCCCCGGGCTCCCGGACCACACGCAGCAGGCAGTGGACTATTAGAGGCACCCAGATGGCGGCTCGGTCACTGCACAGGGGAGGGCCCCCTACACCCCCTACGCCCCACGCTCAGACACTGCCCGGGGAACCAGGCAACTGAGTCTGCAGGGAATTGGGCCAGTACAGACACGCCCAGAGCCTCAGAGGCGCCCGAGCCCCGCCCACCCCGCTGCCTGAGCTGCCGCACCCGGCGCCCCATCCGCAGGCACCAGGGTGCTGACCGCCTGGTCCCTCGGGGAAGTCATCTTTTTCTTTTTTCAGGGAGAGAGGGTGCAGGGGAGGGACAGAGACAGAGACAGAGAGGATCCCAAGCAGGCCCCACACTCAGCACAGACCCCCATGCAGGGCTCGATCCCGGGACCCCGCGATCAGACCTGAGCCGAAAGTAAGAATCAGACACTCATCCGAGTGAGCCATCCAGGCGCCCCCTGTAAGGAGTAATCTTTTGGTGCATTTCAAAGTCTTGCAAAATATTTCCTGTAGACATATTTCGCTCTCAGAGTATCCAGAATATGCAGGGCACTCCGGCAAATCAATCGGGAATATCGCACAATTCGGTAGAGAAATGGACACGAGAATTGAACAGATGTTTCACAGAGGCTATCCAAATAGCCCTCAAACATACAGAAAGGACGCTGCGCTCCACCCGTGACAGGGAAGTGAAAATTTCTGAAAAGCCACAGGAGAGAAAGTGGTTCTGATTCCAACGGCGGTCGGTGCGGTGCCTTGTCTCAGACTAAACCTTTGCAGGCACAAGTACAAAGTGGAAAACTGCCCGGCAGACAGTGATTTGAAGGCATCAGAGGACAAGCAGAAACGGGCAGACTCCGGGGAAGACTGTGCCCTGGAGAGATTGGTCTGAGGGCAAAGCCCAGTCCTTGCCACAGCTGCAGCTAGAATGCAGGGGGAGCGGGCTGCCGTCCAGGCACAGGGGCAGGTCGTGGGGTTCGGGGCCCCACCTCAGACAGTGCGGACCGGCGACCAGGCCAGGGTGCCGCATCATGACCTTTATACAACGTGTGTCGGGCCAACCTGCAGACTGAAATCAGCCAGGTGGGGACAGAAATCGTAATGCGCTGAACGTACCAAGGTAAGTGTTGTGTGTGAAGATGTTTCAGCCACGTAAGAACACACACAACGTATGTATGGAAGGGTAACATGTGTGTGCCTCCTGCTCATAACATATGTATGGGTGTTAGATTACAATACAAATGTTTTCCCTGTGAGCAGTGCGGTCAAACAGTTTGGAGATGGTCCTGGCCAATGCTGTGTGACAAAGGACGAAAACGAGCTGCTGAGACTGAAAGGACAGATGTCAAACTGTCACTAATGCAGACGACACAAGCACGTACGATGAAAAGGCAGCGGAATCCAGACAGCCCTTCGAACCAGCAAGAACAGCAGCAGGGGCTCCAAACAAACGCAGGAAGCAGTCGTGTTCCGCTGTGTCCGCAACAACCTGCTGAGAACGCGTCATCGAAAACGAGGCACGATTCACAGCAATCCAAGGACTTTCCGAAGAAAGAAAGCCCAGGAAACGGCAACTCCGGCAACGGACCTGAAAGGGCTCCGAGTGTCTGGAGAAAACCGCCTTCGGGGGCGGGCCGGCACTGTGGATGCCACGCTACACCTGCCCGCCCTGCCCACACTGCCCCCGCACCCAGCCCTCCACCGTCAGCAGGGCCTTCCAAGGGCTGGGCGGGGGTCACCTTCCCCCTGCTCCCCCAGCACACACCCGGGCACACACCCACAGTCGAGACGCAGCAGGGTCGCCTGTCTCCTGTCTGCAGGCAGGACACAGGCAGAGGCCAGAGCGGAGCTGCCCTGGAATGAGCTTAACTGGGCTGAGTTGGGCTGAGCTGGGCTGGGCTGAGCTGAGCTGGACTGAACTGGGCTGAACTGGAATGAGCTAGCTAAGTGGGTTGGGCTTGGCTGAGTGGAGCTGAGCTGAACTTGACTTAGCTGGGCTGGGTTGAGCTGATCTGAACTGAGCTGGGCTGAACTGGGATTAGCTGGGTGGGTTGGGCTGAGCTGGGCTGTTCTGGACTGAACTAGGCTTAACTGGGCTGTGCTGGGCTGGGCTGGGCTGAACTGGGCTGAGCTGAGCTGAACTGGGCTGGACTGGGCTGGACTGGGCTGGGCTGGGCTGGGCTGAACTGGGCTGAGCTGAAATGGAATGAGCTGGGTTGAGCTGGGTTGAGCTGGGCTGATCTCAACTGAGGTAGCTGAACTGGGCTTAGCTGGGTTTAGCTGTGCTGAGCTGGGCTGGTCTGGGCTGGGATGAGCTGGACTGTGCTGGGCTGGGCTGGGCCGAACTTGGCTAAACTGGGCTGAACTGAGCTGGGTTGTGCTGAACCAGGCTGGGCTGGACTGAGCCAAACTGAGCAAAGCTGAGCTAGGCTGAACTGGGCTGAACTGGGCTGGAATGGGCTGAGCTGAACCAAGCTAAGCTTGTCTAGGCTGAGCTGGGCTGGGCTGGGCTGGGCTAGGCTGACCTAGGCTGAGCTGGGCTGACCTGAGCTGGACTGAACTGAACTGGACTGAGCTATGCTGAACTGGGTTGAACCAGGCTGAACTGGGCATGCTAGGCTAAGCTGGACTGAGCTGAACTGGTCTGGTCTGAGCTGCTGGGTTGAACCAAGCTAAGATGGCTGTGCTGGGCTGAGCTGCACTGAGCTGGGCCGGCTGAGCTGGGCTGGACTGAATTGTGCTGAGTTGGGCTGAGCTGGGCTAAGCTGAGCTGAGCTGAGCTGGGCTGGGCTGAGTTGAACTGGTCTGAGGTGGACCGGGCTGGGCTGAGCTGAGCTGATTTGAACTGGGCTGAACTGAACTAGGCTGAGCTAGGCTGAGCTGGGCTGGAATGAATTGTGCTGAGCTGTGCTAACTGGGCTGAGCTTGACTGAGCTGGGCTGAGCTGCACTGAGCTGGGCTGAACTGGGTTGAGCTAGGCCAGCTTGAGCTAACCGAGGCTGAGCTGGGCAGGCTGAGCTGGGCTGGACCGAATTGTGCTGAGTTGGGCTGAGCAGGGCTAAGATGAGCTGAGCTGGGCTGGGCTGAGTTGAACTGGTCTGAGGTGGACCAGACTGGGCTGAGCTGAGCTGGACTGAGCTGAACTGAACTGGGCTGAGCTAGGCTGAGCTGGGCTGGACTCAATTGTGCTGAGCTGGGCTAACTGGGCTGAGCTTCACTGAGCTGGGCTGAGCTGAGCTGGGCCGAGCTGAGCTGGACTGAGCTGGACTGAACTGGGCTGAGTTCAGCTGGGATGGGCTAAGCTGGGCTAAACTGAGCTGGGCTGGGCTAGGCTGAACTAGGATGAACTGAACTAGGCTAAGCTGGGCTGGGCTGGGCTGGGCTGGGCTGGGCTGAACTAGGTTGAGCTGAACTAGGCTAAGCTGGGCTGTGCTGGGCTAAGCTGAGCTGAACTGGGCTGAGCTGGGCTGGGCTGGGCTGGGCTGAACTGGGCTGAGCTAGGCTGAGCTGGGCTGGGCTGAATTGTGCTAAACTAGGCTGGACTGAGCTGGCCTGAGCTGAACTGGGCTGGGCTGAGCTGGACTGGGCTGGGCTGAACTGGACTGAGTTCATTTGGGATGGGCTAAGCTGGGCTAAACTGGGCTGGGCTGGGCTGGGCTGAACTAGGTTGAAATGAACTAGGCTAAGCTGGGCTGGGCTGAGCTGACCTGGGCTGACCTGGGCTGAACTGGGTTGAGCTGAGCTGAACTGGCCTGAGCTGGGCTGAGCTGGGCTGGGCTGAACTGGCCTGAGCTGAACTGGGATGGGCTAAACTGGGCTGAGTTCAGCGGGGATGGGCTAAGCTGGGCCAAACTGGGCTGGGCTGGGCTGGGCTGTACTAGGTTGAACTGAACTAGGCTAAGCTGGACTGAGCTGGCCTCAGCTGAACTGTGCTGGGCTGAGTTGGCCTGTACTGGGTTGGGCTGAACTAAACTGGGTTCAGCTAGTTGGCTTGGTCTGGCTGAATCAGGCTTCAGCGAGTCAAGCAGGGTGTACTGTTTTGCTAGGTCCAGTGGCCAAGGTCAGTGAGGCTACATTGAGTGGGACTGAGCAGGTACGACAAGCCTGGCTGGCAGGCTGAGCCAAACGGAGCTGAAGGATTTTGGTAGAATTTGTGGACTGAACTCAGATGAGTTAGCCTGCTTGAAATCGGGTCTCCTGGGCTGACGTGGGCCAGGCCGGACCAAGGCGGACTCCCGTGACCTGAGCTGGTCTGAATCAGCAGACCTAGTGAGGCTGGGTGTGGAGCGGGTTTGTATCCCTGCTCTCAGCCGTCCTGACGCGAGGCCACGTGGACTGGTCGGTCTCACTGGACTGAGTGGGCAGCCTGGACGATGAGCTGGGGTCTGGGCTCCGGGCAGGAGTCACCACCTGGGGGAGTGGGGGAGGACTGATCTGGGCTCTGCTATGAATGGGGCCTGTAGTCGGGCTCCCTGGAGCCTCCGCAGGTCAGGACACGAGTCAGACACCTCTGCTCCCCAAGAACCCCCCGTTCCTGCCACTCAGGGCTGCGGGCAGGGTGTCCTGGCCAAAGGTAAGAACACCCCTGCTTCTGGCAGGGACACAGGGGTTCGTGGGAGGGCGTTCCTAGCAGACTCGGGGAACAAGAGTCCAAAATGAGCATCTGCCCCCTGACGCTGGAGAAGGGGTCCCCGTGCGCCCCTCCACCCGACCACCCCGCTCTGCCCCACACTTCTCCCCCTCAGACTCCGCCGGTCGGCACTGACACTGCCTCTGCCCCCACAGTCTCCATCCAGGCCCCCCTCGTCTTCCCCTTGGCCACCTGCTGCAAAGGCACCATCGCCACTGCCCCGTCCATGACACTGGGCTGCCTGGTCACGGGCTACTTCCCGATGCCGGTGACTGTGACCTGGGATGCAGGGTCCCTGAACAAGAGCATCGTGACCCTCCCCGCCACCCTCCAGGAGACCTCTGGCCTCTACACCACCACCAGCCACGTGACCGTCTCGGGCGAGTGGGCCAAACAGAAGTTCACCTGCAGTGTGGCTCACGCGGAGTCCCCCACCATCAACAAGACCGTCAGTGGTGAGCCAGGGTCGGGCTGGAGGAGGGGGGCAGGCGTGGCGGGAGCGGCTAGGAGAGGAGGAAGGCGCCTGGGCGGGCACGTGGGTGTCGTGGGCTCAGGGGGCTGACGCCAGGCTGCCACCTTCACCCCTAGCGTGTGCCATGAACTTCATTCCCCCCACCATGAAGCTCTTCTACTCCTCGTGTAACCCCCTCGGTGACACCAGTAGCACCATCCAGCTCCTGTGCCTCATCTCCGGCTACGTCCCAGGTGACATGGAGGTCACCTGGCTGGTGGATGGGCAGAAGGCCACGAACATATTCCCATACGCTGTCCCCGGCAAGCAGGAGGGCAAGGTGACCTCCACCCACAGTGAGCTCAACATCACGCAGGGCAATCGAGTGCTTTTGCGTTTCTGTACATCACAATTAATTCTTTTAATAAACAGATTTTGTTTTTTATTTTTATTGAAGTACAGTTGACGCACAACATTCTGGAGACTTTGGGCGTGGAGCACAGGGATGGGACAGTCTGTGCACTATAAACAGCTCACACCCGTGTGCCACGATTGTTGCGAAAGATGAGCCAATGTGAACTGATAACAGCTGAGTAAAGTCCGGAGTTCACAGTAAGGTCCACCCCTAGTAGGTTCTCTGAGCCTGCACCCTGTCCGCGGTGCTGCCCCGGTCAGCCTGCTGTTCAGGCTGCTGTCCTCGAGTTTCCCCCACTACCGTTTCCTACAGAAGAATCGCCCGGCCCGAAGATCCCCTCTGCCCCACCTATTCCTTCCTCCCTCCCCCCAAACGCCCGGCAACCGCTGACCTTCGCGCCGTCACACTACATGTGCTGTCCCCCACATCACGCAGTGCCGATGGTACAGCGTGTAGCCTTCTCCAGCTGGCTGCCTCCCCTCAGGGCACACGGGCCGGCACGCGGCCCACATGTGCCCACGGGGTGCTGACTATAGGGCTTCTCGGCACGAACAGACCTTCCAGTGCCCTCCTCCACGAGGAGGGCAGGTGTGTGTGCTGGCCTGGCAGCCCGAGCCCTCCTCCACATTCTGAAAGAAAGAATATCATGTCATCCAAGGTCACTTTGCTTGAAAGAGGCACCCCCGGCGGGGGGGGATGGTCCGCACCATCCACGTGAGGGTACTACACAAATACCTCATATGCCTGCACAAAATATTACATATACACAGTAAGCATCTGCAGGTACCCGGAAGCAGGTGCCCATAAGAGGAGGGGAGGGGTTGCTGAGACGTTGTGGCAGCAAGTCAGGCTGGAATGAGCCAGCCCCGGGCCAGGCTGCTGTCTCACGCCTGCCCTGGACGACCACCACCGCAGGCTCTGACGCCGCGGGTCGGCGAGAGGCCCCTGGAAGGGACATCCGTGAACACCTCCAAAGCATCTCTTTGTTCTTGTAACCACAGGGTGAATGTTTCTGAAAGCCAAACCCAGAGTTCAGCATGATGGTTGAAAAGCGTCAACACTAGGTAATTTCATCGCCTCACCAACTTTTCTGTGAAAGGATTATTCTGGAAAGGACGGGCCTTGCAAACCTAGGCTGGGACAGGTGTGTGGTCTCCGACAAAACCCAGTGCCTGACGGCCCACGGCCCACTGCCACGCCCTCGGCAGCCAAGGCAGCCCTCCCCCACACTGATCCGGCACAGCAGGTGCCCCAGAGCCCCGTGATGACCCCCACGAGGGACAGCGACCCGGCACCACGCCAGGGGCACTGCATGGGGACCAGGGGAGGGAATTAGCTGTCCAAGGGAAGTACGATGTGCCACTTTGTCTTGCCAAAACCCTGCCTTTACAGGTGCCTGGGGCCCCATGTCCCTAACGCACGGTAGCCGGGACACCTTCGAGGGTTTTGTCAAACTCATCGGTTCCCGTGACCTGACCAGAGTTGTGTAGATGGATGTGCTTCTTGAGCAACCAGGGACCCACAGCTTGCAGAGGACCCTAACTGCCGGGCACCGCGAGAGGGGGCCGGGCTGCGGGAGCCCAGAGTGTGGGGTGCACACTCCCTTCACCGACACGGTGACCGATGGCATTTGCAAAGTGGCCACTGCAGTATTTCCAGGACCACGGGCTCCTCCATCACCTTGCCCTGCCCCATGCAGGGGACGGGGTCTGCTCCCCTCTCCAGAAGCCCAAGGGTCTCTGTGAACTCCGTGGGGATGGGGGCACAGAAGAGCCATTGCTGGATTCCTAAGATCAGGACCTAAGGAGATGTGGCTTCTCGTGGGAGTCAGGCCCTGGGCCCAGTGCAGCCGTCCAGCTACGGCCAAGGTGCCATTCTGGGGAGCCCCGGGGACCAAGCGGGCCGGACCCACCCAGCCAAGGCCCCAGACCCCAGGAGGAGCCCAGAGCCCTCGCTCACATGAGTGTGAGCAGGGCAGAGAGCCTCGCACCACAGGCCGAGGGCTCCAGGCACACCCACAGCCCCGCAGGCCCGGATTGGGACTTGGACGTGGTGCGGAGGCGTCCCCATCGAGGCCTAACACCGCAGGAAGTGGCAGCCTGGGGTGCACACTGTGGTTGTCCAAACACAGGGGCTGAGGGGTCACGGCCCCCTTGCACGGGCAGCACAGGGACCACACAGGGTCTCTCAGCTGCAAGGACATTTTCAGGTCCGGTGACCACCACGAACTCTGTCCCTGCACATCAGGCTTCTGTCTGTCCTCTAGGGTAGTAGCTTCCCTCTGACCGCGGGCAGATGACCGTGACCGTGGCTGAAGCCAGAGGAAGACAGCATTCCACCAGGGAGGCCACACTGCTGAGGGGACGGGACAAGGCCCAGGGCGGGGCCTGAGGCTATGGGTGGGTCAACCTGTGCCCACACCACGCGCCCAGGTGAGAGTGGGGTTCCTGTGCCCTCTTTTGGGACCCCAGCCACCCCCCACAGCCCACCCCCGCACACTCAGGCCCTTGAGACAGAAAGTACCCAGAAGAAAAGGGAACTTCAGGAAGCGTGTCGCCGAGCCACCTAGTTTCAATCCTGTTCTTAGTCTTCCCACGGCTGCCTGGGGGCTAGGAAGGGGGCTATGGGCACAGAGCTCAGCCACAAGGAGCCACATGTGCCTGGGGCCAGAGCGAGGAGGGCCGAGGTGCTGGGGCCAGCCTTCCGTCGCCCCAGCCCTTGGTGAGTAGGCTCCGCACGGAGAGAGGGCGGCGTGGGGGCAGCAGAAGCAGCGCAGGAGCCAAGGAGAGACGGGGCCCCACGGACGGGCCGGAGCAGCCAGCATGGGGGACACAGGCTGCCTGGGGGGCCAGGGCACCGGCCAGGGCAGGGACGAGGGAGGCATGGGCAGGAGCGCCCACGCCAACATTGCTGGACGCACCGGACGTGGCAACTGGGCCTTCAAGGAACATGATGGCCATGGTGGGCCTGAGGCCTGCCCTTTGCCATCTGTGCTGGGAGCCCAGGGCTGGGCTGGACTGAGCTACTGCAGGACCAAGGCCGACATGGACAGACAGGCCTAAGGTGAGGGCACAGGGAGAGGCCGGCCCAGCACAGGGGAAGAAGAGGACCCCAGATGGCCCGAGGGTCCTGTCCAGGACACTGGGGCTGGCTCTGGCCCCAGGCCAGGGTCAGAGGTGCTGGCCATGGGGTCCTGGACTGCAGCCCGTGAGCGGGGACAGAGCACGAGGGGCTGGCAGGGGCTCCCGTGTGCTCAGAACCCAGACAGTAGCACAGGGGCAGACGGTCAGGAGCCAAACCTGGGCTAAGGAGTCTGGGATGGGCAGCTGTGACCGGGGCAGCCCTAAGAACACAGAGTAGTTGCGGGCTGAGCTCGCCTGTGGGGGAGAGGTCATGGGGCAGCAAGGGCAGAAAGCAGCTGTGGTCCATTAGCTCCAAGGACCAGTGGTGGAGTTTGTGTAGGTGAGCAGGGAAGGGGGCGAGCAGAAGGGGCAGGGGGAGAACAGGAGGGACAGGGGGCTGCCCCAGGAGCTCCAGGGAGAACACAAAACTTGTACAGGGAGCAGGGGCAGGGGGCAGGGCAGGAGGGACTGGGTGTTGCCCTGGGAACTCCAGGGGAGCCCACAGAGCTGGTACAGGTGAGCAGGGGCAGGGGGAGGGCAGGAGGGGCAGGGGGAATCCAAGAGGGGCAGGGGCAGAGTAGGAGGGGCAGGGGGAGAGCAGGAGGGACAGGGGCTTGCCCCAGGAGCTCCCAGGGAGGACACAGAGCTGGTACAGGTGAGCAGGGGCAGGGGGAGGGCAGGAGGGGCAGGGGGAATCCAAGAGGGGCAGGGGCAGAGTAGGAGGGGCAGGGGGAGAGCAGGAGGGACAGGGGCTTGCCCCAGGAGCTCCCAGGGAGGACACAGAGCTAGTACAGGTGAGCAGGGGCAGGGGGCAGGGCAGGAGGGGCAAGGGGAGAGCAGGAGAGGCAGGGAGAGAGCAAGAGGGGCAGGGGGAGATCAGGAGAGGTAGGGGGAGAGCAGGATGGGCAAGGGGAGAGCAGAGAACACACAGAGCTGGTCAGGTGAGCAGGGGCAGGGGGCAGGGCAAGAGTGGCAGGGGGAGAGCAGGAGAGGCAGGGCTACCCCCAGGAGCTCAGGGGACCAGGCAGAGCTTGTGAGGATGAGCAGGGGGTTGGGAGAGAAGGAGGAGCAGGGGGAGAGCAGGAGGGGCAGGGGGAGAGCAGGAGGGGCAGGGAAAAAGCAGGAAGGGCAGGGGAGACTGGAGGGTAGGGGCAGGGCAGGAGGGGCTGGGGGGAGGACAGGAGAGTCAGGGCTCCCCCAGGAGCTCAGGGGAGCCAGCAGAGCTTCTGCCGGTGAGCAGGGTTCCTGGGAGGGCAGCAGGGGCAGGGGGAGAGCAAGAGGGGTAGGGCTGTCCCAGGGGCTCCCTGGGAGACACAGAGCTGGTACAGGTGAGCAGGGGCAGGGGACAGGGCAGGAGGAGCAGGGTCGAGGGCAAGAGAGGCAGGACTGCCCCAGAGGCTCAGGGAGCAGGCAGAGCTTGTGAGGGTAAGCAGGAGCAGGGGAGGGGCAGGAGATGCAGGGGTTGCCTCAGGAACTCCCAGGGAGCACACAGAGCTGTACAGGTGAGCAGGGGCAGGGGGCAGGACAGAAGGGGCAGGGGGAGGGCAGGAGGGCAGGAGCGAGGGCAGGATGGGCAGTGTTGTCCCCCGGAGCTCCCAGGGAGCACACAGAACTGGTACAGGTGAGCAGAGGCAGGGGAAGGAGAGCAGCGGCAGGGGGAGAGCAGAAGGGTCAGGCAGCTGCCACAGGAGCTCCAGGGAGCACACAGAGCTGGTACAGGTGAGCAGAGGCAGGGGGCAAGGCAGGAGGGGCAGGGCAGAGGGCAGGAGAGGCAAGGTTGCCCCAGGAGCTCAGGGGAGCAGGCAGAGCTTGTGAGGGTGAGCAGGGCCAGGGAGAGGGCAGGAGGGGCAGGGGGACGTCATGAGAGGCAGGGGGAGAACGGAAGAGGCAGGGGAAGAATAGGAGGGACAGGGGGCTGCCCCAGGAGCTCCCAGGCAGCACACAAAGCTGGCATAGGGAGCAGAGGCAGGGGGCAGGGTAGGAGGGGCAGGGGGGAGAACAGAGGGGGAGGAGGAGAGCAGAAGGGGTAGGGAGGGAGCAAGAGGGGCAGGAGGAGAGCAGGAGGGGTTGAGAGAGAGCAGGAGGAGCAAGGGGAGAGCAGGAGGGACAGGGTTGCCCCAGGAGTTCCCAGGGAGCACACAGAGGTGCTACAGGTGAGCAGGGGCAGGGGGCAGGGCAAGAGGGGCAGGGGGAGAGCAGGAGAGGCAGGGCTGCACCAGGAGCTCAGGGGAGCAGGCAGAGCTTGTGAGGATGAGCAGGGGGTTGGGAGGGCAGGAGGGGCAGGGGGAGAACAAGAGGGGCTGAGGAGTGGGCAGGAGGGGCAAGGGGGGAGGGCAGGAGGGGCACGGGGTGGGCAGAAGGGGCAGGGACACCCCCAGGACTTCTGGGGAGCAGGCAGGGGTTATGACAGTGAGTAGGGGATTAGGAGGGCAGGTGGAGCAAGGGGAGAGCAAGAGGGGCAGGGAGAGGGCAGGAGGGGCAAGCGGAGGGCAGGAGAGGCAGGGCTGCACCAGGAGCTCAGGGGAGCAGGCAGGGCATGTGAGGGTGAGCAGGGGGATGGGAGGGCAGGAGGAGCAGGGGGAGAGCAGGAGGGGCAGGGAGAGGGCAGGAGAGGCAGGGCTGCACCAGGAGCTCAGGGGAGCAGGCAGGGCATGTGAGGGTGAGCAGGGGCGGGGGTGGGGGGCAGGAGGAGCAAGGGCTGCCCCAGGAGCCTCAGGGGTGAAGGGCAGAGGGACTGAGCTAAGAGCAGCCCTGGACTAGGTGGGAGCTGAGCGGTACGGCACAGAGACCACGAGGGCGCGGGCCCAGGAGAGCCTCCCTGGACACGGGAGGGCGTGAGCCGCCTGAGGCCCGGTGGACAAGGTAGGGGGGAGAGGCGAGCCTGGGTAGGAAGGTCTCTGGGGCTGAAGGGACAGGGGTGGCCACAGTCTTAGGCTCAGGGGCCCTGACCCCGCTCTGGAGGCTCGTGGGGATGGGGGACAGAAGGCTGGACATGACAAAGCCAGGAGGGGTGGCTCAGGGCAGTGGAGCCGGTGCAGGGAAGGGGGAGCCTGGGAGTTTGAGGCAGGGCCGCCAGCCTGGAGTGTGGGTGGGAGGGGAGGCCAGGCAGGGCCATCAGACTTGGCAGAGGGGTCGGGTCTGGCTGGGGACGTGGGCTCTGAGGTGCTGGCACCGTGCACGAGACGACAGCCAGGGCGGGGCAAGCCTCCCACCGGCACTGAGGGGCAGGCAGGCTCAGGAAAGACCTCTGCTGAAAGAGGGCTCTGGGGACAGGGAGGAGCTGGACAGGCCCCAGGGCACGGGCACTGAGTGAGCCCAGGAAGGCCTGAGGAGGGGCTCAGGGCAGGGACGGGATCCGGCGCCCGGGCGCTTTAGCTGCAGAGCTGACCCAGAAGATGTGAGGCCTGGAGGGCAGACAGCAGGCCACGACGAGGACTCCGGGCTGAGGGGCACGGGCAGCGGGTGGCAGAGGCCTGCTGTGTTCAAGAAAGGGCCCGCTGGCCCAGGGCAGATTCAGGCTGGGACAACAGGGCAGTGGGCTCAGGGCCTCAGCAGAGGCCCGTTGGGAGCAGGGGCCACCGGTCAGAGCTCAGACAGATGGCTCGCTCAGGCCGAGCACCCACAGGAAGCCCGAGTGGGGACCCAGGGGCTGGGCCCAGGAGACTCTAATCCAGCAGGAGGTCACCCAGCACCGACCAGGCCCATGGGGCCAGCACGTGCAGCCGCAGAAACACGAGGCCCTGGGGCGGCAGAGAGCTACGCCGGGCGGCTGGTCTGCAGACTTCCCGGAGGGCCACCCCAAGCCCGGGCACCTGATACCCTGCCCGGACCCTCCCAGGAGCGAGACCCTTGTGGTCACACGGCCTCCTCTCTTGCAGCCTCCACCACGGCCCCATCGGTGTTCCCACTGGCCCCCAGCTGCGGGACCACATCTGGCGCCACCGTGGCCCTGGCCTGCCTGGTGTTAGGCTACTTCCCTGAGCCGGTGACCGTGTCCTGGAACTCCGGCGCCCTGACCAGCGGTGTGCACACCTTCCCGTCCGTCCTGCAGGCCTCGGGGCTCTACTCTCTCAGCAGCATGGTGACAGTGCCCTCCAGCAGGTGGCTCAGTGAGACCTTCACCTGCAACGTGGCCCACCCGCCCAGCAGCACCAAGGTGGACAAGACCGGTAAGAGGGTGTCCACTGGGAGACAGGCCAGGTCAGCCGGTCCACCTGGACCCCGGGGCACAGGAGAGGCACCTCTGTCCCCCAAGCTCGGGGAGGAGGGCCTCTGGGCCTGGCTGCCTGGTCCAGTGTGAGCACAGGCTGCACAGCCCCACCATACTTCATCTCCACTGGCAGGCACCAGTCTGGGGACGCCCCCCTGACCTGCCCTGACCTAGCCCACCCCAAGAGCTGTCCCCACCCCTGGCCCCACTAACCTCCAGTCTGGTCTCTCTGCAGTACCCCAAACAGCGTCCACAATACAGCCCAAATCCGGGGAAGGTCCCAAATGCCCAGGTGAGTCAGCAGGGCACCGCCCTGCACACCAAGGCCATGGCCCGTATCCAGGGACTGCCTGGTGGGGGGAATGTTCAAGAGGAGCACCCCCCAAATGCTGACTCCTGCATTGTGTCTCCCACACCAGTTCCTGAGATTCCTGGAGCACCGTCTGTCTTCATCTTCCCCCCAAAACCCAAGGACACCCTCTCGATTTCCCGGACGCCGGAGGTCACATGCTTGGTGGTGGACTTGGGCCCAGATGACTCCAATGTCCAGATCACATGGTTTGTGGATAACACCGAGATGCACACAGCCAAGACGAGGCCGCGTGAGGAGCAGTTCAACAGCACCTACCGTGTGGTCAGTGTCCTCCCCATCCTACACCAGGACTGGCTCAAGGGGAAGGAGTTCAAGTGTAAGGTCAACAGCAAAGCCCTCCCCTCCGCCATCGAGAGGACCATCTCCAAGGCCAAAGGTGGGCAACAGGGCAGATGGGGCACAGGGAGGTCGAGTGGGGCCTGGTGGACCCAGGCCAGCCCTCCACCCTGGGAGTGACCATCTGTGCTGACCTCTGACCCCACAGGACAGCCCCACGAGCCCCAGGTGTACGTCCTGCCTCCAACCCAGGAGGAGCTCAGCAAGAACAAAGTCAGTGTGACCTGCCTGATCGAAGGCTTCTACCCGCCTGACATTGCCGTCGAGTGGGAGATCACCGGACAGTCAGAGCCAGAGAACAACTACCAGACGACCCCGCCCCAGCTGGACAACGACGGGACCTACTTCCTGTACAGCAGGCTCTTGGTGGACAAGTCCCGCTGGCAGAGTGGAAACACCTACACCTGCTCGGTGTCACACGAAGCTCTGCACAGCCACCACACACAGAAATCCCTCACCCAGTCTCCGGGTAAATGAGCAGCGCGCCCGGCCCCCCAGCAGGCCCCCGCGGGCTCTGAGCGCCCACCCCTGTGTACATCCCCCCACCCCGGGCAGGCACCCTGCGTGAATAAAGCACCCAGCACTGCCCTGGGACCCGTGACACTGTCGTGCGTCTTTCCGAGGCAGAGCTCAGGACACCCGGGCCTCTGGGAGGTGTGGGCAGGCCAGGCCCCGAGGCTCAGGGGTCACCATTCACGGGAGAGCGTGGGTCCCACCAGGGGCCGGGACCTGAGTGGGCAGGTCTGCACAGGCGGGCGAACCTCATGGCCGGGAGCCGCCTGGGACAGAGAGAGGGCTTGGCCAGGGGCTACTCAAGGCCGGAGGGGGCCGACAGGGAACGGAGAAGCCCTCCAGAGCCCCTCAGGG
This sequence comes from Puma concolor, assembly GCF_028749965.1. NCBI lineage: Eukaryota > Metazoa > Chordata > Mammalia > Carnivora > Felidae > Puma > Puma concolor. The sequence continues at coordinate 1,512,516 of NC_141672.1, forward strand.
AACGGGGCGCACGGTCTTTCCCACGTCTGGACCCGCCCAAGCTGTGGGACGCTGGCCTGTCCTCTTCCGCTGCTCCCCCCGTCCCCTGGACCTCTTGACAGCTCTGAGCCGTAGTTCTGTGCCAGTGCAGTAGCCAGGCCTGACCCATGCTGTGAGGACAGGCCCTCACCCTCCCTCAGATGAGGTGGCCCCGCCTGGCTTCATCCTGCCTGGGGCCAGGCCTGTCCACTCGTGGGGACACTCACCCCGGTGCCCCAAACGGGCAGAGGCAAGCAGTCCTGAGTGCCCAGGGGAGGGACCATCCCAGACACCCACATGGACGCTGAAAACAAGCCCCTCCCACTGAGCAGGGCCACCTTCACAAACACACACACTCACACACACACACACACACACACACATGCACACCTGACCCACCGGGCCTCACACGGGACAATGTGCCAGGGCCCAGACCGGAACCAGGCTTGGGAACCCTCACCGTGGGCCCCAGCCTGGTCCCCACCCCCTCCCACACCCATCGGCCGCTCAGCAGCCCATCCGCTCGCCGACCACACTGACCAGCCCTTCTTCTCCCCAGGACACTGGGGCCCCTCCCAACACACACCAACCCCCACCCCCAGCTGGCCCCCACACTCGCACCCACTCGTTCGCTAGGGTCACTCCCTGCCACCCTCTCGACCCTTCCCTGGGCTCTGCTGACCCTCCCGCCCTCCGGGCCGGGTCCCCAGGAGAACGGGTGTGGTGGTCAGGCTGCCTTCCCCCCAGACAGCCCCAGCACAGCGCAGAGCAGAGAGGGAGCGCGTCCCCACGGGCCAGGCCCAGGTGGGAGGATGGGGGCACCGAGGCCGGTGCCCTGAGGCTACGGAGGGCCGCGACCGTCGCCCCGGGAACCACTCCTATGGGCAGGCATGGCACTGACCACTCCCTTCCTGTCCAGAGCTGCTCCTGGACGACAGCTGTGCGGAGGACCAGGACGGGGAGCTGGATGGGCTGTGGACCACCATCTCCATCTTCATCACGCTCTTCCTGCTCAGCGTGTGCTACAGCGCCACTGTCACCCTCTTCAAGGTGGGTGTCCCCGCACCGTCCCGCACTGTGGCCCGCTGTCCCAGTGCTGGGGACCCGCTGGAACCATGCCATCCCCACACTGACTCGACGCTGACCCCACGCTGCCCCCACGCTGACCCCACGCTGCCCGTACGCTGACCCCACGCTGCCCCCACGCTGCCCCCACGCTGCCCCCACGCTGACCCCGTGCTGACCCCACACTGGGGACCCACTGGAACCACGCTATCCCCACACTGTCCAGACACTGACTTCATGCTGCCCCCACACTGACCCCACCATGACCCCATGCTGTCCCCACTGTGACCCAATGCTGCTCCCACACTGACCCCACGCTGCCCCCACGCTTCCCCTGTGCTGACCCCACACTGACCCACACTGGGGACCAACTGGAACCATGCTATCCCCACACTGACCAGAAACTGACCTCATGCTGCCCCACACTGACCCCACCATGACCCCACGCTGTCCCCACTGTGATCCAATACTGTCCCCACACTGACCCCACGCTGCCCCCACACTGCCCCCAGGCTACCCCCACACTGACCCCACGCAGACCTCACCCTGTCCCCACAAACTCCACGTTGCCCCCACACTGACCCCACGCTGCCCCGACTCTGACCCCGTGCTGACCCCACACTGCCCCCAGGCTACCCCCAGACTGACCCCATGCTGCCCCCAGACTGACCCCACACTGACCCCAGACTGACTCGACACTGACCCCATGTTGCCCCCACACTGCCCCCATGCTGTCCCCACACTGACCCCACGCAGACCCCACCCTGCCCCCACGCTGCCCCCACGCTGCCCCCACACTGGGGACCCACTGGAACCACGCTATCCCCACACTGACCAGACGCTGACCTCGTGCTGCCCCCACACTGACCCCACCATGACCCCACACTGTCCCCACTGCAACTCAATGCTGTCCCCACACGGACCCCATGCTCTCCTAACCGTGACCCGATACTGACCCACGCTGACCCCATGCTGCGGTCCCACTGTCACCATGCTGTCCCCACGCTGCTCCCACACTGACTCCCACGCCATCCCCATGCTATCCCCGAAATGAACTCATGCTTGTCCCATGCTGTGGACCCACTGTCACCATGCTGTATCCTCTGTGACCTCACACTGACCCCATGCTGTCCTGCCTGTGACCCCCATGCTGACCCCAGCCTGTCCCCATGCGATTCCCATGGTGTCCCCGCAATGACCCCAGGCTGTCCCCACACTGCCCCTACACTGTCCCCACACTAACCCCACGCTACCCCACGCTGACCCCATGCTGCCCCCACACTGACCCCATACTGTGGACCCACTGTCAACATGCTGTCTCCCCTGTCATCCCATACTGACCCAATGATGTGGACCCACTCTCACCATGCTGACCCCACTGTGACCCCATACTTTCCCCATGCTGTCCCCATGCTATTCCCTAGCTGTCCCTGCAGTGACCCCACGCTGTCCCCATACTGACCCCATGCTGACCTCACACTGTCCCCACACTAACCCTATGCTGGCCCCACCGTGACCCCATACTGACACCATGCTGTGGACCCACTGTCACCATGCTGTCTCCCCTTTGACCCCACACTGAACCCATGCTATTCCCATGCAGTCCCTACACTAACCCCACACTGACCCCACGCTGACCCCGTGCTGCCCCCACACTGACCCCATGCTCTCCTAACCATGACTTGATACTGACCCCACGCTGACCCCATGCTGCGGTCCCACTGTCACCATGCTGTCCCCACGCTGTTCCCACACTGACTCCCATGCCATCCCCATGCTATCCCCGAAATGAACTCATGCTTATCCCATGCTGTGGACCCACTGTCACCATGCTGTCCCCATGCTGTCCCCACGCTGACCCCATGCTCCCCCATGCTGACCCCGTGCTGATCCCATGCTGTCCCCACCATGACCCCACACTGACCCCCACTGACCCCATGCTGTGGACCTACTGTTACCATGCCGTCTCCCCTGTGATCCCACACTGACCCCATGCTGTCCTGCCTGTGACCCCCATGCTGACCCCAGCCTGTCCCCATGCGATTCCCATGCTGTCCCCGTAATGACCCCACGCTGTCCCCACACTGACTCCATGCTGACCTCACACTGTCCCCACACTAACCCCACATGTCCCAACCGTGACCCGATGCTGACCCCACACTGACCCCATGCTGTGGTCCCACTGTCACCATGCTGTCCCCACGCTGTTCCCACACTGACCCCCACGCTCTCCCCTCTACCCCATGTCATCCCCATGCTGTCACCGAAATGACCTCATGCTGACTCCATGCTATGGACCCACTGTCACCATGCTGTCCCCATGCTGTTCCCACACTGACCCCATCCTGACCTCACATTGTCCCCACACTAACCCCATGGTGTCCCCACCATGACCCGATGCTGGCCTCACACTGACCCTACACTGACCTATGCTGTGGACCCACTGTCCCCATTATGCTGACCCCACGCTGTCCCTACAGTGACCCCATGCAGACCCCATGCTGTGGACCCACTATCACCATGCTGCCCCCATGCTGACCCCATGCTGATCCCACGCTGACCCCACACTGCCCCCACGCTGACTCCACACTACCCCAATGCTGACCCCATGCTGCCCCCATGTTGCCCCCACACTGGGGACCCACTGGAACCACGCTATCCCCACGCTGACCCGATGCTGATCTCATCTGCCTCACACTGACCCCACCGTGACCCAATGCTGCCCCCACACTGACCCCATACTGACCCCACGCTGTGGACCCACTGTCACCATGCTGTCTCCCCTACCCCCCCACACTGACCCCACACTGTCCTGACTGTGACCCCGATGCTGACCCCACCCTGTCCCCATTGTCCCCATATTCTTCCCATGCTGTCCCCAAATGACCCCATGTTGAACCCATGCTGTGACCCACTGTAACCATGCTGACCCTTGTGACCCCACACTGACCCCATGCTGACCTCACACCGTGCCCACACTAACCCCATGCTGTCCTAACCGTGACCCAATGCTGACCCCACGCTGACCCCATGCTGTGGTCCCACTGTCACCATGCTGTCCCCACACTGTTCCCACACTGACCCCCACGCTATCCCCTCTGTCCCCATGCCATCCCCTTGCTGTCCCCAAAATGACCCATGCTGACCCCCCACTGTGGACCCACTGTCGCCATGCTGTCCCCATGCTATTCCCACACTGACCCCACACTGTCCACACACTCACCCCATGCTGTCCCCACTGTGACCTGATGCTGACCCCACACTGACCCCAAAGTAACCTCACACTGTCCCCACACTAACCTCACCCTGTCCCCACCATGAGCCGATGCTGAACCCACACTAACCCCATGCTGATCTATACTGTTGACCCACTGTCCACATCAGACTGACCCCATGCTGACCCCACAGTGACCCAGTGCTGTCCCCACACTGTCCCTACAGTGACCCCTTACAGACCCCACGCTGACCCCAAGCTGTGGTCCCACTGTCACCATGCTGTCCTCATGCTGTTCCCAAACTGACTCCACATTGTTCCCATGCAGTGGACCCACTGTCACCATGCTGTCCCCACGCTGTTCCCAAACTGACCCCAGGCTGTTCCCACACTGACCCCCACGCTATCCCCTCTGTCCCCTCCCAGTCCCCATGCCATCCCCATAAGACTCCCTCCCACTCAAGTGGTCCCGGGGAGGGGGGCGCCTGGAAGGGGGGCTGTCCTCGGGGGTCCCAGCCACGTCACCTCCTGCCCTCCTGCTGCAGGTGAAGTGGATCTTCTCCTCGGTGGTGGAGCTGAAGCGCACGATCGCGCCCGACTACAGGAACATGATCGGGCAGGGGGCCTAGGGCCAGCCCTCCTGGGCGGGTGTCAGCGCTGCCCCAACCCTGCACAGGATCCCGGTGCATCAGCCTGCTGCCAGGCCTGCTCTCCCGCCCTCTGACCTCGCCACCCTCTGACCTCACAGCCACCCTGGGCCTGCGCCCTCGCCCTCTGGCCTCGCGGCCCCTGTGAGCTGCATCTTGTGCCCTGAGCCCCCCGTTTGGAGAATCGCGTGGACGGCAGGTTGTGCCCCAACCTGAGCTGGTGGACGCCCGCTGGCCCCTCCACGGCGGCCGCCAGGCCACCGCTGTGGCCGCGCACGGTCAGCGGGCACGCTCATCCTGGAGGAGGCGGGCGGCTGGCGATCCCAGTGTCTGTCTGGCAGGGACCGGCCTCTGTGCGAACCCCGTCCAGGCCACGCTCCAGGACGCAGGGTTTCCCCAGAGCAGCCACGTCGGCCCAGATCCTGAGGAAGCTTCCGACGTGTCACTAACGGTCAGTCAGATCTTCTGCGCCGGAGGAGACCGCGCAGACAAGGGCCTGGGCCTGTGGCTGCTGCAGGAGCCCCGTGGATGCCGGGGACAGAGTGACATCCAGCCAGACAGGCCTCCTGCAGAGGGGTCTGGTGACCTGGTCCCCGGGCCAGTGGGACACAGCCTCGGTGGACACAGGTGGAAGGTGCCAGGAGGCCAGGGCGGCAGGCCCAGCCCGCCCCACCCTGTGGCCGGGGCCTGAGTCCCAACAGGCTCACACGGGGGGTGGGAGAGAGAGACAAGCCCACAGCCGGGCGGACCCCCAGGACTGGCTCTCCGCCCTGTCTTTGGGTGGGTGCCAAGTCGGGGCCTCCACATGGGAAGAGATGGCCATGCAGGGGAGGAGAATCAGAGCCCCCAGCCCCAGGGACAGACGCCCGGGGCTCCCACACTTGGGAAAGCCACTGCTGAAGCTTGGCTAGCTTGTTTTATTCTTTTTAAATGTCTGGAGCTCCTTGATTTCCATTTGCATTTCTTTCTTTCTTTTTTTTCTTTTTCTTTTTTTTTTTTTTAATGACAATAAAATATCCTTAAAAACTCCATAACCGGCTGGGGAAAGTCTTCCTCTGTTGACGCGCCCCGTGAAATCCACAGACTGGCCGTGCCGTGTGTCGGTCCCTCCAGCCGTGGGAGCAGGACCCCCGGCCCCTGGGGTTCCCGGGGGGTGAGGTGCACTGCAGGCGCGAGGGGTCACGTGACGCCTTGTGGGGCGCAGGGGGAGCATCCTGACCTGGCCAAGGGCACCGCAAGAGGCACCTATTGGGTGTGTATTAGCACGGGCTGCTAGCAAAGCACGACAGTCCCGTGGTGTGGACAACGTGCACTGATGTTTCCACGATTCTGGAAGCTGGCAGGCAGACCCGGGTGTCATGGGGCCGGTGGCCCTTCAGCACGTAGACGCCGTGTCCTCACACATCCGGCCCGCTATGCGTGTCTGTGCCCCGACCTCCTCTTACAAGAGGAGGAGTGAGTCCATGGTGAGGACCAGTCACACTGGATCAGGACTCACCCTAGTGACCTCACTTTAACCTATTACCTCTCAACAGACCCCATCTCCCAATACAGTCACATTCTGGGGTCCTGGGGGTCAGGGCTTCAAGATTTGAATTTGGGGAACGCATTTCAGGAGAGTTGGGCCCAGGTGGGAGCACCAGTGAAGGCCAGGTCGGGTGAGGCCCGGGGGGACAGCACTGTCCCAGGTAAGCGAAGCTGGACACCAGCCCGAGGGGTCAGGACACTCAGTCGGGGGGAGGCCCAGCGAGAACACCACCACCCGGGGGTGGGGATGGGGGTGGGGGTGGGGGGCAGAAAAGACCAAGTTCTACAGGAAGAATGCCAAGTGGGGGCGGGCAGTCCATTGGCGTCAGGAGGCCATGGGGTCCCTGGCCAGCAGCGATGGAGTCGGGATTCTGTCCTTGCAGTGCCTGGGGGTCTCGGGTCCCGGAGGTGCCCCGGGTTGCAGGAGACACGTGCACCTCGAGGGCAGAGGCGGGACCACACCTGCCAGCCCTTCCCAGTAAGGGCCCTGGGGAAGGGAGGCCAGCACGAGGGGCTGCGGACTTCTGGGGACGCAGTGGGAGTGGGGCGTGGGCTCTGAGTCTGCAGGTCAACAGCCCGGCCCGAGGCCCAGGGCGGGCAGAGAGTCGTGGCCAGCGTGGCCGCGGTGCCTCAGGACCGCTCAGGGAGCACCTCCCACCTCCCCGGGGGCAGGGGCTGCCTCACCAGTGGGGGCCGCACCAAATACAGAGCGGCCGTGGGGAGAACGCCCCGGCCCCCAGGGATCCTGGGGCTCCAGGTGACCACACCGTCCACACAGCTTGCCCAGCACCCCCTCCTTCTCGGTCCCCGGGCCGGGGCCCCCGCTCCATCCCCTGGACCCGAGATCAGTCTCCATCCTTCCCACCCTGCCACCGGAACGCCGGGGTCTTCGGCAGCTGGTTGACCCCATGGCCCCCGCGGGAACACGGGGCATGACCGTACCCTCCACTCTGAGGGCAGGAACGCCCGCTCTTTGAGAGCAATCTCCCAGCAGGCCCTGAGGCCCCCACCTGTGACCTTCCGATAACGCCATACCACGTGGGCCCCCCCCCCCACATTCCCCCAGGGACCCACACACACCTACGTGCCTCTCCACGCAACCCCTCAGACCCCCTAAGGTCCTGCAGGCTGCTCCTGTGTGAGCCCTGAGGTCGGCCTCCTGCTGCCTGCCGCTCCTCGGCGGCCCCCTACCCTGGGCTTCCGCTCAGACACAGGCCCGGGTGCATCTCCCTCTGCCCGTGTTCACACCTCCACCTGTGCCTCACACACACACACGGACCAGCGGGCTGGCCTCACTCCTGGACCTGGGACCCACCTGGTCCCGCCCTCCCCCCCCCCCCCACTGGCACTGGGAGGGAACCAGCTGGCGCCTGAACCCTGTCCCCACGGGGGGCCCAAGACGCACAGACGTCAGCGTGGGTGGGGGCGGGAAGGGGAGGATGCACCTGTGTCCCCACATGGCGTGTGTTGGAATCCTAGCTCTAAGTGTCATGGTGTTAGGAGGCGGGGCTTTGGGGCACCAGAGGTCGTCAGGGTGGAGCCCCCACGACTGGGGTTAGTGCCCTTATGAAAAAGCGAGCTGCCTCCCCGCTTCCGGCACGTGAAGGGGCAGAGAGAAGACGCCGTCCGTGAGCCAGGCAGCGGGGACCCCCCAGACACCACGCCTGCTGGTACCTGATGTGGGCATCCAGCCTCCACACCCGTGAGGAGTGTCTGCGGTCTCTGTCGGGCCAGCCAGACGGCTGGACAGGAGCCACCTGGACGGGCGGGCCTGGAAGAACGGGGTCCCCCAGGCCCCCTGCCCAACCCCCTACCCCCGGGACCCAGGTCGGCCGGCCATCAGCGGGGTACAGGGCCACGAGACTGCCCCCGGGTGCTGCTGAAGCCCCAGCCTGCGTGGGGCAGGGACATCAGCCCCGGGCTCCCGGACCACACGCAGCAGGCTGTGGACTATTAGAAGCACCCCAGATGGCGGCTCGGTCACTGCACAGGGGAGGGCCCCCTACACCCCCTACGCCCCACGCTCAGACACTGCCTGGGGAACCAGGGCATCTGAGTCTGCAGGGAATTGGGCCCGTAGAGACACGCCCAGAGCCTCAGAGGCGCCGGAGCCCCGCCCACCCCGCTGCCTGAGCTGCCACACCCGGCGCCCCATCCCCAGGCGCTCGGGTACTGACCGGCCGGTCCCTCGGGCTGCCTCGGACCCCACATCTCGGCTCACACTGCCCCCTCCCCGCTGCACCCGGCCAAGCCCAGCCCCTTCCTTCAGCCCTTAGTAGCTCTGTGCCTCGGGCCCTGCACATCGTCCCTGCCCCCGCCCCCGCCCCCGCCCCCGCCTGTGCCGGCCCCTCCCCCATCGTCCACGGGCATCCCTGAAGCGCCTGCCGTCCAGACAGCGAGGCCCACTCGGCCCTGGTGGATGTGGGCTGGGTGAGCCCCACCTGGCCTTCCCCAGGCTCTGCTCAAATGCAGGCTGCAGAGGGCCGGGCCAGGGGGAAAGGACCAGGTGGGGAAGGCGGCTTGCCCACAGCAGGATGTGGCCTCCGGTGACACAGAGACGAGCGGGCCGCTGGCTCCAGGCTCCTAGAGTGTGTCCGCATCCTGCCCCCACCCCTCGGGGCCCTGCGGTCCTGAGACAAGGACTCTCACTAGCCCAGCGGCCCCTGCCTTCGGCAAAGGACCGTGCGCAGGGGCCACCGTTGCCCGGTTCCTCTGACTGGCAACAGCGTGTTCCAGAACACTCCTGCTCCTGTGGATCCCAGACCAGAGAAGCCCGGACAAACTGCAGCACACACAGCAGTGCTGGACCAGAAAGCCAAGGAGGCCGCGGGCCTGGCCCCCGGGGGCTGTTTTCGGGCAGAAGCTGACCGATACCCGGTGGCCGTCAAAATGCTACCACGTGAAGAAAACTCACAAAGAGGCGCGAAAGGAACAGCCACACGGTCTGACACGCACACGGTGCTTTGACTTTGCAGTTTTCAGAGACGATGGGTCACACTTCCCACGAGTGACAGAACCAGGAGGACGTAGACAGTGGAGGGGAGACATGGGCACAGCTACAAAGACGGAAAAGCAGAGCTAGAGACACGCAAAGTGGGATTCATTCGAGGAACTGGCTCTTGAGCGGTGCGGGGTTGGCCCAGGGGCTGGAAGCTCAGCCGGGACCTAATGCTGCAGTCTTGGGGCAGAATTCGTGTTCTCCAGGAAACCTCAGATTTTGTTCTTCAGTCCTTCGACTGGTTGTGTGAGGCCCACCCACGTGAAGGAGGATAATCTCCCTTCCTTACAGTCCCCGGAGTTACCTGCACAGGTGGCCTGCTGTCTGAACAGCCCAGCTGAGGGAGCACGCAAGACCGACAGCCACAGGGACCTCCTGTTACATCGTGCTCACAGCGCAAGACGAGGGGTCACTGCCATGGTCCTACCAGTGACAAAGCTGATGCCTTGGTGAGCCTACAGCCCCCTGCCTTCAGGGAGGATGCACCCGTGCCTTCTAACCCCAAAGCTCTTGTTCTGTCCACTGTCCACACTCCCTCCTGCAGAGACTCTAGAACATCCTCCAGATCCAAGCCCTGCCTTTGGGGACAGGTCACAGGAGACGGTCCCTCCAGCCCAGAGATGTGCAGAGGGCACGGGAGCCCTGGAAGGTGTGTGAACATGCCCTCCCTTTACCTGCTGGAGAACGATTTAGCACAGGGTGACCGGGCCGTCACCGCCAGACAGCCAGCACACCGTGCTAAATGAGACAGACGTGGTCTCTGACCACAAGGGAGTTCCAGACCGGGACCAAGGCACACATCACGTAAGCCATTCCACAAACAAGTAAGGGCCGCTGTGGCAAGTGCTGGCAGTGGAAAGCATCGAGGGGCCTGAGGTCCCGCAACAGCAAAGCCCGATCTGTGGGGGAGGGGAAGCTTCACCCCATAGCACAGCGCTGTAGGAACCGCGTGGCCGCCTGAGGCCCGCTGCTCAGCACCCGGTCTCCTGCCCGCCCAGGCCACGGAGCCTCCTACGCCCGGGATAAGTGGGGCCACGTGGGAGAACACACTAGTGCCACATTAAGGGACGCTGTCCAAAACATGCTATGATCGTGACCCCCATGTGGACATTAACGGACACCTTTCAAAGATTTCTATCTAACTCGTTTTAGGTAGTTGAGCGAGAATGCCAAAAAGAGTTTCTAAAGAGCCGCATTTCCAACGCACCTGGCTTTTTCCATGGAGGCAGGGGAGAATCCACTCTCCTCCGAAAGGAGAGAAGTTGATTGTAAAACAGCTCAAAGGCCACGACAACCTCAGAGTCCACATGGAGTCAGATTCCCTGGAAAGGCATACAAGACGATACCTTTATTTCCACTGGAGACGTGAGAAGTCATCTTTTTCTTTTTACAGGGAGAGAGGGTGCAGGGGAGGGACAGAGACAGAGACAGAGAGGATCCCAAGCAGGCCCCACACTCAGCACAGACCCCCATGCAGGGCTCGATCCCGGGACCCCGCGATCAGACCTGAGCCGAAAGTAAGAATCAGACACTCATCCGAGTGAGCCATCCAGGCGCCCCCTGTAAGGAGTAATCTTTTGGTGCATTTCAAAGTCTTGCAAAATATTTCCTGTAGACATATTTCGCTCTCAGAGTATCCAGAATATGCAGGGCACTCCGGCAAATCAATCGGGAAAATCGCACAATTCGGTAGAGAAATGGACACGAGAATTGAACAGATGTTTCACAGAGGCTATCCAAATAGCCCTCAAACATACAGAAAGGACGCTGCGCTCCACCCGTGACAGGGAAGTGAAAATTTCTGAAAAGCCACAGGAGAGAAAGTGGTTCTGATTCCAACGGCGGTCGGTGCGGTGCCTTGTCTCAGACTAAACCTTTGCAGGCACAAGTACAAAGTGGAAAACTGCCCGGCAGACAGTGATTGGAAGGCATCAGAGGACAAGCAGAAACGGGCAGACTCCGGGGAAGACTGTGCCCTGGAGAGATTGGTCTGAGGGCAAAGCCCAGTCCTTGCCACAGCTGCAGCTAGAATGCAGGGGGAGCGGGCTGCCGTCCAGGCACAGGGGCAGGTCGTGGGGTTCAAGGTCCCACCTCTGACAGGTGCAGCTAGAATGCATGGGAGCGGGCAGCCGTCCAGGCACAGGGCAGGTCGTGGGGTTCGGGGCCCCACCTCAGACAGTGCGGACCGGCGACCAGGCCAGGGTGCCGCATCATGACCTTTATACAACGTGTGTCGGGCCAACCTGCAGACTGAAATCAGCCAGGTGGGGACAGAAATCGTAATGCGCTGAACGTACCATGTAAGTGTTGTGTGTGAAGATGTTTCAGCCACGTAAGAACACACACAACGTATGTATGGAAGGGTAACATGTGTGTGCCACCTGCTCATAACATATGTATGGGTGTTAGATTACAATACAAATGTTTTTCCTGTGAGCAGTGCGGTCAAACAGTTTGGAGATGGTCCTGGCCAATGCTGTGTGACAAAGGACGAAAACGAGCTGCTGAGACTGAAAGGACAGATGTCAAACTGTCACTAATGCAGACGACACAAGCACGTACGATGAAAAGGCAGCGGAATCCAGACAGCCCTTCGAACCAGCAAGAACAGCAGCAGGGGCTCCAAACAAACGCAGGAAGCAGTCGTGTTCCGCTGTGTCCGCAACAACCTGCTGAGAACGCGTCATCGAAAACGAGGCACGATTCACAGCAATCCAAGGACTTTCCGAAGAAAGAAAGCCCAGGAAACGGCAACTCCGGCAACGGACCTGAAAGGGCTCCGAGTGTCTGGAGAAAACCGCCTTCGGGGGCGGGCCGGCACTGTGGATGCCACGCTACACCTGCCCGCCCTGCCCACACTGCCCCCGCACCCAGCCCTCCACCGTCAGCAGGGCCTTCCAAGGGCTGGGCGGGGGTCACCTTCCCCCTGCTCCCCCAGCACACACCCGGGCACACACCCACAGTCGAGACGCAGCAGGGTCGCCTGTCTCCTGTCTGCAGGCAGGACACAGGCAGAGGCCAGAGCGGAGCTGCCCTGGAATGAGCTTAACTGGGCTGAGTTGGGCTGAGCTGGGCTGGGCTGAGCTGAGCTGGACTGAACTGGGCTGAACTGGAATGAGCTAGCTAAGTGGGTTGGGCTTGGCTGAGTGGAGCTGAGCTGAACTTGACTTAGCTGGGCTGGGTTGAGCTGATCTGAACTGAGCTGGGCTGAACTGGGATTAGCTGGGTGGGTTGGGCTGAGCTGGGCTGTTCTGGACTGAACTAGGCTTAACTGGGCTGTGCTGGGCTGGGCTGGGCTGAACTGGGCTGAGCTGAGCTGAACTGGGCTGGACTGGGCTGGACTGGGCTGGGCTGGGCTGGGCTGAACTGGGCTGAGCTGAAATGGAATGAGCTGGGTTGAGCTGGGTTGAGCTGGGCTGATCTCAACTGAGGTAGCTGAACTGGGCTTAGCTGGGTTTAGCTGTGCTGAGCTGGGCTGGTCTGGGCTGGGATGAGCTGGACTGTGCTGGGCTGGGCTGGGCCGAACTTGGCTAAACTGGGCTGAACTGAGCTGGGTTGTGCTGAACCAGGCTGGACTGGACTGAGCCAAACTGAGCAAAGCTGAGCTAGGCTGAACTGGGCTGAACTGGGCTGGAATGGGCTGAGCTGAACCAAGCTAAGCTTGTCTAGGCTGAGCTGGGCTGGGCTGGGCTGGGCTAGGCTGACCTAGGCTGAGCTGGGCTGACCTGAGCTGGACTGAACTGAACTGGACTGAGCTATGCTGAACTGGGTTGAACCAGGCTGAACTGGGCATGCTAGGCTAAGCTGGACTGAGCTGAACTGGTCTGGTCTGAGCTGCTGGGTTGAACCAGGCTAAGATGGCTGTGCTGGGCTGAGCTGCACTGAGCTGGGCCGGCTGAGCTGGGCTGGACTGAATTGTGCTGAGTTGGGCTGAGCTGGGCTAAGCTGAGCTGAGCTGAGCTGGGCTGGGCTGAGTTGAACTGGTCTGAGGTGGACCAGACTGGGCTGAGCTGAGCTGGACTGAGCTGAACTGAACTGGGCTGAGCTAGGCTGAGCTGGGCTGGACTCAATTGTGCTGAGCTGGGCTAACTGGGCTGAGCTTCACTGAGCTGGGCTGAGCTGAGCTGGGCCGAGCTGAGCTGGACTGAGCTGGACTGAACTGGGCTGAGTTCAGCTGGGATGGGCTAAGCTGGGCTAAACTGAGCTGGGCTGGGCTAGGCTGAACTAGGATGAACTGAACTAGGCTAAGCTGGGCTGGGCTGGGCTGGGCTGGGCTGGGCTGGGCGGAGCTGAATTGGGATGGGCTGGGCTGGGCTGGGCTGGGCTGAACTAGGTTGAGCTGAACTAGGCTAAGCTGGGCTGTGCTGGGCTAAGCTGAGCTGAACTGGGCTGAGCTGGGCTGGGCTGGGCTGGGCTGAACTGGGCTGAGCTAGGCTGAGCTGGGCTGGGCTGAATTGTGCTAAGCTAGGCTGGACTGAGCTGGCCTGAGCTGAACTGGGCTGGGCTGAGCTGGACTGGGCTGGGCTGAACTGGACTGAGTTCATTTGGGATGGGCTAAGCTGGGCTAAACTGGGCTGGGCTGGGCTGGGCTGAACTAGATTGAAATGAACTAGGCTAAGCTGGGCTGGGCTGAGCTGACCTGGGCTGACCTGGGCTGAACTGGGTTGAGCTGAGCTGAACTGGCCTGAGCTGGGCTGAGCTGGGCTGGGCTGAACTGGCCTGAGCTGAACTGGGATGGGCTAAACTGGGCTGAGTTCAGCGGGGATGGGCTAAGCTGGGCCAAACTGGGCTGGGCTGGGCTGGGCTGTACTAGGTTGAACTGAACTAGGCTAAGCTGGACTGAGCTGGCCTCAGCTGAACTGTGCTGGGCTGAGTTGGCCTGTACTGGGTTGGGCTGAACTAAACTGGGTTCAGCTAGTTGGCTTGGTCTGGCTGAATCAGGCTTCAGCGAGTCAAGCAGGGTGTACTGTTTTGCTAGGTCCAGTGGCCAAGGTCAGTGAGGCTACATTGAGTGGGACTGAGCAGGTACGACAAGCCTGGCTGGCAGGCTGAGCCAAACGGAGCTGAAGGATTTTGGTAGAATTTGTGGACTGAACTCAGATGAGTTAGCCTGCTTGAAATCGGGTCTCCTGGGCTGACGTGGGCCAGGCCGGACCAAGGCGGACTCCCGTGACCTGAGCTGGTCTGAATCAGCAGACCTAGTGAGGCTGGGTGTGGAGCGGGTTTGTATCCCTGCTCTCAGCCGTCCTGACGCGAGGCCACGTGGACTGGTCGGTCTCACTGGACTGAGTGGGCAGCCTGGACGATGAGCTGGGGTCTGGGCTCCGGGCAGGAGTCACCACCTGGGGGAGTGGGGGAGGACTGATCTGGGCTCTGCTATGAATGGGGCCTGTAGTCGGGCTCCCTGGAGCCTCCGCAGGTCAGGACACGAGTCAGACACCTCTGCTCCCCAAGAACCCCCCGTTCCTGCCACTCAGGGCTGCGGGCAGGGTGTCCTGGCCAAAGGTAAGAACACCCCTGCTTCTGGCAGGGACACAGGGGTTCGTGGGAGGGCGTTCCTAGCAGACTCGGGGAACAAGAGTCCAAAATGAGCATCTGCCCCCTGACGCTGGAGAAGGGGTCCCCGTGCGCCCCTCCACCCGACCACCCCGCTCTGCCCCACACTTCTCCCCCTCAGACTCCGCCGGTCGGCACTGACACTGCCTCTGCCCCCACAGTCTCCATCCAGGCCCCCCTCGTCTTCCCCTTGGCCACCTGCTGCAAAGGCACCATCTCCACTGCCCCGTCCGTGACACTGGGCTGCCTGGTCACGGGCTACTTCCCGATGCCGGTGACTGTGACCTGGGATGCAGGGTCCCTGAACAAGAGCGTCGTGACCCTCCCCGCCACCCTCCAGGAGACCTCTGGCCTCTACACCACCACCAGCCACGTGACCGTCTCGGGCGAGTGGGCCAAACAGAAGTTCACCTGCAGTGTGGCTCACGCGGAGTCCCCCACCATCAACAAGACCGTCAGTGGTGAGCCAGGGTCGGGCTGGAGGAGGGGGGCAGGCGTGGCGGGAGCGGCTAGGAGAGGAGGAAGGCGCCTGGGCGGGCACGTGGGTGTCGTGGGCTCAGGGGGCTGACGCCAGGCTGCCACCTTCACCCCTAGCGTGTGCCATGAACTTCATTCCCCCCACCGTGAAGCTCTTCCACTCCTCGTGTGACCCCCTCGGTGACACCCGTAGCACCATCCAGCTCCTGTGCCTCATCTCCGGCTACGTCCCAGGTGACATGGAGGTCACCTGGCTGGTGGATGGGCAGAAGGCCACGAACATATTCCCATACGCTGTCCCCGGCAAGCAGGAGGGCAAGGTGACCTCCACCCACAGTGAGCTCAACATCACGCAGGGCAATCGAGTGCTTTTGCGTTTCTGTACATCACAATTAATTCTTTTAATAAATAGATTTTGTTTTTTATTTTTATTGAAGTACAGTTGACGCACAACATTCTGGAGACTTTGGGCGTGGAGCACAGGGATGGGACAGTCTGTGCACTATAAACAGCTCACACCCGTGTGCCACGATTGTTGCGAACGATGAGCCAATGTGAACTGATAACAGCTGAGTAAAGTCCGGAGTTCACAGTAAGGTCCACCCCTAGTAGGTTCTCTGAGCCTGCACCCTGTCCGCGGTGCTGCCCCGGTCAGCCTGCTGTTCAGGCTGCTGTCCTCGAGTTTCCCCCACTACCGTTTCCTACAGAAGAATCACCCGGCCCGAAGATCCCCTCTGCCCCACCTATTCCTTCCTCCCTCCCCCCAAACGCCCGGCAACCGCTGACCTTCGCGCCGTCACACTACATGTGCTGTCCCCCACATCACGCAGTGCCGATGGTACAGCGTGTAGCCTTCTCCAGCTGGCTGCCTCCCCTCAGGGCACACGGGCCGGCACGCGGCCCACATGTGCCCACGGGGTGCTGACTATAGGGCTTCTCGGCACGAACAGACTTTCCAGTGCCCTCCTCCACGAGGAGGGCAGGTGTGTGTGCTGGCCTGGCAGCCCGAGCCCTCCTCCACCTTCTGAAAGAAAGAATATCATGTCATCCAAGGTCACTTTGCTTGAAAGAGGCACCCCCAGCGGGGGGGGATGGTCCGCACCATCCAGGTGAGGGTACTACACAAATACCTCATATGCCTGCACAAAATATTACATATACACAGTAAGCATCTGCAGGTACCCGGAAGCAGGTGCCATAAGGGGAGGGGAGGGGTTGCTGAGACGCTGTGGCAGCAAGTCAGGCTGGAATGAGCCAGCCCCGGGCCAGGCTGCTGTCTCACGCCTGCCCTGGACGACCACCACCGCAGGCTCTGACGCCGCGGGTCGGCGAGAGGCCCCTGGAAGGGACATCCGTGAACACCTCCAAAGCATCTCTTTGTTCTTGTAACCACAGGGTGAATGTTTCTGAAAGCCAAACCCAGAGTTCAGCATGATGGTTGAAAAGCGTCAACACTAGGTAATTTCATCGCCTCACCAACTTTTCTGTGAAAGGATTATTCTGGAAAGGACGGGCCTTGCAAACCTAGGCTGGGACAGGTGTGTGGTCTCCGACAAAACCCAGTGCCTGACGGCCCACGGCCCACTGCCACGCCCTCGGCAGCCAAGGCAGCCCTTCCCCACACTGATCCGGCACAGCAGGTGACCCAGAGCCCCGTGATGACCCCACGAGGGACAGCGACCCGGCACCACGCCAGGGGCACTGCATGGGGACCAGGGGAGAGAATTAGCTCTCCAAGGGAAGTACGATGTGCCACTTTGTCTTGCCAAAACCCTGCCTTTACAGGTGCCTGGGGCCCCATGTCCCTAACGCACGGTAGCCGGGACACCTTCGAGGGTTTTTTCAAACTCATCGGTTCCCGTGACCTGACCAGAGTTGTGTAGATGGATGTGCTTCTTGAGCAACCAGGGACCCACAGCTTGCACAGGACCCTAACTGCCGGGCACCGCGAGAGGGGGCCGGGCTGCGGGAGCCCAGAGTGTGGGGTGCACACTCCCTTCACCGACACGGTGACCGATGGCATTTGCAAAGTGGCCACTGCAGTATTTCCAGGACCACGGGCTCCTCCATCACCTTGCCCTGCCCCATGCAGGGGACGGGGTCTGCTCCCCTCTCCAGAAGCCCAAGGGTCTCTGTGAACTCCGTGGGGATGGGGGCACAGAAGAGCCATTGCTGGATTCCTAAGATCAGGACCTAAGGAGATGTGGCTTCTCGTGGGAGTCAGGCCCTGGGCCCAGTGCAGCCGTCCAGCTACGGCCAAGGTGCCATTCTGGGGAGCCCCGGGGACCAAGCGGGCCGGACCCACCCAGCCAAGGCCCCAGACCCCAGGAGGAGCCCAGAGCCCTCGCTCACATGAGTGTGAGCAGGGCAGAGAGCCTCGCACCACAGGCCGAGGGCTCCAGGCACACCCACAGCCCCGCAGGCCCGGATTGGGACTTGGACGTGGTGCGGAGGCGTCCCCATCGAGGCCTAACACCGCAGGAAGTGGCAGCCTGGGGTGCACACTGTGGTTGTCCGAACACAGGGGCTGAGGGGTCACGGCCCCCTTGCACGGGCAGCACAGGGACCACACAGGGTCTCCCAGCTGCAGGGACATTTTCAGGTCCGGTGACCACCACGAACTCTGTCCCTGCACATCAGGCTTCTGTCTGTCCTCTAGGGTAGTAGCTTCCCTCTGACCGCGGGCAGATGACCGTGACCGTGGCTGAAGCCAGAGGAAGACAGCATTCCACCAGGGAGGCCACACTGCTGAGTGGACGGGACAAGGCCCAGGGCGGGGCCTGAGGCTATGGGTGGGTCAACCTGTGCCCACAACACACGCCCAGGTGAGAGCGGGGTTCCTGTGCCCTCTTTTGGGACCCCAGCCACCCCCCACAGCCCACCCCCGCACACTCAGGCCCTTGAGACAGAAAGTACCCAGAAGAAAAGGGAACTTCAGGAAGCGTGTCGCCGAGCCACCTAGTTTCAATCCTGCTCTTAGTCTTCCCACGGCTGCCTGGGGGCTAGGAAGGGGGCTATGGGCACAGAGCTCAGCCACAAGGAGCCACATGTGCCTGGGGCCAGAGCGAGGAGGGCCGAGGTGCTGGGGCCAGCCTTCCGTCGCCCCAGCCCTTGGTGAGTAGGCTCCGCACGGAGAGAGGGCGGCGTGGGGGCAGCAGAAGCAGCGCAGGAGCCAAGGAGAGACGGGGCCCCACGGACGGGCCGGAGCAGCCAGCATGGGGGACACAGGCTGCCTGGGGGGCCAGGGCACCGGCCAGGGCAGGGACGAGGGAGGCATGGGCAGGAGCGCCCACGCCAACATTGCTGGACGCACCGGACGTGGCAACTGGGCCTTCAAGGAACATGATGGCCATGGTGGGCCTGAGGCCTGCCCTTTGCCATCTGTGCTGGGAGCCCAGGGCTGGGCTGGACTGAGCTACTGCAGGACCAAGGCCGACATGGACAGACAGGCCTAAGGTGAGGGCACAGGGAGAGGCCGGCCCAGCACAGGGGAAGAAGAGGACCCCAGATGGCCCGAGGGTCCTGTCCAGGACACTGGGGCTGGCTCTGGCCCCAGGCCAGGGTCAGAGGTGCTGGCCATGGGGTCCTGGACTGCAGCCCGTGAGCGGGGACAGAGCACGAGGGGCTGGCAGGGGCTCCCGTGTGCTCAGAACCCAGACAGTAGCACAGGGGCAGACGGTCAGGAGCCAAACCTGGGCTAAGGAGTCTGGGATGGGCAGCTGTGACCGGGGCAGCCCTAAGAACACAGAGTAGTTGCGGGCTGAGCTCGCCTGTGGGGGAGAGGTCATGGGGCAGCAAGGGCAGAAAGCAGCTGTGGTCCATTAGCTCCAAGGACCAGTGGTGGAGTTTGTGTAGGTGAGCAGGGAAGGGGGCGAGCAGAAGGGGCAGGGGGAGAACAGGAGGGACAGGGGGCTGCCCCAGGAGCTCCAGGGAGAACACAAAACTTGTACAGGGAGCAGGGGCAGGGGGCAGGGCAGGAGGGGCAAGGGGAGAGCAGGAGAGGCAGGGAGAGAGCAACAGGGGCAGGGGGAGATCAGGAGAGGTAGGGGGAGAGCAGGATGGGCAAGGGGAGAGCAGAGAACACACAGAGCTGGTCAGGTGAGCAGGGGCAGGGGGCAGGGCAAGAGTGGCAGGGGGAGAGCAGGAGAGGCAGGGCTACCCCCAGGAGCTCAGGGGACCAGGCAGAGCTTGTGAGGATGAGCAGGGGGTTGGGAGAGAAGGAGGAGCAGGGGGAGAGCAGGAGGGGCAGGGGAAGAGCAGGAGGGGCAGGGGGAGAGAGGGGGGTAGGGGCAGGTCAGGAGGGGCTGGAGGGAGGACAGGAGAGTCAGGGCTCCCCCAGGAGCTCAGGGGACCAGGCAGAGCTTGTGAGGATGAGCAGGGGGTTGGGAGAGAAGGAGGAGCAGGGGGAGAGCAGGAGGGGCAGGGGAAGAGCAGGAGGGGCAGGGGGAGAGCAGGAGGGTAGGGGCAGGGCAGGAGGGGCTGGAGGGAGGACAGGAGAGTCAGGGCTCCCCCAGGAGCTCAGGGGAGCCAGCAGAGCTTCTGCCGGTGAGCAGGGTTCCTGGGAGGGCAGCAGGGGCAGGGGGAGAGCAAGAGGGGTAGGGCTGTCCCAGGGGCTCCCTGGGAGACACAGAGCTGGTACAGGTGAGCAGGGGCAGGGGACAGGGCAGGAGGAGCAGGGTCGAGGGCAAGAGAGGCAGGACTGCCCCAGAGGCTCAGGGAGCAGGCAGAGCTTGTGAGGGTAAGCAGGAGCAGGGGAGGGGCAGGAGATGCAGGGGTTGCCTCAGGAACTCCCAGGGAACACACAGAGCTGTACAGGTGAGCAGGGGCAGGGGGCAGGACAGAAGGGGCAGGGGGAGGGCAGGAGGGCAGGAGCGAGGGCAGGATGGGCAGTGTTGTCCCCCGGAGCTCCCAGGGAGCACACAGAACTGGTACAGGTGAGCAGAGGCAGGGGAAGGAGAGCAGCGGCAGGGGGAGAGCAGAAGGGTCAGGCAGCTGCCACAGGAGCTCCAGGGAGCACACAGAGCTGGTACAGGTGAGCAGAGGCAGGGGGCAAGGCAGGAGGGGCAGGGCAGAGGGCAGGAGAGGCAAGGTTGCCCCAGGAGCTCAGGGGAGCAGGCAGAGCTTGTGAGGGTGAGCAGGGCCAGGGAGAGGGCAGGAGGGGCAGGGGGACGTCATGAGAGGCAGGGGGAGAACGGAAGAGGCAGGGGAAGAATAGGAGGGACAGGGGGCTGCCCCAGGAGCTCCCAGGCAGCACACAAAGCTGGCATAGGGAGCAGAGGCAGGGGGCAGGGTAGGAGGGGCAGGGGGGAGAACAGAGGGGGAGGAGGAGAGCAGGAGGGGTTGAGAGAGAGCAGGAGGAGCAAGGGGAGAGCAGGAGGGACAGGGTTGCCCCAGGAGTTCCCAGGGAGCACACAGAGGTGCTACAGGTGAGCAGGGGCAGGGGGCAGGGCAAGAGGGGCAGGGGGAGAGCAGGAGAGGCAGGGCTGCACCAGGAGCTCAGGGGAGCAGGCAGAGCTTGTGAGGATGAGCAGGGGGTTGGGAGGGCAGGAGGGGCAGGGGGAGAACAAGAGGGGCTGAGGAGTGGGCAGGAGGGGCAAGGGGGGAGGGCAGGAGGGGCACGGGGTGGGCAGAAGGGGCAGGGACACCCCCAGGACTTCTGGGGAGCAGGCAGGGGTTATGACAGTGAGTAGGGGATTAGGAGGGCAGGTGGAGCAAGGGGAGAGCAAGAGGGGCAGGGAGAGGGCAGGAGGGGCAAGCGGAGGGCAGGAGAGGCAGGGCTGCACCAGGAGCTCAGGGGAGCAGGCAGGGCATGTGAGGGTGAGCAGGGGGATGGGAGGGCAGGAGGAGCAGGGGGAGAGCAGGAGGGGCAGGGAGAGGGCAGGAGAGGCAGGGCTGCACCAGGAGCTCAGGGGAGCAGGCAGGGCATGTGAGGGTGAGCAGGGGGTTGGGAGAGAAGGAGGAGCAGGGGGAGAGCAGGAGGGGCAGGGGGAGAGCAGGAGGGGCAGGGAAAAAGCAGGAAGGGCAGGGGAGACTGGAGGGTAGGGGCAGGGCAGGAGGGGCTGGGGGGAGGACAGGAGAGTCAGGGCTCCCCCAGGAGCTCAGGGGAGCCAGCAGAGCTTCTGCCGGTGAGCAGGGTTCCTGGGAGGGCAGCAGGGGCAGGGGGAGAGCAAGAGGGGTAGGGCTGTCCCAGGGGCTCCCTGGGAGACACAGAGCTGGTACAGGTGAGCAGGGGCAGGGGACAGGGCAGGAGGAGCAGGGTCGAGGGCAAGAGAGGCAGGACTGCCCCAGAGGCTCAGGGAGCAGGCAGAGCTTGTGAGGGTAAGCAGGAGCAGGGGAGGGGCAGGAGATGCAGGGGTTGCCTCAGGAACTCCCAGGGAGCACACAGAGCTGTACAGGTGAGCAGGGGCAGGGGACAGGGCAGGAGGAGCAGGGTCGAGGGCAAGAGAGGCAGGACTGCCCCAGAGGCTCAGGGAGCAGGCAGACCTTGTGAGGGTAAGCAGGAGCAGGGGAGGGGCAGGAGATGCAGGGGTTGCCTCAGGAACTCCCAGGGAGCACACAGAGCTGTACAGGTGAGCAGGGGCAGGGGGCAGGACAGAAGGGGCAGGGGGAGGGCAGGAGGGCAGGAGCGAGGGCAGGATGGGCAGTGTTGTCCCCCGGAGCTCCCAGGGAGCACACAGAACTGGTACAGGTGAGCAGAGGCAGGGGAAGGACAGCAGGGGCAGGGGGAGAGCAGAAGGGTCAGGCAGCTGCCACAGGAGCTCCAGGGAGCACACAGAGCTGGTACAGGTGAGCAAGGGGAAGGGGCAAGTCAGGAGGGGCAGGGGGGAAGGCAGGAGAGGCAAGGTTGCCCCAGGAGCTCAGGGGAGCAGGCAGAGCTTGTGAGGTTAGGCAGGTGGTTTGGAGAGCAGGAGGAGCAGGGGAGACCAGGAGGGGTAGGGGGAGGGCAGGAGGGTAGTGGCATGGCAGGAAGGGCAGGAGGAGGAAAGGAGAGGCAGGGCTGCCGCAGGAGCTCGGGAGAGCCAGCAGAACTTGTGGAGGTCAGCAGGAGCAGCAGGGTGAGGTCAGGATGAGCAGGAGGACAGCACAAGGGACAGGCAGCTGCCCCAGGAGCTCCTGGGGGCACACAGAGCTCGTACAGGTGAGCAGGGGCAGGTGGCAGGGCAGGAAGGGCAGGGGCGAGGGCAGGAGAGGCAAGGTTGCCCCAGGAGCTCAGGGGAGCAGGCAGAGCTTGTGAGGGTAGGCAGGGGGTGGAGAGCAGGAGGAGCAGGGGAGACCAGGAGGGGCAGGGGGAGGGCAGGAGGGTAGTGGCATGGCAGGAGACGCAGGGGGAGGAAAGGAGAGGCAGGCTGCCCCAGGAGCTGGGGAGAGCCAGCAGAGCTTGTGGAGGTCAGCAGGGGCAGCAGGGTGAGGTCAGGAGGGGCAGAGAACAACAGAAGGAACAGACAGCTGCCCCCAGGAGCTCCTGGGGGCACACAGAGTTCGTACAGGTGAGCAGGGGCAGGGGGCAGGGCAGTAGGGACAGGGGGCTGGGCAGGAGGGGCAGGGCCACCCCCAGGAGTTCAGGGGAGCAGGCAGAGCTTATGAGGGTAAGTAGGGGATTGGGATGGCAGGAGGGGCAGGGGGAGAGCAGAAGGCACAGGCACTGCCCCATGAGCTCCCAGGGAGCATACAGAGCTGGTAGAGGTGAGCAGATTGTGGGCAGGGCAGGAGGGGCAGGGGAAGAGCAGGAGAGGTAGGGGGCTAACCCAGGACCTCCCAGGGAGCACACAGAGCTGGTACAGGTGAGCAGGGGCAGGGGGCAAGTTAGGAGGGGCTGAGGGAGGGCAGGAGAGGCAAGGTTGCCCCAGGACCTCAGGGGAGCAGGCAGAACTTGTGAGGGTAGGCAGGGGGTGGAGAGCAGGAGGAGCAGGGGAGACCAGGAGAGGCAGGGGGAGGGCAGGAGGGTAGTGGCATGGCAGGAGACGCAGGGGGAGGAAAGGAGAGGCAGGCTGCCCCAGGAGCTCGGGAGAGCCAGCAGAGCTTGTGGAGGTCAGCAGGAGCAGCAGGGTGAGGTCAGGAGGGGCAGGAGGACAGCACAAGGGACAGGCAGCTGCCCCAGGAGCTCCTGGGGGCACACAGAGCTGGTACAGGTGAGCAGGGGCAGGGGGCAGGGCAGTAGGTACAGGGGGCTGCGCAGGAGGGGCAGGGCTACCCCCAGGAGTTCAGGGGAGCAGGCAGAGCTTATGAGGGTGAGTAGGGAAGGGGAGGGCAGGAGGGGCAGGGGGAGGGCATAGGAGGCAGGGGGAGAGCAGAAGAGGCAAGGGAAGAATAGGAGAGTCAGAGGGTTGCCCCACAAGCTCCCAGACAGCACACAAAACTGGCATAGGGAGCAGGGTCAGATGGGCAGGGTAGGAGGGGCAGGGGGAGAACAGGGGGGAGGGGGAGAGCAGAAGGGGTAGGGAGAGAACAGGAGGGACAGGGGGCTGCCCCAGGAGCTCCAGGGAGAACACAAAACTTGTACAGGGAGCAGGGGCAGGGGCAGGGCAGGAGGGGCAGGGGGAGATCAGGAGAGGTAGGGGGAGAGCAGGATGGGCAAGGGGAGAGCAGAGAACACACAGAGCTAGTCAGGTGAGCAGGGGCAGGGGGCAGGGCAAGAGTGGCAGGGGGAGAGCAGGAGAGGCAGGGCTACCCCCAGGAGCTCAGGGGACCAGGCAGAGCTTGTGAGGATGAGCAGGGGGTTGGGAGAGAAGGAGGAGCAGGGGGAGAGCAGGAGGGGCAGGGGAAGAGCAGGAGGGGCAGGGGGAGAGCAGGAGGGTAGGGGCAGGGCAGGAGGGGCTGGAGGGAGGACAGGAGAGTCAGGGCTCCCCCAGGAGCTCAGGGGAGCCAGCAGAGCTTCTGCCGGTGAGCAGGGTTCCTGGGAGGGCAGCAGGGGCAGGGGGAGAGCAAGAGGGGTAGGGCTGTCCCAGGGGCTCCCTGGGAGACACAGAGCTGGTACAGGTGAGCAGGGGCAGGGGACAGGGCAGGAGGAGCAGGGTCGAGGGCAAGAGAGGCAGGACTGCCCCAGAGGCTCAGGGAGCAGGCAGAGCTTGTGAGGGTAAGCAGGAGCAGGGGAGGGGCAGGAGATGCAGGGGTTGCCTCAGGAACTCCCAGGGAGCACACAGAGCTGTACAGGTGAGCAGGGGCAGGGGGCAGGACAGAAGGGGCAGGGGGAGGGCAGGAGGGCAGGAGCGAGGGCAGGATGGGCAGTGTTGTCCCCCGGAGCTCCCAGGGAGCACACAGAACTGGTACAGGTGAGCAGAGGCAGGGGAAGGACAGCAGGGGCAGGGGGAGAGCAGAAGGGTCAGGCAGCTGCCACAGGAGCTCCAGGGAGCACACAG
Source organism: Puma concolor (assembly GCF_028749965.1). NCBI lineage: Eukaryota > Metazoa > Chordata > Mammalia > Carnivora > Felidae > Puma > Puma concolor. The sequence goes on from NC_141672.1 coordinate 1,537,374, forward strand.
AGCTGGTACAGGTGAGCAGAGGCAGGGGGCAAGGCAGGAGGGGCAGGGCAGAGGGCAGGAGAGGCAAGGTTGCCCCAGGAGCTCAGGGGAGCAGGCAGAGCTTGTGAGGGTGAGCAGGGCCAGGGAGAGGGCAGGAGGGGCAGGGGGACGTCATGAGAGGCAGGGGGAGAACGGAAGAGGCAGGGGAAGAATAGGAGGGACAGGGGGCTGCCCCAGGAGCTCCCAGGCAGCACACAAAGCTGGCATAGGGAGCAGAGGCAGGGGGCAGGGTAGGAGGGGCAGGGGGGAGAACAGAGGGGGAGGAGGAGAGCAGGAGGGGTTGAGAGAGAGCAGGAGGAGCAAGGGGAGAGCAGGAGGGACAGGGTTGCCCCAGGAGTTCCCAGGCAGCACACAGAGGTGCTACAGGTGAGCAGGGGCAGGGGGCAGGGCAAGAGGGGCAGGGGGAGAGCAGGAGAGGCAGGGCTGCACCAGGAGCTCAGGGGAGCAGGCAGAGCTTGTGAGGATGAGCAGGGGGTTGGGAGGGCAGGAGGGGCAGGGGGAGGACAAGAGGGGCTGGGGAGTGGGCAGGAGGGGCAAGGGGGGAGGGCAGGAGGGGCAGGGGGAGAGAAAGACATGAAGGGCTGCCCCAGGAGCTCCCTGGGAGCACACAGAGCTGGTACAGGTGAGTAGGGGCAGGAAGCAGGGCAAGAAGGGCAGAGGGGAGGGCAGGAGAGGCAGGGCTGCACCACGAGCTCAGGGGAGCAGGCAGAGCTTGTGAGGGTGAGCAGAGGCAGGGGCGACGGCAAGAGGGGCAGGGGCTGCTGTGGGGCAGGGTTGCTTCAGACAAGCTGTAGGCCGGAGGACACAGTGACCCTGGACTGTCCCCAGGGACCTGAGCTGAGAGGGCTTCCTGCAGCAGGCAGGGTTCTGGTGAGGTCTGGAGTCTGCAGGGGCTCGGGGGTGGGAGTTCTGGCCAGGAGGTGCTGAGGGCGGCAGGGCAGGGGGAGGTTAGGAGTGCTGCAGGGCAGGGGGAGCTGAGGCCTGAACTGGCAGGACCAGGTCTCAGACATGCAGAGGCAAGAAGCTAGAAGGATCCAAGGCCTGGGCTCAGCATGAGGGGCCAGGCAAAGGGGTGGGGGCAGGTGGAGGAGCTGCTAGAAGGAGGTGAACCTATGGGGAGCACAGACAGCTCGGAGCTACCACCAGGCCAGGAGCTCAGGGGAGCAAGAGAGCTTGTGCAGGTGAGCAGGGGCGGGGGGGGGGGGGGCAGGAGGGGCACGGGGTGGGCAGAAGGGGCAGGGACACCCCCAGGACTTCTGGGGAGCAGGCAGGGGTTATGACAGTGAGTAGGGGATTAGGAGGGCAGGTGGAGCAAGGGGAGAGCAAGAGGGGCAGGGAGAGGGCAGGAGGGGCAAGCGGAGGGCAGGAGAGGCAGGGCTGCACCAGGAGCTCAGGGGAGCAGGCAGGGCATGTGAGGGTGAGCAGGGGGATGGGAGGGCAGGAGGAGCAGGGGGAGAGCAGGAGGGGCAGGGAGAGGGCAGGAGAGGCAGGGCTGCACCAGGAGCTCAGGGGAGCAGGCAGGGCATGTGAGGGTGAGCAGGGGGATGGGAGGGCAGGAGGAGCAGGGGGAGAGCAGGAGGGGCAGGGAGAGGGCAGGAGAGGCAGGGCTGCACCAGGAGCTCAGGGGAGCAGGCAGGGCATGTGAGGGTGAGCAGGGGCGGGGGTGGGGGGGCAGGAGGAGCAAGGGCTGCCCCAGGAGCCTCAGGGGTGAAGGGCAGAGGGACTGAGCTAAGAGCAGCCCTGGACTAGGTGGGAGCAGAGCGGTACGGCACAGAGACCACGAGGGCGCGGGCCCAGGAGAGCCTCCCTGGACACGGGAGGGCGTGAGCCGCCTGAGGCCCGGTGGACAAGGTAGGGGGGAGAGGCGAGCCTGGGTAGGAAGGTCTCTGGGGCTGAAGGGACAGGGGTGGCCACAGTCTTAGGCTCAGGGGCCCTGACCCCGCTCTGGAGGCTCGTGGGGATGGGGGACAGAAGGCTGGACATGACAAAGCCAGGAGGGGTGGCTCAGGGCAGTGGAGCCGGTGCAGGGAAGGGGGAGCCTGGGAGTTTGAGGCAGGGCCGCCAGCCTGGAGTGTGGGTGGGAGGGGAGGCCAGGCAGGGCCATCAGACTTGGCAGAGGGGTCGGGTCTGGCTGGGGACGTGGGCTCTGAGGTGCTGGCACCGTGCACGAGACGACAGCCAGGGCGGGGCAAGCCTCCCACCGGCACTGAGGGGCAGGCAGGCTCAGGAAAGACCTCTGCTGAAAGAGGGCTCTGGGGACAGGGAGGAGCTGGACAGGCCCCAGGGCACGGGCACTGAGTGAGCCCAGGAAGGCCTGAGGAGGGGCTCAGGGCAGGGACGGGATCCGGCGCCCGGGCGCTTTAGCTGCAGAGCTGACCCAGAAGATGTGAGGCCTGGAGGGCAGACAGCAGGCCACGACGAGGACTCCGGGCTGAGGGGCACGGGCAGCGGGTGGCAGAGGCCTGCTGTGTTCAAGAAAGGGCCCGCTGGCCCAGGGCAGATTCAGGCTGGGACAACAGGGCAGTGGGCTCAGGGCCTCAGCAGAGGCCCGTTGGGAGCAGGGGCCACCGGTCAGAGCTCAGACAGATGGCTCGCTCAGGCCGAGCACCCACAGGAAGCCCGAGTGGGGACCCAGGGGCTGGGCCCAGGAGACTCTAATCCAGCAGGAGGTCACCCAGCACCGACCAGGCCCATGGGGCCAGCACGTGCAGCCGCAGAAACACGAGGCCCTGGGGCGGCAGAGAGCTACGCCGGGCGGCTGGTCTGCAGACTTCCCGGAGGGCCACCCCAAGCCCGGGCACCTGATACCCTGCCCGGACCCTCCCAGGAGCGAGACCCTTGTGGTCACACGGCCTCCTCTCTTGCAGCCTCCATCACGGTCCCATCGGTGTTCCCACTGGCCCCCAGCTGCGGGACCACATATGGCGCCACCGTGACCCTGGCCTGCCTGGTGTTAGACTACTTCCCTGAGCCGGTGACCGTGTCCTGGAACTCCGGCGCCCTGACCAGCGGTGTGCACACCTTCCCGTCCGTCCTGCAGGCCTCGGGGCTCTACTCTCTCAGCAGCATGGTGACAGTGCCCTCCAGCAGGTGGCTCAGTGAGAACTTCACCTGCAACGTGGCCCACCCGCCCAGCGGCACCAAGGTGGACAAGACCGGTAAGAGGGTGTCCACTGGGAGACAGGCCGGGTCAGCCGGTCCACCTGGACCCCGGGGCACAGGAGAGGCACCTCTGTCCCCCAAGCTCGGGGAGGAGGGCCTCTGGGCCTGGCTGCCTGGTCCAGTGTGAGCACAGGCTGCACAGCCCCACCATACTTCATCTCCACTGGCAGGCACCAGTCTGGGGACGCCCCCCTGACCTGCCCTGACCTAGCCCACCCCAAGAGCTGTCCCCACCCCTGGCCCCACTAACCTCCAGTCTGGTCTCTCTGCAGTGCACCCAACCTGCAAGTGTCCCAAATGCCCAGGTGAGTCAGCAGGGCACCGCCCTGCACACCAAGGCCATGGCCCGTATCCAGGGACTGCCTGGTGGGGGGAATGTTCAAGAGGAGCACCCCCCAAATGCTGACCCCTGCATTGTGTCTCCCACACCAGTTCCTGAGATTCCTGGAGCACCGTCTGTCTTCATCTTCCCCCCAAAACCCAAGGACACCCTCTCGATTTCCCGGACGCCGGAGGTCACGTGCTTGGTGGTGGACTTGGGCCCAGATGACTCCAATGTCCAGATCACATGGTTTGTGGATAACACCGAGATGCACACAGCCAAGACGAGGCCGCGTGAGGAGCAGTTCAACAGCACCTACCGTGTGGTCAGTGTCCTCCCCATCCTGCACCAGGACTGGCTCAAGGGGAAGGAGTTCAAGTGCAAGGTCAACAGCAAAGCCCTCCCCTCCGCCATCGAGAGGACCATCTCCAAGGCCAAAGGTGGGCAACAGGGCAGATGGGCACAGGGAGGTCGAGTGGGGCCTGGCGGACCCAGGCCAGCCCTCCACCCTGGGAGTGACCATCTGTGCTGACCTCTGACCCCACAGGACAGCCCCACGAGCCCCAGGTGTACGTCCTGCCTCCAACCCAGGAGGAGCTCAGCAGGAACAAAGTCAGTGTGACCTGCCTGATCGAAGGCTTCTACCCGCCTGACATTGCCGTCGAGTGGGAGATCACCGGACAGTCAGAGCCAGAGAACAACTACCAGACGACCCCGCCCCAGCTGGACAACGACGGGACCTACTTCCTGTACAGCAGGCTCTCGGTGGACAAGTCCCGCTGGCAGAGTGGAAACACCTACACCTGCTTGGTGTCACACGAAGCTCTGCACAGCCACCACACACAGAAATCCCTCACCCAGTCTCCGGGTAAATGAGCAGCGCGCCTGGCCCCCCAGCAGGCCCCCGCGGGCTCTGAGCGCCCACCCCTGTGTACATCCCCCCACCCCGGGCAGGCACCCTGCGTGAATAAAGCACCCAGCACTGCCCTGGGACCTGTGACACTGTCATGCGTCTTTCCGAGGCAGAGCTCAGGACACCCGGGCCTCTGGGAGGTGTGGGCAGGCCAGGCCCCGAGGCTCAGGGGTCACCATTCACGGGAGAGCGTGGGTCCCACCAGGGGCCGGGACCTGAGTGGGCAGGTCTGCACAGGCGGGCGAACCTCATGGCCGGGAGCCGCCTGGGACAGAGAGAGGGCTTGGCCAGGGGCTACTCAAGGCCGGAGGGGGCCGACAGGGAACGGAGAAGCCCTCCAGAGCCCCTCAGGGAACGGGGCGCATGGTCTTTCCCACGTCTGGACCCGCCCAAGCTGTGGGACGCTGGCCTGTCCTCTTCCGCTGCTCCCCCCGTCCCCTGGACCTCTTGACAGCTCTGAGCCGTAGTTCTGTGCCAGTGCAGTAGCCAGGCCTGACCCATGCTGTGAGGACAGGCCCTCACCCTCCCTCAGATGAGGTGGCCCCGCCTGGCTTCATCCTGCCTGGGGCCAGGCCTGTCCACTCGTGGGGACACTCACCCCGGTGCCCCAAACGGGCAGAGGCAAGCAGTCCTGAGTGCCCAGGGGAGGGACCATCCCAGACACCCACATGGACGCTGAAAACAAGCCCCTCCCACTGAGCAGGGCCACCTTCACACACACACACACACACACACACACACACACACACATGCACACCTGACCCACCGGGCCTCACACGGGACAATGTGCCAGGGCCCAGACCGGAACCAGGCTTGGGAACCCTCACCGTGGGCCCCAGCCTGGTCCCCACCCCCTCCCACACCCATCGGCCGCTCAGCAGCCCATCCGCTCGCCGACCACACTGACCAGCCCTTCTTCTCCCCAGGACACTGGGGCCCCTCCCAACACACACCAACCCCCACCCCCAGCTGGCCCCCACACTCGCACCCACTCGTTCGCTAGGGTCACTCCCTGCCACCCTCTCGACCCTTCCCTGGGCTCTGCTGACCCTCCCGCCCTCCGGGCCGGGTCCCCAGGAGAACGGGTGTGGTGGTCAGGCTGCCTTCCCCCCAGACAGCCCCAGCACAGCGCAGAGCAGAGAGGGAGCGCGTCCCCACGGGCCAGGCCCAGGTGGGAGGATGGGGGCACCGAGGCCGGTGCCCTGAGGCTACGGAGGGCCGCGACCGTCGCCCCGGGAACCACTCCTATGGGCAGGCATGGCACTGACCACTCCCTTCCTGTCCAGAGCTGCTCCTGGACGACAGCTGTGCGGAGGACCAGGACGGGGAGCTGGATGGGCTGTGGACCACCATCTCCATCTTCATCACGCTCTTCCTGCTCAGCGTGTGCTACAGCGCCACTGTCACCCTCTTCAAGGTGGGTGTCCCCGCACCGTCCCGCACTGTGGCCCGCTGTCCCAGTGCTGGGGACCCGCTGGAACCATGCCATCCCCACACTGACTCGACGCTGACCCCACGGTGCCCCCACACTGACCCCACGCTGCCCCCACGCTGACCCCACGCTGACCCCGTGCTGACCCTACACTGCCCCCAGGCTACCCCAGACTGACCCCACGCTGACCCCACACTGACTCGACGCTGACCCCATGGTGCCCCCACGCTGACCCCACGCTGCCCCCACGCAGACCTCACCCTGTCCCCACAAACTCCACGCTGCCCCCACAATGACCCCACGCTGCCCCGCCTCTGACCCCGTGCTGACCCCACACTGCCCCCAGGCTACCCCCAGACTGACCCCATGCTGCCCCCAGACTGACCCCACACTGACCCCATGCTGACCCCACAATGCCCCTAGGCTACCCCAATGCTGACCCCACATTGCCCCTACACTGGAGACCCTCTGGAACCTCGCTATCCCCACACTGACCAGACGCTGACCTCATGCTGCCCCCACACTGACCCCACGCTGACCCCACGCTACACCCACACTGGGGACCCACTGGAACCACGCTATCCCCACACTGACCAGACGCTGACCTCATGCTGCCCCCACACTGACCCCACCATGACCCCACGCTGTCCCCACTTGGACCCCATACTGACCCCATGCTGTGGACCCACTGTCACCATGCTGTCTCCCCTGTGACCCCACACTGACCCCATGCTGTCCTGCCTTTGACCCCCATGCTGACCCCAGCCTTTCCCCATGCTATTCCCATGCTGTCACCGCAATGATACCAGACCCTACACTGTCCCCACACTAACCCCACGCTGACCCCATGCTGCCCCTGCACTGACCCCATACTGTGGACCCACTGTCAACATGCTGTCCCCATGCTATTCCCACAGTGACCCCACACTGTCCACAGACTCACCCCATGCTGTCCCCACTGTGACCTGATGCTGACCCCACACTGACCCCAAAGTAACCTCACACTGTCCCCACACTAACCTCACCCTGTCCCCACCATGAGCCGATGCTGAACCCACACTAACCCCATGCTGATCTATACTGTTGACCCACTGTCCACATCAGACTGACCCCATGCTGACCCCACAGTGACCCAGTGCTGTCCCCACACTGTCCCTACAGTGACCCCTTACAGACCCCACGCTGACCCCAAGCTGTGGTCCCACTGTCACCATGCTGTCCTCATGCTGTTCCCAAACTGACTCCACATTGTTCCCATGCAGTGGACCCACTGTCACCATGCTGTCCCCACGCTGTTCCCAAACTGACCCCAGGCTGTTCCCACACTGACCCCCACGCTATCCCCTCTGTCCCCTCCCAGTCCCCATGCCATCCCCATAAGACTCCCTCCCACTCAAGTGGTCCCGGGGAGGGGGGCGCCTGGAAGGGGGGCTGTCCTCGGGGGTCCCAGCCACGTCACCTCCTGCCCTCCTGCTGCAGGTGAAGTGGATCTTCTCCTCGGTGGTGGAGCTGAAGCGCACGATCACGCCCGACTACAGGAACATGATCGGGCAGGGGGCCTAGGGCCAGCCCTCCTGGGCGGGTGTCAGCGCTGCCCCAACCCTGCACAGGATCCCGGTGCATCAGCCTGCTGCCAGGCCTGCTCTCCCGCCCTCTGACCTCGCCACCCTCTGACCTCACAGCCACCCTGGGCCTGCGCCCTCGCCCTCTGGCCTCGCGGCCCCTGTGAGCTGCATCTTGTGCCCTGAGCCCCCCGTTTGGAGAATCGCGTGGACGGCAGGTTGTGCCCCAACCTGAGCTGGTGGACGCCCGCTGGCCCCTCCACGGCGGCCGCCAGGCCACCGCTGTGGCCGCGCACGGTCAGCGGGCACGCTCATCCTGGAGGAGGCGGGCGGCTGGCGATCCCAGTGTCTGTCTGGCAGGGACCGGCCTCTGTGCGAACCCCGTCCAGGCCACGCTCCAGGACGCAGGGTTTCCCCAGAGCAGCCACGTCGGCCCAGATCCTGAGGAAGCTTCCGACGTGTCACTAACGGTCAGTCAGATCTTCTGCGCCGGAGGAGACCGCGCAGACAAGGGCCTGGGCCTGTGGCTGCTGCAGGAGCCCCGTGGATGCCGGGGACAGAGTGACATCCAGCCAGACAGGCCTCCTGCAGAGGGGTCTGGTGACCTGGTCCCCGGGCCAGTGGGACACAGCCTCGGTGGACACAGGTGGAAGGTGCCAGGAGGCCAGGGCGGCAGGCCCAGCCCGCCCCACCCTGTGGCCGGGGCCTGAGTCCCAACAGGCTCACACGGGGGGTGGGAGAGAGAGACAAGCCCACGGCCGGGCGGACCCCCAGGACTGGCTCTCCGCCCTGTCTTTGGGTGGGTGCCAAGTCGGGGCCCCCACATGGGAAGAGATGGCCATGCAGGGGAGGAGAATCAGAGCCCCCAGCCCCAGGGACAGACGCCCGGGGCTCCCACACATGGGAAAGCCACTGCTGAAGCTTGGCTAGCTTGTTTTATTCTTTTTAAATGTCTGGAGCTCCTTGATTTCCATTTGCATTTCTTTCTTTCTTTTTTTTCTTTTTCTTTCTTTTTTTTTTTTTAATGACAATAAAATATCCTTAAAAACTCCATAACCGGCTGGGGAAAGTCTTCCTCTGTTGACGCGCCCCGTGAAATCCACAGACTGGCCGTGCCGTGTGTCGGTCCCTCCAGCCGTGGGAGCAGGACCCCCGGCCCCTGGGGTTCCCGGGGGGTGCGGTGCGCTGCAGGCGCGAGGGGTCACGTGACGCCTTGTGGGGCGCAGGGGGAGCATCCTGACCTGGCCAAGGGCACCGCAAGAGGCACCTATTGGGTGTGTATTAGCACGGGCTGCTAGCAAAGCACGACAGTCCCGTGGTGTGGACAACGTGCACTGATGTTTCCACGATTCTGGAAGCTGGCAAGCAGACCCGGTGTCATGGGGCCGGTGGCCCCTCAGCACGTAGACGCCGTGTCCTCACACATCCGGCCCGCTATGCGTGTCTGTGCCCCGACCTCCTCTTACAAGAGGAGGAGTGAGTCCATGGTGAGGACCAGTCACACTGGATCAGGACTCACCCTAGTGACCTCACTTTAACCTATTACCTCTCAACAGACCCCATCTCCCAATACAGTCACATTCTGGGGTCCTGGGGGTCAGGGCTTCAAGATTTGAATTTGGGGAACGCATTTCAGGAGAGTTGGGCCCAGGTGGGAGCACCAGTGAAGGCCAGGTCGGGTGAGGCCCGGGGGGACAGCACAGTCCCAGGTAAGCGAGGCTGGACACCAGCCCGAGGGGTCAGGACACTCAGTCGGGGGGAGGCCCAGCGAGAACACCACCACCCGGGGGTGGGGATGGGGGTGGGGGTGGGGGGCAGAAAAGACCAAGTTCTACAGGAAGAATGCCAAGTGGGGGCGGGCAGTCCATTGGCGTCAGGAGGCCATGGGGTCCCTGGCCAGCAGCGATGGAGTCGGGATTCTGTCCTTACAGTGCCTGGGGGTCTCGGGTCCCGGAGGTGCCCCGGGTTGCAGGAGACACGTGCACCTCGAGGGCAGAGGCGGGACCACACCTGCCAGCCCTTCCCAGTAAGGGCCCTGGGGAAGGGAGGCCAGCACGAGGGGCTGCGGTCTTCTGGGGACGCAGTGGGAGTGGGGCGTGGGCTCTGAGTCTGCAGGTCAACAGCCCGGCCCGAGGCCCAGGGCGGGCAGAGAGTCGTGGCCAGCATGGCCGTGGTGCCTCAGGACCGCTCAGGGAGCACCTCCCACCTCCCCGGGGGCAGGGGCTGCCTCACCAGTGGGGGCCGCACCAAATACAGGGCGACCGTGGGGAGAACGCCCCGGCCCCCAGGGATCCTGGGGCTCCAGGTGACCACACCGTCCACACAGCTTGCCCAGCACCCCCTCCTTCTCGGTCCCCGGGCCGGGGCCCCCGCTCCATCCCCTGGACCCGAGATCAGTCTCCATCTTTCCCACCCTGCCACCGGAACGCCGGGGTCTTCGGCAGCTGGTTGACCCCATGGCCCCCGCGGGAACACGGGGCATGACCGTACCCTCCACTCTGAGGGCAGGAACGCCCGCTCTTTGAGAGCAATCTCCCAGCAGGCCCTGAGGCCCCCACCTGTGACCTTCCGATAACGCCATACCACGTGGGCCCCCCCCCACATTCCCCCAGGGACCCACACACACCTACGTGCCTCTCCACGCAACCCCTCAGACCCCCTAAGGTCCTGCAGGCTGCTCCTGTGTGAGCCCTGAGGTCGGCCTCCTGCTGCCTGCCGCTCCTCGGCGGCCCCCTACCCTGGGCTTCCGCTCAGACACAGGCCCGGGTGCATCTCCCTCTGCCCGTGTTCACACCTCCACCTGTGCCTCACACACACACACGGACCAGCGGGCTGGCCTCACTCCTGGACCTGGGACCCACCTGGTCCCGCCCTCCCCCCCCCCCACTGGCACTGGGAGGGAACCAGCTGGCGCCTGAACCCTGTCCCCACGGGGGGCCCAAGACGCACAGACGTCAGCGTGGGTGGGGGCGGGAAGGGGAGGATGCACCTGTGTCCCCACATGGCGTGTGTTGGAATCCTAGCTCTAAGTGTCATGGTGTTAGGAGGCGGGGCTTTGGGGCACCAGAGGTCGTCAGGGTGGAGCCCCCACGACTGGGGTTAGTGCCCTTATGAAAAAGCGAGCTGCCTCCCCGCTTCCGGCACGTGAAGGGGCAGAGAGAAGACGCCGTCCGTGAGCCAGGCAGCGGGGACCCCCCAGACACCACGCCTGCTGGTACCTGATGTGGGCATCCAGCCTCCACACCCGTGAGGAGTGTCTGCGGTCTCTGTCGGGCCAGCCAGACGGCTGGACAGGAGCCACCTGGACGGGCGGGCCTGGAAGAACGGGGTCCCCCAGGCCCCCTGCCCAACCCCCTACCCCCGGGACCCAGGTCGGCCGGCCATCAGCGGGGTACAGGGCCACGAGACTGCCCCCGGGTGCTGCTGAGCCCCAGCCTGCGTGGGGCAGGGACATCAGCCCCGGGCTCCCGGACCACACGCAGCAGGCTGTGGACTATTAGAGGCACCCAGATGGCGGCTCGGTCACTGCACAGGGGAGGGCCCCCTACACCCCCTACGCCCCACGCTCAGACACTGCCCGGGGAACCAGGCAACTGAGTCTGCAGGGAATTGGGCCCGTAGAGACAGCCCAGAGCCTCAGAGGCGCCCGAGCCCCGCCCACCCCGCTGCCTGAGCTGCCGCACCCGGCGCCCCATCCGCAGGCACCAGGGTGCTGACCGCCTGGTCTCTCGGGGAAGTCATCTTTTTCTTTTTACAGGGAGAGAGGGTGCAGGGGAGGGACAGAGACAGAGACAGAGAGGATCCCAAGCAGGCCCCACACTCAGCACAGACCCCCATGCAGGGCTCGATCCCGGGACCCCGCGATCAGACCTGAGCCGAAAGTAAGAATCAGACACTCATCCGAGTGAGCCATCCAGGCGCCCCCTGTAAGGAGTAATCTTTTGGTGCATTTCAAAGTCTTGCAAAATATTTCCTGTAGACATATTTCGCTCTCAGAGTATCCAGAATATGCAGGGCACTCCGGCAAATCAATCGGGAATATCGCACAATTCGGTAGAGAAATGGACACGAGAATTGAACAGATGTTTCACAGAGGCTATCCAAATAGCCCTCAAACATACAGAAAGGACGCTGCGCTCCACCCGTGACAGGGAAGTGAAAATTTCTGAAAAGCCACAGGAGAGAAAGTGGTTCTGATTCCAACGGCGGTCGGTGCGGTGCCTTGTCTCAGACTAAACCTTTGCAGGCACAAGTACAAAGTGGAAAACTGCCCGGCAGACAGTGATTGGAAGGCATCAGAGGACAAGCAGAAATGGGCAGACTCCGGGGAAGACTGTGCCCTGGAGAGATTGGTCTGAGGGCAAAGCCCAGTCCTTGCCACAGCTGCAGCTAGAATGCAGGGGGAGCGGGCTGCCGTCCAGGCACAGGGGCAGGTCGTGGGGTTCAAGGTCCCACCTCTGACAGGTGCAGCTAGAATGCATGGGAGCGGGCAGCCGTCCAGGCACAGGGCAGGTCGTGGGGTTCGGGGCCCCACCTCAGACAGTGCGGACCGGCGACCAGGCCAGGGTGCCGCATCATGACCTTTATACAACGTGTGTCGGGCCAACCTGCAGACTGAAATCAGCCAGGTGGGGACAGAAATCGTAATGCGCTGAACGTACCATGTAAGTGTTGTGTGTGAAGATGTTTCAGCCACGTAAGAACACACACAACGTATGTATGGAAGGGTAACATGTGTGTGCCACCTGCTCATAACATATGTATGGGTGTTAGATTACAATACAAATGTTTTCCCTGTGAGCAGTGCGGTCAAACAGTTTGGAGATGGTCCTGGCCAATGCTGTGTGACAAAGGACGAAAACGAGCTGCTGAGACTGAAAGGACAGATGTCAAACTGTCACTAATGCAGACGACACAAGCACGTACGATGAAAAGGCAGCGGAATCCAGACAGCCCTTCGAACCAGCAAGAACAGCAGCAGGGGCTCCAAACAAACGCAGGAAGCAGTCGTGTTCCGCTGTGTCCGCAACAACCTGCTGAGAACGCGTCATCGAAAACGAGGCACGATTCACAGCAATCCAAGGACTTTCCGAAGAAAGAAAGCCCAGGAAACGGCAACTCCGGCAACGGACCTGAAAGGGCTCCGAGTGTCTGGAGAAAACCGCCTTCGGGGGCGGGCCGGCACTGTGGATGCCACGCTACACCTGCCCGCCCTGCCCACACTGCCCCCGCACCCAGCCCTCCACCGTCAGCAGGGCCTTCCAAGGGCTGGGCGGGGGTCACCTTCCCCCTGCTCCCCCAGCACACACCCGGGCACACACCCACAGTCGAGACGCAGCAGGGTCGCCTGTCTCCTGTCTGCAGGCAGGACACAGGCAGAGGCCAGAGCGGGGCAGCCTGGCGGGTGGGGGCAGCCGTGTGGCAGGGCCGCAGCCCCAGACAAACGTGTATACTCAGAGCTGAGCCCCCCCGGTGGGAACTGGGGAGAGATGAGAGCCTTTCTCTCTGACACCAAGGGACCCCAAGGGCGGCCCAGCACCAGCAGCATGTCCTGTGATGTCAGGGTAGAGTCAGGACACTGGCTGGGCACTGAAGCCCCGCCCCAAATGCCCACAGCCTGGGGTGAATGAGTAGGGGCTGGGGGAGGGGAGGGGGTTCTGGCAGTGGAGGCCCGAGTCCAGCACTCACACATGTGCGGGCCCTAAGGCTGGCACCACCTGCCCTGGGCCCGCAGGGGCAGTAGGCTCCTGGGGGTGCTCTGCCAGCCCTGTGGTTTCTCTCAGAAGCACAGGCCCTTCCAAGGAATTGGGCACTCCCCCTCTGCCTCCCATGACGCATGTAGGGGCGCAGGGGCCCTGTCTCCCCCGGGCTCACGTTCAGGCCCTCTGGGGCCCTGTCTCTGCCCCATGCAGCAGCCTCTCTGGGTCTCCCAAATGAGCCTGGATGTCTCTCTGAGGGCACCAGTCCTGACAGAGGCCACCTTCACGCAGCCCTCCTGCGGGGACTTGGGCCACAGGGTGGGATCCTGACCTCTCTCTCTCTCTCTCTCTCCAAGACAGTGCAGTGTCTCCCAGGAGCCCACTCTGACCAGCTAGGCTGGCAGGCTCCCACGGCCTCCCTTACTTGTGCGCTCAGGGTGCCTTCGGGGTTTTGGGGACACACGGCCTGCAGGAAACGACCACAGGGTGAAGGTAAAGCCCAGACCCAGCCTGTCACGGCCCCGCACACATCAGTGCTGTGTCAGCAGTGGGCCAGCTGCCCCAACAGCCCAGAATCAGAGGCCACCAAAGCCACGCTGTGGTCTCACATCCTCAGTGGGCACCGCAGAACAGATCCACGGCACAGTCCACCCCAGGCTCCAGAGGCTGCAGAGGTCTTGCAGAGCCACCGGCCAACCTCACAGCCATGTCCAGCCTCCACCCCAGGTCCCCGCTGGTCCTCAGGGGCCATGCCCAGCAAGTGCCTCCCCAGGAAGAGCCCAGCTGCAGGACAGTAGCATGGAGCAAGCGTGCGGGCAATGCGGGAGGTCACCTGCCAGCAGGGAGCCCACGGCGGCCAGTGGGGGACCAGGGCCTGCTGTCCCCAGATGGACATGGCCCCCGATCACTCCCCCCCGGAGCTTCTCCCACCGGACCAGCCCCCAGCCCTCTCCTCCGAGCCATGGGACACAGGAACAAGGGTGGCACGCCACCGGGAAGCCCTGCATCCACGCCTCGGGCACGTGGCCACGCGGGCCTCAACTGCTCGAGCACAGAACGGGCGACCCTTTCCTTGAAGGTCTGCCTCTAGAGCAGCGGTGCTGGCGCCCAGCGCTCCCCACTTCCTGGGGCCTCACGGCGCCCACCAGAGGGTTGCCGCACAGCAAGTCCACATCTCCCACATCGAGGAAGACAGGCCACGAGCTGGGCAGCAGGGGCTGTGGAGAGGAGCACGCTTCTTCCATGGCGCAGGGGCCTCACCAGCGACCCCGACGGTGCGAGACGGACTTCCCAAGAACATAAAGGGAACTTCCAGGCTGCTGAGGCCCCTGGGGGTTCCCACCCCATTTTTAGCCAGAGCACTGAGGCAGAGCTCTCCTCCCCCCAGGCCCTATTGTCTGATCGCAAATGTAACACCCACGGTTACTAATGATTCGCCTCATCTGTCCGGGAGCCCGTCCAGGAAGCTGCCGAGGCCAGGACGGGCCCCTGACGCAGGAGCGGCCGCCTCAGGTATCCCAGCCGCTGGCACTGGCCCAAACGCAGCAACGGCAGGCGGGTCCGGGCCACTGCCCACCCAGCAGGGACAGAGCCTCCCGACCGCTGCTCGTCTGCCAGCCATCCCTTCTCTGCACAGGGACACACGGGAGCCAGAGACTGCCCAGGACCAACTCGAGGAAGACAAGGGGCTGAGAACCTCAGGCACAACGGGCCTAGGGCAGCACCCAAGCCTGACAGGGTCAAGGACCACGCAGAGGGCGTGGACAGTGGCCTGGGTGTGGATCTTCCTGCAACGAACCAGGGCAGTGACCGCTAGCCCAGGGTCCAGGGAGAGCAACAGGGAGCTGTGTCCATGCTGGATCAGGTGGTGGGCAGGCCTTCCCACGTCCACACATATGTGAGCTGGGCGGCCTGAGCCAGCCTGAATAAGGTGGGCCAGGCTAGCTGGGCCAGGCCCAGCGCAGCTTGAGTGGTCGGAGTTATGTGGAAAGGGTCCAACTATCCCAGTCTCGGCCGGGCCAGACTGGTCCCTCTGGCTCCGCTCACCTGTGTGGCACTGAGTGGACTGAGATGGGCCAGGCTGGGCTGATTTTGCAGGAGTAGGTGGGCTGGGGGAAGCTGGGGAGAGCTAACCTGGGCTGACCTTGGTGCGCAAGTACCACAGGCAGGGGTTTGGGGGGCGACCCTGCCCTTGCACAGGACAGGCTTGGCCAGGCTAGGCACTTGTGGTTGAGCTGGGCTATCCTGAGCCAAGGGGATCTGACCAAGCTTGGGGCGGGGTGGGGGGGTGGTACGGAGGCAGGAAGACCTGGGTCCGATGAAATGCTGTCCTCGGTGGGGGCTGTCCTGTCCTGGGCTGGGCTGGGCAGACCTGGATGGACAGGGCTTGGGCAGGCAGGTCTAATGAGCACACCTGATACAGCCTGGGTGGGACTGTCTTGGGTTGGCTCACCGTGGCTCACCTAGCTGAGCTTGTCTGATGTGTGCAAAGCTGGGCTGGTCTGGGCTGGGCTGAAGTGGTCTTAGCTGGGCTGAACCAAGCTGAGCTGAATGGTCTGGTCTAGGCTGAACTTGGCCAAGTTGGGCTGAACTGGGCTGGGCTGGCCTGGGCTGAACCAAGCTGAGCTGGGCTGGGCTGGGCTGGGCTGAGCTGGACTTAGCTGGGCTGAACTAGGCTGAGCTTAACTGGGCTGAGTTGGGCTGAGCTGGGCTGGGCTGAGCTGAGTTGGGCTGGGCTGAGCTGGGCTGGGCTGGGCTGGGCTGGGCTGAACTGGGCTGAGCTGAGCTGAGCTGAGCTGGGCTGGGCTGGGCTGGGCTGAACTGGAATGAGCTGGGTTGAGCTGGGCTGATCTCAACTGAGGTAGCTGAACTGGGCTTAGCTGGGCTGAGCTGGGCTGAGCTGGGCTGAGCTGAGCTGGGCTGGGATGAGCTGGCCTGTGCTGGGCTGGGCTGAACTTGGCTAAACTGGGCTGAACTGAGCTGGATTGGGCTGAACCAGGCTGGGCTGGACTGAGCCAAACTGAGCAAAGCTGAGCTAGTCTGAACTGGGCTGAACTGGGCTGGAATGGGCTGAGCTGAACCAAGCTAAGCTTGGCTAGGCTGAGCTGGGCTGGGCTGAGCTGACCTGAACTGGTCTGAACTGAACTGGACTGAGCTGTGCTGAACTGGGTTGAACCAGGCTGAACTGGGCTGTGGTAGGCTAAGCTGAACTGAGCTGAACTGGTCTGGTCTGGGCTGCTGGGTTGAACCAGGCTAAGGTGGCTGTGCTGGGCTGAGCTGGGCTGAACTGGGCTGGCTTGAGCTAAACTAGGCTAAGCTGGGCAGGCTGAGCTGGGCTGGACTGAATTGGGCTGAGCTGGGCAAGACTATGCTGAACTAGGCTGAACTGGGCTGAACTGGGCTGAATTGGGTTGGGCTGGGCTGGGCTGAGCTGAATAGGGCTGAGTTTGGTTGGGCTGAACTGGGCTAAACTCAGCTAGGATGGGCTGAGCTGGGCTGAACTGGGATTAGCTGGGCTGAACTGGGATTAGCTGGGCTGGGCTGAGCTGAGCTGGACTGAACTGGGTTGAGCTGAACTGGGCTGAACTGGAATGAGCTAGCTAAGTGGGTTGGGCTTGGCTGAGTGGAGCTCAGCTGAACTTGACTTAGCTGGGCTGGGTTGAGCTGATATGAACTGAGCTGGGCTGAACTGGGCTGGGCTGGGCTGAAATGAATTGGATTTGGCTGGGCTGTGTTGGGCTGAACTGAGTTGGATGGGGCTTAACTGGGCTGAGCTGAACTGGGCTGAACTCAGCTGAGCTGAGTGGAGCTGAGCTGAACTGGGCTAGGCTGGGTGGGCTGAACTGAACTACACTGGGCTAGGTTGAGCTGAGTTCGACTGGGCCAAACTGGTCTGATCTGGGCTGGGCTGAGCTGGGCTGAGCTGAACTGGGCTGGGCTGGGCTGCTGGGTTGAACCAGGCTAAGGTGGCTGTGCTGGGCTGAGCTGGGCTGAACTGAGCTGGCTTAAACTAAACTAGGCTGAGCTGGGCAGGCTGAGCTGGGCTGGACTGAATTGGGCTGAGCTGGGCAAGACTATGCTGAACTAGCCTGAATTGGGCTGAGCTGGGCTGAACTGGGCTGAATTGGGTTGGGCTGGGCTGAGCTGAATAGGGCTGAGTTTGGTTGGGCTGAACTGGGCTAAACTCAGCTAGGATGGGCTGAGCTGGGCTGAACTGGGATTAGCTGGGTTGAACTGGGATTAGCTGGGCTGGGTTGGGCTGAGCTGGGTTTGCCTGAGTTGGACTGAGCTGGGCTGAGCTGAGCTGGGCTGGACTGAATTGTGCTGAGTTGGGCTGAGCTGGGCTGAGTTGAACTGGTCTGAGGTGGACCGGGCTGGGCTGAGCTGAGCTGAGCTTGGCTGAGCTGAGCTGGACTAGGCTGGACTGAACTGGGCTGAGTTCAGCTGGGCTGGGCTGGGCTGGGCTGGGCTGGGCTGAACAGGTTGAGCTGAACTAGGCTAAGCTGGGCTGGGCTGAGTTGAACTGGGCTGAGCTGAGCTGGGCTGGGCTGAGCTAGGCTGAGCCGGGCTGAGCTGGGCTGAGTTCATCTGGGATGGGCTAAGCTGGGCTAAACTGGGCTGGCTGGGCTGGGCTGGGCTGAGCTGGGCTGAACTAGGTTGAACTGAACTAGGCTAAGCTGGGCTGGGCTGGGCTGGGCTGGGCTGGGCTGAGCTGAGCTGAGCTGACCTGGGCTGAGCTGGGCTGAACTGGGCTGAGCTGAGCTGAGCTGAGCTGAGCTGGGCTGAGCTGGGCTGAGCTGGGCTGAGCTGGGCTATATTGGGTTGGGTTGGGCTAAAGTGGGTTCAGCTAGTTGGTTTGGTCTGGCTGAATCAGGCTTCAGCGAGTCAAGCAGGGTGTACTGTTTTGCTAGGTCCAGTGGCCAAGGTCAGTGAGGCTACATTGAGTGGGACTGAGCAGGTACGACAAGCCTGGCTGGCAGGCTGAGCCAAACGGAGCTGAAGGATTTTGGTAGAATTTGTGGACTGAACTCAGATGAGTTAGCCTGCTTGAAATCGGGTCTCCTGGGCTGACGTGGGCCAGGCCGGACCAAGGCGGACTCCCGTGACCTGAGCTGGTCTGAATCAGCAGACCTAGTGAGGCTGGGTGTGGAGCGGGTTTGTATCCCTGCTCTCAGCCGTCCTGACGCGAGGCCACGTGGACTGGTCGGTCTCACTGGACTGAGTGGGCAGCCTGGACGATGAGCTGGGGTCTGGGCTCCGGGCAGGAGTCACCACCTGGGGGAGTGGGGGAGGACTGATCTGGGCTCTGCTATGAATGGGGCCTGTAGTCGGGCTCCCTGGAGCCTCCGCAGGTCAGGACACGAGTCAGACACCTCTGCTCCCCAAGAACCCCCCGTTCCTGCCACTCAGGGCTGCGGGCAGGGTGTCCTGGCCAAAGGTAAGAACACCCCTGCTTCTGGCAGGGACACAGGGGTTCGTGGGAGGGCGTTCCTAGCAGACTCGGGGAACAAGAGTCCAAAATGAGCATCTGCCCCCTGACGCTGGAGAAGGGGTCCCCGTGCGCCCCTCCACCCGACCACCCCGCTCTGCCCCACACTTCTCCCCCTCAGACTCCGCCGGTCGGCACTGACACTGCCTCTGCCCCCACAGTCTCCATCCAGGCCCCCCTCGTCTTCCCCTTGGCCACCTGCTGCAAAGGCACCATCGCCACTGCCCCGTCCGTGACACTGGGCTGCCTGGTCACGGGCTACTTCCCGATGCCGGTGACTGTGACCTGGGATGCAGGGTCCCTGAACAAGAGCGTCGTGACCCTCCCCGCCACCCTCCAGGAGACCTCTGGCCTCTACACCACCACCAGCCACGTGACCGTCTCGGGCGAGTGGGCCAAACAGAAGTTCACCTGCAGTGTGGCTCACGCGGAGTCCCCCACCATCAACAAGACCGTCAGTGGTGAGCCAGGGTCGGGCTGGAGGAGGGGGGCAGGCGTGGCGGGAGCGGCTAGGAGAGGAGGAAGGCGCCTGGGCGGGCACGTGGGTGTCGTGGGCTCAGGGGGCTGACACCAGGCTGCCACCTTCACCCCTAGCGTGTGCCATGAACTTCATTCCCCCCACCGTGAAGCTCTTCCACTCCTCGTGTAACCCCCTCGGTGACACCAGTAGCACCATCCAGCTCCTGTGCCTCATCTCCGGCTACGTCCCAGGTGACATGGAGGTCACCTGGCTGGTGGATGGGCAGAAGGCCACGAACATATTCCCATACACTGCCCCCAGCAAGCAGGAGGGCAAGGTGACCTCCACCCACAGCGAGCTCAACATCACGCAGGGTGAGTGGGTGTCCCAAAAGACCTACACTTGCCAGGTCACCTATCAAGGCTTCACCTTTGAGGACAACGCTCGCAAGTGCACAGGTATGGCTCCGCATCCCCTCCAACACCCAGACACCTGGGCTCAGAGGAGGGCCAAGCCACACCCTCACACAGCACCTCCCACACACACCCCTGCAGAGTCTGACCCCCGAGGTGTGAGCACCTACCTGAGCCCGCCCAGCCCTCTTGACCTGTACGTCCACAAGTCGCCCAAGATCACCTGCCTGGTGGTGGACCTGGCCAACACAGAAGGCATGATCCTGACCTGGTCACGGGAGAATGGGGAGTCTGTGCACCCAGACCCGATGGTCAAGAAGACTCAGTACAACGGGACAATCACCGTCACTTCCACCCTGCCTGTGGATGCCACTGACTGGGTTGAGGGGGAGACCTACCAATGCAAGGTGACCCATCCGGACCTGCCCAAGGACATCGTGCGCTCCATTGCCAAAGCCCCCGGTGAGCCGCGCAGGCCCCAGGGAGGGGAGGGGGGGGCAAGTGGGCCTCCTGCGCTGCAGCCTGGGCTGACCCCACACCTGTCCACAGGCCGGCGTTTCCCCCCGGAGGTGTACGTGTTCCTGCCGCCCGAGGGGGAGCCGAAGACCAAGGACAAAGTCACTCTCACGTGCCTGATCCAGAACTTCTTTCCCCCGGACATCTCGGTGCAATGGCTTCACAACGACAGCCCTGTTCGGACGGAACAGCAGGCCACCACGTGGCCCCACAAGGCCACTGGCCCCAGCCCAGCCTTCTTTGTCTTCAGTCGCCTTGAGGTCAGCCGGGCAGACTGGGAGCAGAGGGATGTGTTCACCTGCCAAGTGGTGCACGAGGCGCTGCCTGGCTCTAGGACGCTCAAGAAATCCGTGTCCAAAAACCCTGGTAAATGATGCCCACCCCTCCCCCCAGAGCTCCATCCTGCTGGGGCGGGGGAGGGGCCGGCCGGACCTGCCGGTCTGTTGTTGTCAATAAACACTGCAGTGCCTGCCTCAGAGTCCTGAGGGCACCCATTCTTGGGGGTGGGTGGGGCTGCCAGGCAGGGGTGTCTTGGCACAGAGGAAGGGACCCCCCCGAGGAGGGGGCAGATGGGGGTGGTCTGTCCACCATCATCATCCATGCCACAGGCCCCTCCCTGCCACTACGGGTCCTGCTCACTCAAAGGGGTCCCAAAAGCCACAGGATGGTCCCAGGGGAAGGACCACAGACACCTCAGGGAGCCCACGGCCCCTCCCTCTGCTGGAGGCCACAGAGGTCTCAGCCTCCACCCCCAGCCTCCTGCCGGGCCCTCTGGACACAGACAAGCCCCTGGATCCCCAGGCCAGCTGCACACACACAGGCCCTTTGATGGAGAAATGGGCCAAGTCAAACCCCCACTCAGGTACCTACACTCAGAACAGCCCCTTCACTGCCACCTCCTCACACACGAGAACCAGGGCCCAGACTGCTCGCACACCCGACCTCTAACCGCCCCTGCCCTGCCTGCACACACGGTCACGACAGGCCAGGGTCAACACGAGTGCCCCATGTTGCCTCTCAGCCTCACTCCACCCTGGATCCGTGCTGGGGATGCACCCACCCAGACCCGCAGGCACGTTCCCGTGAGCCTCACAGCGAGTCCACAGCAGATCCAACATCACCACCGGCCACAGGCACCCCACGTGGCGGACGTGTCCCACATGCTGACACGTGGCCTCCCACGGTCTGCTCTCTCGCCCGGGCCGCACCCAAGCCCTTCTCTGTCATACCTGGACCACTGGATCCAACGTGGATGTGGAGAGGCCTCCCACCCCAAACTCCTCTCATGGCCCGGGCCTCCTCAGTCCAGCCCCTCCGTCAGCTGCACCCCATGGACGAACACACACACTGACACACGGACACGCGCACACCTACAGTGTGGGCCGTGTCCCCCGCTCCCGCTGGACCACGTCCCAGAACAGGCTGCTGGCCCTATCCCAGGGCTAGAGGCCGAGGGGGTCAGAGCCAGGGTCTAAGCCCATACAGCCCTAGACCCCCTGCTCCCGTCATGCTCACACACACACAAGTACCCACCATATCCATCTGGCCCACACGCTGCTGACACAAGCCCGGAAGCACTGGCTTGTGCAGTGCACACGGGAGCCTGAGGGCCATGCACAACAGCCTCACTCTGCAGAGCCTGTCAGGGGAGAGTGGGGCCAGGGCAGGAGGAGCCGGGAGACTGGGCCCAGTGTAGGACCAGGTAGCAGCTCTGGGCACCCTCAGGCCTGAACAAAGTCCACAGCACCGAGCCAGCCCCTTAAAGCACCAGCTTCATTGACTCCTGGGGCTACCCCAGGTCCTGTGAGCTGGGCTACAGAGCTCAGACCCCTCAGGGCTTGGGGCAGGTGGCCATCCGTGTACAGTTCAGAAAGGTCCTCGTGGGCCAGCACTGGCGAAGCCCAGTGGGGACGGGGCTGGGGAGGCCTGGCGGGTGGCCGCAGGCCATGCAGTGGCCAACAGAGCTGCTGGGGGTAGGAGTCAAGGGAGGGAAGGCCACTCCCACACAGCCACTGGCCAACTTGGGGGGCTTCCGCCCCCCGCCCCAGAGGGGCAGCTGCAGAGCAGGCGGGACAAGGCGGTCTGCCTTCCAGCCACCAGCACACCAGCAGCAGCCGAGGCCAAGGCTTCCGTACTGTGTCCCCCTCCTGGGGCAGGTGGGGGAGGGGGGAGGAGGGACGGGCCTGCCATGGTCCCGCCCCCCCCGGGCACGTGCAGAGGCTGGGCGTGGATCTTGTGTCCGCCTCCTCGGGGGGCCGGGCCTGCCATGGCTCCGCCCTCCCCGGCACGTGCAGAGAGGCTGGGCCGGGAAGGCTGACTGGCCGGTGCCTGCAGAGCTGGAGCTCCAGGACCTGTGTGCGGACGCCGCTGAGAGCTACGAGCTGGACGAGCTATGGACCAGCCTGCTGGTCTTCATCACCCTCTTCCTGCTCAGCGTGAGCTACGGAGCCGCCATCACCCTCTTCAAGGTGGGAGCACAGAGGTCCCTGTGCCAGGGAGGGGAGGGGGCGGGGCGAGGTGGGGGGAGGCCTGCTCCCTCACGCTGTCCTCTTGCGCGCCCTCCGCCAGGTGAAGTCGGTACTTGCCACCGTCCTGCAGAAGCCGCAGACCTTCCAGGACTACGCAAACGTACAGGCGGCGAAGTAGCCGGGAGCCAGAGCAACGAGGGCTCGCTTCCCCCTCCCCCTCCCCCTCCCCATGTCTGAGGCAGTCTGCCTGCCCTGGGGGGGGGGGGGGGGGGAGCGCAGCACACAGGCATCCAGAAGGTTCCAGCTCAGCCCCAAGGTCCAAGGCACCGATGGGACCTGCCAATCACAGCCCCTACCCCGTCCACTTTGGGACAAGCGGCAGAAGATCATCAGTCCCTCCACAAAGTGACCTGGGGTCAGGGCCACTCCTGTTCTGACCAAACAACCCCCAAAGCACGCTGAGGGGGAAGCCCGTGGCCCCGCCCACCGCTGAGTTCTGAGCCAAAAAAGACTCACAGCCCAAGCCCAGACTCAGTCCGACCTCCCTGCCACCAGGTCCAAGTGCCTGCCCCTGGTCCCAGCCTTCCCACCGGCCACTCGCAGCACCTGCCCCTGCAGAATGCAGGTCTGCGGGCAGGGCTCCCGGTGGGAGGAAGGGTCTCGAAGCAGAAGGAACTGCCCACGGGTCCTGGGCCAGCAGCTCCCACCCTGTCCACCCAGGCCCCATGTGACCTCTCACTCCTGGCTTGGCAACCCTCTTGCCCTGTTAACTTCATTTTGAGTTTCTTAGTAAAGTGCCTTCTTACAAATCCCTGTCACCTGAACACTTTTTGGGAGAGGTGCCTGCTGTCCTGCAGGGGTGGTGGGAGGCAGGTCTGCCCAAGGATGTAGACAAGGGGCCAGCGGGAACGGGCAGGGGGCAGTTCTGGGCCTGAAGGCCCAGGTGGCCAGCCAGCGGCTCCCTGCAAGAATCCCTCTGACGCCCCAGACACCCCAGCTCGGTCCCCATCACGCCCGCTCTGCCGACGTCAAGACTCACTGCCCCTTCCCATGCTAATGTGAACGCAACAGTCTGCCCGTGACAAACTCGCAGTAGCTACCTCTCTGGTCTGTGCAGAAGGCCACAGGAACACAGCAGCACAATCACCAAGGTCAGAGCCCCTCCAGGGACCACCAGTCACCCACCCCAATCTGTCCACCCACTGAGCACACACAGACAGGCCAATCCTCGGCCCCCATCCCACCAGCCAGCCTGGATGTCCCAGTGAGCTGAGCGAGACACAAAAGCAAACGAGCTGTCTGGGGCTGGCCACCGCCATCTTCGAGAAGAAACCTGATGAGCCTGGAAGGCAGGAGCCAAGATGCCGGTGAGACAGCCAGCTGACCAAGGACAGTGGTGGGCATGAGGCTGTGCCCTGCTCCTGAGAATAAAGAGGTGGTTTCCCTGGGTGGAGATACCTTCCCACAAGGGTCTCTATGAAGTCCACTGGAAATTGGGGGAGAATACGTGAACAGACACAATGAAAAGTAGGATTCCTTTATATACAAAATGTTTGGGAGCCAATAAAAGGAAAGAAAGTGAGCAGTGGATCCTTCACAGAGAGGAAAAACCAAATGGCCAATGAGAAGACAATGTTTCAATAACTACAGAAGTTACACTAAGGAGGAAGCCAGAGGGGCACAGCCCTCTCAGCCCTGTCTGAGGGGGTGTGATTTGTTAGGACCATCGCTCAGGGCCCATGGCCGCATTCCCAGCGCCCGAATGCCCAGACCCTCTGGAAAAAGAGATTCTGCTCATGGAGGTGGCCTTCCACAGAAAGCCTCCCATCCCTGTCCCATGTCCCACGGGCTCTGACACAAACCAGGAATGGAAATGAGGGACAGCAAGTGTGCAGCCTGGGGGCAGAAAACCCAGGATTGGGCAACTCTGAGGTTCGTTCAGAGACACAGAGGATTTGGTCTAAATGGAACATCAGGGAAGCCGGGGGTGGGGGCTAAAACAGGTCAAGGCCACACCACAGCCCACCAGACACTCACATGCAGACACACACAGTCCCAGCAAACCAGGCCCCACACTGATAAAATACAGGAGATATTCAGCTTTAAGGCTCTTCCTGAGTGCCCAGGAAGGCTCTACTTTGACCAAGGCCAGAACGACATGACCAGACTTCCCAGCAGGGGCTCCTTCTCTGCCCTGAGCACATGCCATACATCTGCTTCAGCGGCAAATAACCTGCAGGAAACATTGCAAACAGGAAGATAAGAGTAAGACCTCCCCACGTTCCCATAAGGTTGGAGACTGCAGCCTTGCATGTACTGGAAACAGGACATGAGTCTGTGACTTTCTGGAATGTTCTTCGTCATGAGTATCTGTAGCTCTTCGTGTGAGAAACCCCCACACTAAAGGTTGCTTCTGGAGTGAGTGTGGGTCCCAGCAGCTGCCTCACGTGGGCTCCAGTAAATCCTTTCTCCTTTTCCTCTAAAATTGTATAAAAGGGGTGCAGGGTGGTACGTGCCCTGTATTTTATATGCAGGTTCCAGGATGCAGTAGAGGCCACACCAAGTGTGGGAGGAAATACCGAGGCCATGGCACTGGGATAGCATGCAAAATTACAGATAGATTATAGATAGATAGAAAGATAGATAGATAGATAGATAGATAGATAGATAAGGTAGGTAGATAGATGATTGATAGACAGATGATAGTTGACAGATGATAGACTGATAGATGATGATGATGATGATGATGATAAATAGGCTGGTATAGATAGGTAGGTAGATAGATAGATAGATAGATAGATGATAGATAAAGGTAGGTAGGTAGGCAGGCATGCAGATAGATGATAGATAGATAGATAGATAGATAAGGTAGATGATAGATAGATAGATAGATAGATAGATAGATAGATAGATGATAGATAGGCTGGTATAGATAGATAGGTAGAGAGACAGATAGGCTGGTATAGATAGGTAGAGAGAGAGAGAGAGAGAGAGAGAGAAATAGGCTGGTATAGATAGGTAACTAGATAGATAGATAGATGATAGGTAAACTGATAGATGATGATAGAGTAAAATTTTAAGAAAGTTTTGCTATTTTGCACCAAGACCCACCCTCACCTGCAAGTTTCTCACATGCCACAGCCTAGGTCCTTCCTCCTACCTCCTGGGCTGGAGGCCCCCTGAGGGCAGAGCTGTCTTCTTTCTCTGACTTGTGGCCCAGATCCTGAGACCCACCCTATGGACCCCAGAACGAGGACAACAAGGGCTCGGCTCACACGGGCCCCCAGTGCTCATGGGCAGAATGCATGTCCCCCAAGCTTGGGAGGACAGAGTGCTGGTCACCAGTCAAGAGAGGCCTGCAGAGGCCAGTCGCACTGAGAGCACAGTCTGAGAGCAGGGTAGGAGAGGATCGTGCCAGCAGTAACAGGCTGCATTCTCAGGGTCCCCTCTGTCCCTCCTTCTTCCCTTCTCTTATGAATCCACCACAGCAGGCTGAACAGTGGCCCCCCAAAGCCGTGCCCACGGCCTAATCCCTGGAACCTGTGAATGTGACTTTGGGGAAAGGGTCTTTGCAGATGTGATTAAAGTTAAGGACCTTAAGATGAGATCGTCCAGGCCCCAAACCTGATGACAGGTGACTTTACAAGAGGCAGAAGAGGAGAGACAGATGCAGAGACAGACGTAGAGAAGCCACGTGAAGACGGAAGCAGAGACGGAAGGACACAGCCACAACCCCAGGGGTGCTTGGGGCCCCAGGAGCTGGAAGAGACAGGAAGAACACCGCCTGGATCTCCAGAGCTGGGAGAGTAAATTTCTGTTGTTTGAAGACCCGCAGTCCGTGGTCCTTGGTCACAGCAGCCATGGGATGCCCAGATGCCCAGCCAGCAGGCCTCAGCCAAGAGGAAGTCCCTCCTCCTTCAAGAAAAGCCCAAGGAGGCTAGTATCCAAAATCTATAAAGAACTCACCAAACTGCACACCTGAAAAATAAATAATCCAATGAAGAAATGGGCAGAACACATGAATAGACACTTCTCTAAAGAAGACATCCGGATGGCCAACAGGCACATGAAAAGATGCTCAACGTCGCTCCTCATCAGGGAAATACAAATCAAAACCACACTCAGATATCACCTCACGCCAGTCAGAGTGGCCAAAATGAACAAATCGGGAGACTATAGATGCTGGAGAGGATGTGGAGAAACAGGAACCCCCTTGCACTGTTGGTGGGAATGCAAACTGGTGCAGCCGCTCTGGGAAACAGTGTGGAGGTTCCTCAAAAAATTAAAAACAGACCTACCCTATGACCCAACAATAGCACTGCTAGGAATTTACCCAAGGGATACAGGAGTGCTGATGCATAGGGGCACTTGTACCCCAATGTTTACAGCAGCACTTTCAACAATAGCCAAATTATGGAAAGAGCCTAAGTGTCCATCCACTGATGAACGGAGAAAGAAATTGTGGTTTATATACACAATGGAATACTACGTGGCAATGAGAAAGAATGAAATATGGCCTTTTGTAGCAACGTGGATGGAACTGGAGAGTGTGATGCTAAGTGAAATAAGTCATACAGAGAAAGGCAGATACCATATGTTTTTACTCTTATGTGGATCCTGAGACACTTAACAGAAGACCATGGGGGGGGGGAGGGAAAAAAAAGTTAGAGAGGGAGGGAGCCAAAGCATAAGAGACTCTTAAAAACTGAGAACAAACTGAGGGTTGATGGGGGGTGGGAGGGAGGGGAGGGCGGGTGATGGGCATGGAGGAGGGCACCTGTTGGGAGGAACACTGGGTGTTGCATGGAAACCAATTTGACAGTAAATTTCATATTTAAAAAATAAACAAATAATAAAAAAAAAGCCCAAGGAGTATTCCCTGGCTCTTTCCACCCCCAATAGGACCCTCACGCTGGGCACAGCCCCTGACACATGGCAGGTGCTTGGTCAGTCTTCACAGAGTGCATTTCAGACCTCTTTCCTGAGTCCAGGTCCTTCCACCCACGGATGGACAAGACCCTGATGTCGCATCTCAGGTCCAGGGACACCTCTTCTGCCCTGTGTCCCAGGTTGTCTGTGTGCATGCTGCCCACGTGTGGGTGCCCAAGTTGAGGAGCAGGGAGGCTGAAGGAGAAGGTGGCCCACCAAGTCTGCCCGACCCATCTCTCACTTTCCCTGCTCTCTGGGGCAAGGGCTGCTCGGGGGGGAACCCCAGTGCTTTGGACCCTTAGAGGGTGCAGAGTCCAGGGACTCATGGGCACCTGCCTCAGGGACAGTCCCCTGCTCACAAGGGTATGCAGGGCTGGCGGGATGAATTATCCATTATGGGTGATTCTGGGGGATCCTGGGGTTCATAACGAAACCCCCAGAGCTCCCTGGAGCCAGGCCACTGTGTGTCTGTGCCATCCTGGGCTCCCCTCCCTGCACCTGTCTCTCCTCTGCCTCCTGGCCTGCCCTGACTCCCTCTTCCTTGGGCCACCAGAGCCCACCAGGGGGAAAAAACATTGGCAGACATCTCCATCGAGCCTGAAGCTTGCTGCCACTCCCCCTGGTGGTGTCCTTCCTGGGAGTGGACCATTGGTTCCTGTGTGTGGCTCCAGAACCTTCTGTGCATGAAGAAGTGAATGATCAAACGGGCACAGACACAAGCTGGGCCCAACCTGCACCATGGAGGGCCAGTCAGGACGCACAGAAGAGGCAACTCAGGAGCTCAGACAGCGGCAGGAGAGCCCTGGCTCTGGAGGGTGGGCTGGGGAGCTGGCCCTACCCACAGAACTCCAGGCTCCCAGACAGGGACAGCCCCCATGCCCTCACCCCAGCCATACCCTGGGACCCCAGCTGTTTGAGGGCTGTTCTAAGAAGGGTGGCCACAATCACAGCCAGGCTGGAGTGGCTCTTCACGCTCATACCCTCCCCTGTGGCCGGAAGGTCTGCCGAGGCCTGCTGGCTTGTCAGGGGTTACTCTGGGAAAGCCCTGTCCTTCCAGGCCCCACCCCTGCAGGCCTTCACTCCACCTCCACTTCTGAGACCATCTCTACCCCAGTGTCCCTGAGCCCTCCCTGTATCTCTTGCAGCCTTTGCCTCCTTGCCTCTCAGCCCCCAGACAGCCACATGGAGCCGTGACCCCACCAGGGCACCCGACTTTGCACCCACATGACCCCAGGCCAGAGTCAGCCTCCCGGGGGTCGTACCGGCCAGGCCGCACACACCTGGCTCCACCACAGCCAGACCACAGGCCAGACATGACGTGGAGGCGAGCAGCCACCACTGGTGGGACAGGAAGTGGGCAAGTGACCCCATCTGTGGGCCAGACACAGTCACGCAGCCCCTCCCAGCCCACCCCTCACAGCCTCAGCCCACCGACAACACTAATGGCCCAGAGTAGGGCAGGTGGTTGCTGAGACCCTGCGGCCATCAGGTGGGAATGCAGGAGACCCAGGCCTTCATGCTCAACTTCAATGCTCTTGGGAGGCAGATGGACATACAGCCCTGGGCCACCTGGCTGAGGGAAGCCTGAGCCTCTCAGATGCAGTGGACCCTCCAGCAGCCTTGAGCATGTGGGTCCAGATGTGGCTCAGGCCTCCTCTCTTCAGTCAGCCCGTCCTGAATGCTGCTGTGCCCTAGAGGATGGAGAACAGGCACCAGGACAGAGAGCAGATGGAGAAAGGAGGGTCGGCATGACGCCCCAGACCGCAGGGCCGAGCTGTAACAGGCAGCTAGCTAGGTGAACGTGGGCTGGGCTGGGCTGAACTGGGCTGTTCTGGACTGAACTGGGCTGAACTGGGCTGGGCTGGGCTGCACTGGGCTGAACTGGGCTGGGCTTGGCTGGGCTGAACTGGGCTGAACTGGGCTGGAATGGGCTGAGCTGAGTTGAACTGGGCTGAATTGGGCTGAACTGAGCTGAGCTGGGCTGAGCTGAGTTGAACTGGGCTGAACTGAGCTGAGCTGGGCTGAGCTGGGCTGAGCTGAGTTGAACTGGGCTGAACTGAGCTGAGCTGGGCTGAGCTGGGCTGAGCTGGGCTGAGCTGGGCTGAGCTGGGCTGAGCTGAGTTGAACGGGGCTAAGCTGGGCTGGGCTGAGCTGGGCTGAGCTGGGCTGGGCTGAACTGGGCTGAACTGAGCTGACCTGGGCTAAGCTGGGCTGGGCTAAACTGGGCTGAACTGAGCTGACCTGGGCTGAGCTGGGCTGGACTGGGCTGATCTGGGCTGGGCTGAACTGGGCTGACCTGGGCTAAGCTGGGCTGGGCTAAACTGGGCTGAACTGAGCTGACCTGGGCTGAGCTGGGCTGACCTGGGCTGAGCTGGGCTGAACTGGGCTGACCTGGGCTGAGCTGGGCTGAGCTGGGTTGAGCTAAGTTGAACTGGGCTGAGCTGGGCTCAACTGGGCTGAGCTGAGCTGAGTTAAACTGGGCTGAACTGGGCTGGGCTGGGCTGGACTGGGCTAGGTTGAGCTAAACCAGGCTGGGCTGAGCTGAGTTGAACTGGGCTGAGCTGGGCTGAGCTGGGCTGGGCTGGGCTGAGCTGAGCTTAACTGGGCTGGGCTGAGCTGAGCTGGGCTAGGTTGAGCTAAACCGGGCTGGGCTGGGCTGAGTTGAACTGGGCTGAGCTGGGCTGGGCTGGGCTAGGTTGAGCTAAACCGGGCTGGGCTGAGCTGAGTTGAACTGGTCTGAGCTGGGCTGAGCTGGGCTGGGCTGGGCTGGGCTGAGCTGGGCTAGGTTGAGCTAAACCGGTCTGGGCTGGGCTGAGTTGAACTGGGCTGAACTGGGCTGAGCTGGGCTGGGCTGGGCTAGGTTGAGCTAAACCGGGCTAGGCTAGGCTGAGCTTAGCTGGGTTGCACTGGGCTGAGCTGGGCTGGGCTGAGCTGGGCTGAGCTGGGATGGACTGGGCTAACCTGTTCTGGGCTGAGCTGAGCTGAGCTGGGCTGAGCTAAGCTGGGCTGAGCTGGGCTGAACTGGGCTGAACTTGGCTGAGCTAAACCAGGCTGGGCTGGGCTGGGCTGGGCTGAGCTGAGCTGGTTTGCCCTGGGCTGAGCTCGGTTGGGCTGAGCTGAACTGTTCTGGGCTGAGCTGAGCTGGGCTGAGCTGGGCTGGGCTAAGCTGAGCTCAGCTGAGCTGCGCTGAGTTGAACTGAACTGAGCTGGGCTGGGCTGGGCTGAGCTTACCTGGGCTGAGCTGAGCTTACCTGGGCTGAGCTAGGCTTAACTGGGCTGAGCTGAGCCGGGCTGACCTGAGCTGGGCTGAGCTGAGTTGGGCTAGGTTGAGCTAAACCGGGCTGGGCTGGGCTGAGCTTAGCTGGGTTGCACTGGGCTGAGCTGGGCTGGGCTGAGCTGGGCTGAGCTGGGCTGGACTGGGCTGAACTTGGCTGAGCTAAACCAGGCTGGGCTGGGCTGAGCTGAGCTGAGCTGGTTTGCCCTGGGCTGAGCTGGGTTGGGCTGAGCTGAACTGTTCTGGGCTGAGCTGAGCTGGGCTGAGCTAAACCAGGCTGGGCTGGGCTGAGCTGAGCTGGGCTGAACTGGGCTAAGCTGAGCTGACCTGTGCTGAGTTGAACTGGGCTGAGCTGGGCTGAACTTGGCTGAGCTGGACTGAACTGGGCTGAACTGAGCTGACCTGGGCCAAGCTGGGCTGAACTGGGCTGAGCTAAACCGGGCTGGGCTGGGCTGAGCTTAGCTGGCTTGCCCTGGGCTGAGCTGGGTTGGGCTGAGCTGAGCTGGGCTGCGCTGAGTTGAACTGGGCTGAGCTGGGCTGGGCTGGGCTGAGCTGAGCTGGGCTGAGCTGGGCTGAGCTGGGCTTAATTGAGCTGACTTGGGCTGGGCTGAGCTGAGCTGGGCTGGGCTGAGCTGAGCTGAGCCAGGCTGAACTGGGCTAAACTGGGCTGAGCTGGGCTGAGCTGGGCTGAGCTGGGCTAAGCTGAGCTCAGCTGAGTTGAACTGGGCTGAGCTGGGCTGAACTTGGCTGAGCTGGACTGAACTGGGCTGAACTGAGCTGACCTGGGCCAAGCTGGGCTGAACTGGGCTGAGCTAAACCGGGCTGGGCTGGGCTGAGCTTAGCTGGCTTGCCCTGGGCTGAGCTGGGTTGGGCTGAGCTGAGCTGGGCTGCGCTGAGTTGAACTGGGCTGAGCTGGGCTGGGCTGGGCTGGGCTGGGCTGAGCTGAGCTGGGCTGAGCTGGGCTTAATTGGGCTGACCTGGGCTGGGCTGAGCTGAGCTGGGCTGGGCTGAACTGGGCTGAACTGAGCTGACCGGAGCTGAGCTGGGCTGAACTGGGCTGAACTGAGCTGACCTGGGCCAAGCTGGGCTGAACTGGGCTGAGCTAAACCGGGCTGGGCTGGGCTGAGCTTAGCTGGCTTGCCCTGGGCTGAGCTGGGTTGGGCTGGCCTAAGCTGAGCTAGCTGGATTGCACTGGGCTGAGCTGAGCCAGGCTGAACTGGGCTGAGCTGGGCTGGGCTAAGCTGAGCTGAGCTGAGCTGAGCTGAGCTGAGCTGAGCTGCACTGAGTTGAACTGGGCTGAGCTGGGCTGGGCTGGGCTGGGCTGGGCTGGGCTGAGCTGAGCTGGGCTGAGCTGGGCTTAATTGGGCTGACCTGGGCTGGGCTGAGCTGAGCTGGGCTGAACTGGGCTGACCTGAGCTGACCTGGGCTGAGCTGGGCTGAACTGGACTGAACTGAGTTGAGCTGGGCTGGGCTGGGCTGAACTGGGCTGAACTGAGCTGACCTGGGCCGAGCTGGGCTGAGCTGGGCTGAGCTGAGTTGAACTGGGCTGAACTGAGCTGAGCTGGGCTCAGCTGAGCTCAGCTGAGTTGAACTGGGCTGAGCTGGGCTGAACTTGGCTGAGCTGGACTGAACTGGGCTGAACTGAGCTGACCTGGGCTGAGCTGAGTTGAACTAAGCTGACCTGGGCTGAGCTGGGCTGAGCTGGGCTGAGCTCGGCTGAGCTGGGCTGACCTGGGCTGAACTGGGCTGAGCTGGCCTGAACTGGGCTGGGCTAGGGTGCAAGGGAAGGTGTTATTTGGGTTAGTGTCAGCCCCCAGAGATCTGGTCTCCAGCCAGGCTGGCCCCCGTGTTCCTCGGGGATGCATGAGGGCCATGCTACTTCCTTTGCAGCCATGATCCCCTCTCTCCTCACCAGTCCTTGAAGGAAATTGGTCCTGTATGAGCAGATCATGCCTTGTGTTCTTGACTTTTCCAGCAGGGATATCCCAGGACTGAGTTGGAATTAGGCCTCTGACCTCCAAAACTTCATAGGCCACAGAGGTCAACTGTCACTGATCTGGAGGCTGTGGGTGGGTGGGTGGATGGGGACCCTGACTGGTTGGTGGGAAGGGGGTCCCGGAGGAACAGACCTCTTCTCCTGCCCTGTGCCACCTCTTACCTGGCAACAGGCCCTGGTGCAGACTCGCTTCAAGCCTGGACTGCTCTGCCTGTGCCCCCGCTCTGGGCCCACCTGACATGATCCCCAAAGCCCAGCAGAGAGCATGTCTGTGCCCACTGGACAGATGGGAAGCTGAAAGTCCAGCAGCACGTGCGGACTCGGCCAGTGAGTGGGAGAGCCGTGTTCAATAACCACGAATCCCGTCTGGGAGCGGCCTGTGCCCGAGGCCTTCTCCCAGGAACATGTCCAGGTCCTCGTGCTAGAACCCTGACAAGCACGTTCAGAAACAGTGCAAGAGGACCCAGGCAGCCGGTTCCCACCCCGGGTCCATGGCACGTGAGCTGAATGACCTCAGGGCTGTCACTAACCCTCTCTGTGCCAGATTCCTCCAGTGTAAAGGAGAAACGGGCATCATCCCGGGCTTGTGAGGCCGTCACGGGTCCGGGCAGCATGCGGGCCCACCGCCTCACAGAGCGTCCTGTGTTGCAGAGTCCAAAACCAGCCCCCATGTCTTCCCGCTGAGCCTCAGGACCAGTGACCCAGCCGGGCAAGTGGTCATTGCCTGCCTGGTGCAAGGGTTCTTCCCGCCGGAGCCCGTGAGAGTGACTTGGAGCCCCAGCAAGGAAGGCGCGTCCATCCGGAACTTCCCCGCAGTGAAGTCTGCTTCCGGGAACCTGTACACCATGAGCAGCCAGCTGACCCTGCCGGCTAGCCAGTGCCCCGATGGCGCGTCCCTGCAATGCCAAGTGGAGCACTATTCCAGCACCAGCCCGGCCGTGTCTGTGCCCTGCAGAGGTCAGAGGGCAGGCTGGGGCGGGGCGGGGGCCACCGTATTCTCACCCTGACCCACCACCTGGAACTCCCCTGGGAGGAGGGTGGGCTGCCAGGCCCAGCTCCCAGCGAGTGGCCGAGATAGGCACCCGGGAAGGAGCTGGAGGGAGGGGGAGGGGAGGTGGGCAGAGGGGCTCACTGACCTGCTCAACCTTCCCCCCGGTTCCAGTTGACCCCCTTCCTCAGTGTTCCCCGTGCAATGAACCCCGCCTGTCACTACACAAGCCCGCCCTCGAGGACCTGCTTCTGGGCTCCAATGCCAGCATCACGTGCACACTGAGCGGCCTGAACAACCCTAAGGGTGCCCTGTTCTCCTGGACACCCTCAGAGGGGAAGGAGGCCATCCAGAAGCCCCCAGAGCGTGACTCCTGCGGCTGCTACAGTGTGTCCAGTGTCCTTCCAGGCTGCGCTGAGCCATGGAACCGCGGGGAGAACTTCTCCTGCACCGCCACCCATCCCGAGCTCAAGACGCCAAAAACTGACACCATCTCCAAAGTCCTAGGTGGGCCCAGACCCTGACCGTGAGGTGCCGTTGGGCAACTCCCTGTCCTGCCTCCTCCCTCGAGCCCCTGGGCTTAGAGGCTCCCACCCACATTTTACTAGAGGACCCTGAGGCACGGGGTGCCCAGACCCCCCACCCGGCTCTCTGCCCTGCGGGGAACACTTTCCCGAGGACACTGAGGCTTGGGGTGCCCAGACCCCCCACCCATCTCTCTGCCCTCCGGGGAACACTTTCCCGAGGACACTGAGGCTTGGGGTGCCCAGACCCCCCACCCGGCTCTCTGCCCTGCGGGGAACACTTTCCCGAGGACACTGAGGCTTGGGGTGCCCAGACCCCCCACCCGGCTCTCTGCCCTGCGGGGAACACTTTCCCGAGGACACTGAGGCTTGGGGTGCCCAGACCCCCCCCCACCCGGCTCTCTGCCCTGCGGGGAACACTTTCCCGAGGACACTGAGGCTTGGGGTGCCCAGACCCCCCACCCGTCTCTCTGCCCTCCAGGGAACACTTTCCCGAGGACACTGAGGCTTGGGGTGCCCAGACCCCCCCCACCCGGCTCTCTGCCCTCCGGGGAACACTTTCCTGAGGACACTGAGGCTTGGGGTGCCCAGACCCCCCACCCATCACTCTGCCCTCCGGGGAACACTTTCCCGAGGACACTGAGGCTTGGGGTGCCCAGACCCTTAACCCAGCTTTCTGCCCTCCAGAGAACACTTTCCGGCCCCAGGTCCACCTGCTGCCGCCGCCGTCGGAAGAGCTGGCCCTCAATGAGCTGGTGTCGCTGACGTGCCTCGTGCGAGGCTTCAGCCCCGAGGACGTGCTGGTTCGATGGCTGCAAGGATCCCAGGAGCTGTCCCGGGAGAAGTACCTGACCTGGGGCCCCCTGCAGGAGCCCGACCAGAGCGTCCCCACCTTCGCCACGACCAGCGTGCTGCGAGTGTCGGCCGAGGACTGGAAGCAGGGGGAGAAGTTCTCCTGCATGGTGGGTCACGAGGCCCTGCCCCTGGCCTTCACCCAGAAGACCATCGACCGCCTGGCGGGTAAACCCACCCACGTCAACGTGTCTGTGGTCATGTCGGATGTGGAAGGCGTCTGCTACTGAACTGCCCACCTGCCCCTCCCTGAATAAACTCCGTACTGGCCCAAAGCAGCCCCACGCTTCCCTCAGGCTGCCTGTCTGTCCATATTCGGGGTCTGCGGCCGGGGCACGGCAGGGCCCGCAGGGGGGAGGGCGACTGCTACCCTGACCCTTTGGGGCCTCACTTTCCTTGCTCGGCCTTCACACCCGTGTGTGTGTGTGCGTGTGCGTGTGTGAGCACATGGTGCACAGCAAGGCAAGCTGGGAGCCAAACCCGAGGTCGACGGTCAGCGAGGTGGGCACAGCCCAGTGGGTCCTGAGCAGCGGGCACCACGCAAGTCCTCAGTGGGCAGGTGACGTGGTCTTGGATCTCAGAAAATGCCTCTAGGGGCAGCTGTGAGGGACGAGAGGGAGGCAGGAGAGCAGGTGGCCGGTGAGGAGGCTGGTGTCACCGTCAGGGGCCACGGCAGGAATGAGGGGAGGGCAGGATTCTAGGGGCTCGCACCACGGGTGGTGAAATGCACACGGTCGTGGGACGGCCTCACTGATGCACCCAGCGAGGGAGCCACCCTGCACCAAACGACCCTGTAGGCAGCACACACATGCCCCAGGCTCACACTCACGCGCACGCACACACGTCTAGATGCAGGAAGCTCACAGCCCAGACCCGGGTCCACGAAGGCAAGGGGGGGTGTGTTCCCTGCCCAAGATTCCCCACCTTGCCTGTGTGCTCCCCGGGCACAGCTCAGGGCCCAGTTCCACAGACCCTCCCAGGCAGCCCCCGCTCCCTGCCTGACCCCTGGATTCAGGTCTCCCATCTCTTCCTGGACCCGAGTATGGATATGGCAAGGGCAGGCCGGGGAGGGGTGAGGAGAGACAGCTCCCACCAGGGCCCCTCTGCAGCTGCTGCTGCTGCGGGAGGCCCCGGCAGGAAGACAGAGCTTAGAGGCCCTACTGTGGCCACCGTGGGACACCTGGAGGTATAGCTCCCACAAGGGGGCAGCGGGGCCCCTGCTCTCATCTCAGACACCTGCTGGGCTTCCCCACGGGACCTGGCCTCTGGCCTCCTGCCACTGCTCCCAGAGCCAAAGTGAGCTGGGGACGCCACCCACACGGCCACTGCTCCCCTCTCAAAAGTCTGGCCACCAAGGGAGCCAGTGCCTGGCCCAGAGAAAGAGCTTCCTAAAGAGATGGGGGAGAGGAAGAGTCAATAGCTGAGGGGGACAGCAGACAGACAGCAGACAGTCAGGCAGATGCAACACAGGACATGTAATGGAAGGAAGGATGGACAGACAGGTGGATGGTAGGAAGGAGAGGGACGGACCGACGGATGGAAGGATGGATGACTGGATGTGTCAGCATGTGACAAGCAGATCCAAATCCCACTTAACACAGAAGGTCTGTGCCCTAAGACCCTGAAGACAGCCCATGCTGGTGGCCTTCGCCTGGGCCTCCCTCAAACTCCTTGTAGCCTATCAGCCACATTCCCTGGGAAGGCAGCGTGCCCTCAGACCCAGAGCCCTGTCTCACCCCGGAGCGTCCGAGGGTGGCATGTCTGGTCCTCTCTGACCCCACCCAGGGCCCAGGCCCAGGCCAAGCCAAGAACATAGGGCTTGCTGAGCACACAGACGGGGTGGGCGTCCAGGAGGCCTTGGGCTTGAGCTCCGTTTAGAGCAGCAGAACTCTGGCCCTGCCAGGTCTCTCCCCAAGGTCCTGCCAGGACTCCCTCAGACATGGGGGGCCTTGGGCATCTGAAAAACTGCAAGGGCCCCAGCCCCCTCCCTGGGCACCTGTCACCTCATCCTCCCTGAGGCAGCCCCAGTCCTGTGAGAGGGCACCCCACTGTCCCGACCCCGAGGGCGCGTGGAAGGGAAGGCCTGGGCTCGTGCCCACCTGGGCAGGCGTGGGTCTGGCAGACTCTCAGTGTCTTGCAGGTTGCCGGGAGCCACTTCCCTGGCTGGTGCTGGACCTACCGCAGGAGGACCTGGAGGAAGACGCCCCAGGAGCCAGCCTGTGGCCCACCACGGTCACCTTGCTCACCCTCTTCCTACTGAGTCTCTTCTACAGCACAGCGCTGACCGTGACAAGTGTGCGGGGCCCAGCCGACAGCAGAGAGGGCCCCCGGTACTGAGCAGAAGCCAGCCAGGCACACAGGTGGGGTGAGGAGGCAGAGGGGTGGTCTGACGGGGACAGGGGCCTTGGCCACCAGAGCATCTGCCTACTCCACACCCTTGGGGTTGGGGGGGGGAGGGGGTCTGGCCTCCCAGGGAGGTGATCCCCTCACAGACACTGAGGATGTGGGTGGTCCTGGGGCCGGGGCTTCAGTGTCCCCCAGCAGGCTCTGGGAGTTAGGTTCCCTGGGTGAAGTCATTGTAGGACTCAATCCGTCTCCCCTGAGGCAGGCCAGGGCTGGGGACAGGGCACTGGCAAGGAACTCCCCTGGACCCTGACCCCACTGTGTTTGCAGGGAGGAGGCTGGAGGAGCTTCTGGGAAGCCCAGCTGGATGTCAGAGCTCAGCGCTGCTCAGAAACTGCCCGCCCACCCCCACACACAGGCCGTGCTGGCACAATAAACTGATCCCAAAGGCAAAGGTTCTCAGACTCTGAATGAGAGGAGGGAAAAGAGAGGGACAGAGGTTTGGGATAAGGGGACACCTCCCTCAAGGCCCAGGGTGAGGGTCCTTCACCTAGAACCCACCTGATCTGATCCTCCATAAGACACAGGCACAGGACAAGAGCTGTCCTTCACCAAGGACAGTATGAAGCAAGACCCCTGCCAAGAACAGCACCCAGCACCCTGGTCTTGGTCACTGGGCCCTTGTCCTGGTCACTGAGCCCAAGTCATGATTCACTGAGACCTGGTCATGATCACTGAGGCCCTGGTCCTCATCACTGAGCCCTGGTCCTGGTCACTGAGCCCTAGTCCTGATCACTGGCCTCTATAGGGTCCTTGTGACTGAGCCCTGGTCCTCATCACTAAGACCTGGTCCTCATCATTGGGCCCTAGTCCCGATCACTGTGACCTGGTCCTGGTCACTGAGCCCTGATTCTGGTCACTGAGCCCTGGTTATGATCACTGGTCCCTAGTCCTGGTCACTAAGCCCTAGTCCTGGTCACTGAGACCTGGCTATGATCACTGGGCCTTGGTCCTGATCACTTGGTCCCTGTCACTGGGTCCTGGTCCTGGTCACTGGGCCCTGATTCTGGTCACTGAGCCTTGGACCTAATCACTAAGCCATGGTCCTGGCCACTGAGCCTGGGTCCTAATCATTGTGCCTGGCCCTTGTCACTGAGCCCTGGTCCTGACATTTTACCCTGGTACTCATCACTCAGCCCTGGTCTAGTCACTATGGCCTAATCTAATCACCATGTCCCTGTCATGATTATTTTATTCTGATCACTTATCCATAGTCCTCAACACTGAACCCTGTTCCTGATCACTGGTCCCTGGTCTGATGACTGAGCTCTAGTCCTGATCACTGAGCCTGGTCTTCTTGGTCACTGAGCCTGGTCACTGAGCCTGGTCCTGATCACTGAGCCCTGGTCCTGGTCACTGAACCCTGGTCTTGGTCATTGAGCCCTGGTCCTGGTCACTGAGCCTGGTCTTCTTGGTCACTGAGCCTGGTCCTGATCACTGAGCCCTGGTCCTGGTCACTGAACCCTGGCCTTGGTCACTGAGCCTGGTCCTGATCACTGAGCCTGGTCTTGGTCACTAAGCCTGAGCTTTGTCCTAGTCACCGAGCCCTCATCCTGGTCACTGAGCCCTGGTCTTGATCACTGAGCCCTGGTCCTAGTCACTGAGTCTTGTCTGGTCACTGAGCCCTCATCCTGATCACTGAGCCTGGTCTTGATCACTGAGCCTTGGTCTTGGTCACTGAGTCTGGTCCTGGTCACTGAGCCTGTTCCATACCACTAAGCCCTGGTCCTGGTCACTGAGTCTTGTCTGGTCACTGAGCCCTCATCCTGATCACTGAGCCCTGGTCCTGATCACTGAGCCCTGGTACTGGTCACTGAGCCCTGGTCTTGGTCACTGAGCCTGGGCCTGGTCACTGAGCCTGGGCCTTGTCACTCTGCCCTGGTCCTGGTCACTGAGCCCTGGCCTTGGTCACTGAGCTTGGGCCTTGTCACTCTGCCCTGGTCCTGGTCACTGAGCCCTGGCCTTGGTCACTGAGCTTGGGCCTTGTCACTCTGCCCTGGTCCTGGTCACTGAGCCCTGGCCTTGGTCACTGAGCCTGTTCCTGATCACTGAGCCCTGGTCCTGGTCACTGAGCCCTGGTCCTAGTCACTGAGTCTTGTCTGGTCACTGAGCCCTCATCCTGATCACTGAGCCTTGGTCTTGGTCACTGAGTTTGGTCCTGGTCACTGAGCCTGTTCCATACCACTGAGCCCTGGTCCTGGTCACTTAGTCTTGTCTGGTCACTGAGCCCTCATCCTGATCACTGAGCCCTGGTCCTGGTCACTGAGCCCTGGTTTTGGTCACTGAGCCTGGGCCTGGTCACTGAGCCTGGGCCTGGTCACTCTGCCCTGGTCCTGGTCCCTGAGCCTGGTCCTGGTCACTAATTCCAATTCCTGGTCACTTACCCTGCTCCTGGTCACTCTGCCCTGATCTTGTCACTAATCCCAATTCTGGGTCACTGAGCCCTGGGCCTAAAAACCGAGTCCTAGTGTTCATTACATGGTCAGGTCCTGAGTTAGTGGCCATTTATTCTGAGTTGGAGCCCTTGTTCATGGCCTGCATCACACTTAGATCCTGAGTTCTATTCCCATGCTTTGGGTTCTTAGTCCTGACCCTCATCAGAGTGCCTGCATGGTAGAGAGGGAGCCTCCCAGGTGATCCAAGACCCTCTTGGTCTGGGCACTAGATGGAGGGCGAGGTGATGACCCCATGTCTGGCCTCATCTTTTCCAGGGCCCAGATGGCATGAGGCAGAGCCCCCGTCCACGAGGGTCCCCGATACAGGGGAAGGGAGGAGGCGATGGTGTTTGTGTTCTCTTGTTTTTCTCTTTCTTCTCAGGCTTCACCTGCTGAACACCCAAAATAGTCCTAGGGGAGGCTGAGTCATTGTGAGTGCGGCCCAGCCCAGGTGTCCCAGCCAGAGACTGCTATTCTGAGAATCAGGCCCGAAAACAGAGATCTGGCCAGATGGCCCTGGGGCCCGGGGCCTGGGCAAGGGTCTGGAGGCTGTGGTGGCAGAGAAGTCCCCAAGACCTGCAGAACACTCCA
This sequence comes from Puma concolor, assembly GCF_028749965.1. Classification (NCBI taxonomy): domain Eukaryota; kingdom Metazoa; phylum Chordata; class Mammalia; order Carnivora; family Felidae; genus Puma; species Puma concolor. The sequence continues at coordinate 1,577,840 of NC_141672.1, forward strand.
GCCCCCACCACACGTGGGCCCGCATCAGGCCAGGATCAGTCAGGGTCTATCCAAGGTCAGCTGGGATCACCTTGGACAGCCAATGTCAGTCTAGGATCAGCCAGGATCAGCCAGGGTCAAACAGGGTCAGCCCGGGGTCAGCCTAGGTGTTGGCAGGATCTGCACAGGTTCTTCTGACATCCACAGGTCAGTAGGGCTCTCACTGACCACAGGACTCAGCGGCATGCAGCCTCTAAGGCTTCTGAGGGTTGGGCCCACAAAACAGCCAGGCCAGGTGGGACCCTGGCCTTAGAGTCTGACATTGACCTCTGCTGGCCCTGCACCCACACACCCCTCCCTCTGTCGTGCTTCCTCTGTGTTAGACCCCACAGGCAGCGATAGACTGTGGGCACAGCCCCGGGACTCCAGCAGGCATCTCCCTGGGCTGTGGACCAGGACAGGTACATTCCACAGGGCTCACGGCAGGACCCATATCCCACACCGGGGGACACTGAGGGTCCAGGAAGGGCAGACCACACCAGGGTCAGTGAGAGAGACAGAGAGAGAGACAAAGACAAGAGGGGAGAGAGACAGACAGGGGGAGGTGAAGACAATGGACAGGAGAAAGGAACAGAGAGAGCTGCAGAGAGAAGGTCAAGGCAAAGACACAGAGACGGGGCAGGACACGGGGCAGGCACTGGAGACAAGCCCCTCACACATGCACCTGCACACCCATGCACACTCACACACTCCTGCCTCCCTACACACGCACTCAGGGACGTGCCCATGAACGCACACTGACCTCCTCGGTCTCCAGCTCACACACTCACTCGTGTCCAGAGGGGGACATTCAGACCCCCACGTGCACACTCACTCTCTCCTGCCTCCCTACACACGCACTCAGGGACGTGCCCATGAACGCACACTGACCTCCTCGGTCTCCAGCTCACACACTCACTCGTGTCCAGAGGGGGACATTCAGACCCCCACGTTCTCCTCCCTCCAGGCCCCGGGGGCTCAGGGAGTCCCACTGAGGCTCACGCAGGCCCACCACTCCCTGTGGGGCTGAGCAACGTACCCGGGTGTCTGGGTCCCAGCCTCACCACTCACTAGACCCGTGCCTCCCGGCCCGCCTTGGGGGTCCCATCTGTGAGGTGGGCACATGCCCTCCGCTCAGGGAAGGCCCCCACACGAACGGTGCAGGAACATGTGGGCAGAGGTCAGCCAGCAGCTGGGAGCAGCCGAGCAAGTCCTGGGCCGGAGCCAGGGGGCTGTGTGCAGGTGGGGGCAGAGCACCCTGGGGACCCCTGTGCCCCTCCGGGGTCTGGCCCCTCGGCCGGTGGGGAGCCCACCCAGCCCTGTGCACCGTGCACCGTCACTGTGCTGGCCGCAGCGGGGCCTCTGGGCCTCGGGGAGAAACCCGCAGGCCTGCCTGGGTCCCCAACAGGGGGCCGGGAAGCGGGGGCCCCCGTGCCGGGGGAGGCAGGAGACTCAGGCCTGGGGCTGGCGCAGGGTCCCCCACGAGGGCGCTGACAGCCAGGGCCGTGGGCCAGAGAGCAAGACAGCCACACGGCACAGCCTGAGGACAGGGATGGACACCTGGAGGTCGTCAGGACAGAGGGCAGGGTGAACTTCCAGAGTGCTGGGGGCCCTGGCAGGGAGCAGTGGGTAACGCACAGGTGCCCCATCACCGTGCTCCACACCCGAAGCCACCAGAGCACTGCGTGCCGACCACGCTCAGTAGCAAGAACGGAAAACGGTCTCAGCACGGGTCCCACCACACGTCTGTGTCCCGTGTGTCCGTGTCCCTCCAGCCCCTCCTCTCCTCCTCTGCACATTCGAAGACCCATCTGAAGACCCTTGTTGAGGAGAGCATGTGGGGGGTAGCTAAGGGGCAGGGTACGCCCGGGCTGACCCCCAGGCCTCCTGGCGATCCTCACTCAGCATGTGCCTCTAAAGACCAGGGGCCTTGCAGACAGCCATGCCATCCTTGCCATTCCAAGGGAGGACTCCTGACTTCTCGGGGTCCCCCGGACCCACACACATCCCCTCGCCCCCGCACCGTGTCCCCTGTTCTCGGGGCTCCCACCCGGACCCCCCGCCCTGTTCCCCTGGCCCTGCCCTGCGGTTCCAGCAGTGGGTCTGGGCGCGGGGGCGGCCCCCGCTCCTTGGACCCTCGATCCCAGACGGTGAGCCCCCAGCCCTCTCTGGAGCTTACGGAGCCGCAGGTCTGGGCTTGGCGGCCCCTGGCAGTCACTGCCCTGTTGTGGCCCCCAGACTCGCCCCCAGGGTGGGGCAGCATCGTGACTCTCTAGAGAGAGAGGCCCTTTCACTGAGGGCCACAAGATGCCTTGGGGCCCCCGTCCCCTGGCTGCCGTGTGCAGTAGGGGCCCGGGGTCCAGGCAGAGGTGGGGGCACCGGGGTGAGGGCCGCACTTTCACTGAGGGTCACAAGATGGGGTCTCCCGCTTCTTCATTCCCCCTCCATGTGTTAGCTGGGACACCCCCCCCCCCACCTCCTCAAAGGAGAAGTTCCCTCATGTGCTATTAGCTGGTGATTGTGGAGCAGGGGTCATTCTGGAATGAGCAATGCTGCCTTCCCCTTACTCCTGTTTTCGGAATAAGGACCTGAATCAGTTCCCCAGTGTCAAGGGATCTCACTGGAACACAAACCGCATGGCGCCCCTTCATGCTGCCATGCTTTCCCCGCCCCCCATCACCCTCCCTGGGCATCTCCCTCCATTTGCCCTGGTGACACACTGCAGTCCCCAGGGGACCGGCCCTGGCTGGTGTCCTGCAAACACCAGTGGGGGGGGGGGTGTCATGGCAGTCCTGGGCCTCCTGGCCTGCTGGCTCCAGCAGCGTGCCGACGGGCACTCCCCCTCTCGGCACCCTCACTGAGATCCCGGTGGGGGGGAGCAGGGGTCTGGTGGCAGCTCCCTCCCCTTGCCTCTGGGGCCCAACTCCAGGGCCTGACACTGTGCTCTCTCCCGCCACCCCACCCCCACCAGGACAGGTGTGACAGGCTCCAGGCTCTGTCTCTGCCCCAGTTACTCATTTTGGGCAAACCAGGCCCTAGATGTGACATGCAAATGGCTATCTGTTCCAAACTGAGAAACGTCTTTCTCACCCTCTGGGGCTGTTCCCCAAAATAGCTTGCATCGGTCCCCACCTGCAGCCCCAGCCACCGCCCCCACAGCATGGCCGGGTTGGCCTAGGCCTTGGGTTCGGGGGACCCTCCACCCCTGCCAGCTGGCAGAGGCCCACCTCGGGTCAGTGACAGAGTCACTGCCCTGCCAATGGGGACTTCAGCTTGTCCTCCTTGTCCCATCTTTGTGATCGGGGTCCCCAGGGAGGCCACCCTGCAGGCTAGCCTGCGAGGGTCCAAGCCCCAGGGCTAGTGGGTGTAGGGGGACCATGAGGGAGCAGAGGAGAAGGTGTGCAGTCCCCACCCTACACACCGGGGCAGCGAGGCTCAGCAGGGCCAGGGGGCTGGCCCCAGGTCACATGGGGATGGGCACTGCTGTCCCAGGCTGTGGCTATGGGTGACCACAGCACCTGAGCCCCTGTCAGCCTGCGGCCCCCCTGCCCTGCCCAGGCCTGTCCTTGTCCCCACCCTACCTGTCCTCCACCTCCCTTTGTCCCTCTGTCTCCTTCCCTGTTTGTCTGTCTGTCCCTGCCTCTTTCTACCTCTGTGTCTCCCTGTCTCCCTCTTTCTCACTGTCTCTCTTCCTGTCTCTGTCTTTCTGTCTCTCTCTCTCCACTTGTGTCTCTTCATGTCTCAATCTGGCATGTAAGGGGAAGGCAGCATTTCTCATTCCAGAATGACCCCTGCTCCACAATCACCAGCTAATAGCACATGAGGGAACTTCTCCTTTGAGGAGGTGGGGGGGGGTGTCCCAGCTAACACATGGAGGGGGAATGAAGAAGCGGGAGACCCCATCTTGTGATCCTCAGTGAAAGCGCGGCCCTCACCCCGGTGCCCCCACCTCTGCCTGGACCCCGGGCCCCTACTGCACACGGCAGCCAGGGGACGGGGGCCCCAAGGCATCTTGTGGCCCTCAGTGAAAGCATGTCTGAGGCCAGTGGTCCTGACCTGTGACTCTCTAGAGAGTCACGATGCTGCCCCACCCTGGGGGCGAGTCTGGGGGCCACAACAGGGCAGTGACTGCCAGGGGCCGCCAAGCCCAGACCTGAGGCTCCGTAAGCTCCAGAGAGGGCTGGGGGCTCACCGTCTGGGATCGAGGGTCCAAGGAGCGGGGGCCGCCCCCGCGCCCAGACCCACTGCTGGAACCGCAGGGCAGGGCCAGGGGAACAGGGCGGGGGGTCCGGGTGGGAGCCCCGAGAACAGGGGACACGGTGCGGGGGCGAGGGGATGTGTGTGGGTCCGGGGGACCCCGAGAAGTCAGGAGTCCTCCCTTGGAATGGCAAGGATGGCATGGCCGTCTGCAAGGCCCCTGGTCTTTAGAGGCACATGCTGAGTGAGGATCGCCAGGAGGCCTGGGGGTCAGCCCGGGCGTACCCTGCCCCTTAGCTACCCCCCACATGCTCTCCTCAACAAGGGTCTTCAGATGGGTCTTCGAATGTGCAGAGGAGGAGAGGAGGGGCTGGAGGGACACGGACACACGGGACACAGACGTGTGGTGGGACCCGTGCTGAGACCGTTTTCCGTTCTTGCTACTGAGCGTGGTCGGCACGCAGTGCTCTGGTGGCTTCGGGTGTGGAGCACGGTGATGGGGCACCTGTGCGTTACCCACTGCTCCCTGCCAGGGCCCCCAGCACTCTGGAAGTTCACCCTGCCCTCTGTCCTGACGACCTCCAGGTGTCCATCCCTGTCCTCAGGCTGTGCCGTGTGGCTGTCTTGCTCTCTGGCCCACGGCCCTGGCTGTCAGCGCCCTCGTGGGGGACCCTGCGCCAGCCCCAGGCCTGAGTCTCCTGCCTCCCCCGGCACGGGGGCCCCCGCTTCCCGGCCCCCTGTTGGGGACCCAGGCAGGCCTGCGGGTTTCTCCCCGAGGCCCAGAGGCCCCGCTGCGGCCAGCACAGTGACGGTGCACGGTGCACAGGGCTGGGTGGGCTCCCCACCGGCCGAGGGGCCAGACCCCGGAGGGGCACAGGGGTCCCCAGGCTGCTCTGCCCCCACCTGCACACAGCCCCCTGGCTCCGGCCCAGGACTTGCTCGGCTGCTCCCAGCTGCTGGCTGACCTCTGCCCACATGTTCCTGCACCGTTCGTGTGGGGGCCTTCCCTGAGCGGAGGGCATGTGCCCACCTCACAGATGGGACCCCCAAGGCGGGCCGGGAGGCACGGGTCTAGTGAGTGGTGAGGCTGGGACCCAGACACCCGGGTACATTGCTCAGCCCCACAGGGAGTGGTGGGCCTGCGTGAGCCTCAGTGGGACTCCCTGAGCCCCCGGGGCCTGGAGGGAGGAGAACGTGGGGGTCTGAATGTCCCCCTCTGGACACGAGTGAGTGTGTGAGCTGGAGACCGAGGAGGTCAGTGTGCGTTCATGGGCACGTCCCTGAGTGCGTGTGTAGGGAGGCAGGAGAGTGTGAGTGTGCACGTGGGGGTCTGAATGTCCCCCTCTGGACACGAGTGAGTGTGTGAGCTGGAGACCGAGGAGGTCAGTGTGCGTTCATGGGCACGTCCCTGAGTGCGTGTGTAGGGAGGCAGGAGAGTGTGAGTGTGCACGTGTTCTGAGTGTGTAAAAGGAGGGCTGAGTGTGTGTTTTGGTCCGTGGGAGTCTGTAGCCGGGTGTGGGCCCCATGCTGTTCAGTGTGTGCAACGGAGTCGTTCGTCTGCGCTTCTGCGTGCCGTGCGTGTTCCACGGGCGTGCCGTGCGCGAGTGGGTTCCACGCGTCCATCTCTGTGTAGGTCCGAGCCACCGGCCCTGAAGCGCAGGCGCCTCCGTGAGGCTGAATCACAGGGGTCCTCGCCCTCACCACTCGCCCTGCCGGGGAGCAGGCCTGGCCCCGACCCCCAGGGGCTCCTCAGCTCACCGAGCGCTCCTGCTCCCTGCTGGGGCCGGCCTACCACACCCTGACCGCCAGCCGGGCCCTGTCACTGCCCACGGGGCTCAGGGGGCGTGAGAAGCAGGAGAGACCCAGATCGTGGCTGGAGGGGATGACAAGCCAGGCCTAGAAAGCGAGAGGAGACGGCCGGGTCTCCTGGGGACGGCCACTGCTTGCCTGTGCACACCTGTACACACCCACACACACTGCACACACCTGTGTATAACTGCGTGCACGCGTGTACATAATATACCCTGTACACATCTGTGCACGCCTGTGCAGGCAGCAGGGCACGTGCACACCGACGGGCCCCGATCACCCCACTCCTCTCACACACACTCGCATGAGCCGCCCTGGAGCTGCGCTCGGTCCCTGGGGCAGGAAGTCTGCCGGCACGGGCACTTTGGCCTCCCCGGGCCTCCACAGTCACAGGCAAGGTCGGAGCTGTGAGGCCACAGAGGGGAGGCTGTGGCACACGGAGCAAGCGCCGGGTCTTGTCACCCGCGAGGACACCCGGGGAGGCCAGTGCTGGGGCAGCAGCGAGTGTAGACACACACGTGGGGCGTGAGTGTGGGGTGGGACCTCCCTGTCACCGAGGCCCACTCCCCATCTGTCTCCTCAAGCCAGGGAGACTGTGTTTCTGGAACGCTCTGGACAGCAGGACCCTGGGCCACACTCAGGACAGGCCTCTTGGCCACTGGGGCCTCCCCACCGAGGACACCACCCAGGCCGGGGCTCCACATGCCGTCCAGAGTGCAGGCGCACACCCTGGAGCCCCACCAGGACCCTCGCTGCCCTCGCCGGGGAGGCTGCACACACAGCTCCCCGCCCCCCAGCTCAGTATGGAAAACATGACCCCGTGGGCACCGGTGCGGCTCCCACCCCCACCCTACGCAGGCACAAACATACACTTGCAAATATTTCTAAAAACACCAAGGACGGGAACCACAGAGCAGGTGGGGGCCGGGGTGGAAAGCCCCACTGGCCCCTGAGACCAGAGCAGTCCAGCCAGAACTCTCCAGCATCTGCACTGGGGGGAGGGGAGGCTGGTGCGGGGCCAGCTTCTGGGTGGGAGGATTCCTGACCATTCTCCCCCCCTGCCCTGGCCATCCCGCCAGGTGGACAGGTCCAGAGTGGCCAGGCCCCCAGGCCGCCTCCCAGAGGACTGCCTCGTGGAAGGGGCCTCCTGTAGGACTTGCAGGCCACCCGGGGACAAAGCCCCCGGCCCACAGCCAGGTCCCACCCACCCCTCAACTCCAGCCTGCACTGCCCCTCAGGGCCCATCCTGCCCCCAACCCTTGTCCCTGCTGTGCCCAGAATAGGGGCTGCCCCCTCCATGGCCCACATGTACACTTTCAGGCTCCGGCTCCCCGGTGGGGCCACCCCTACCCGGCCCAGAGACCCTCAGGGCCTGCCCCGAACGGCCACCCTGGATGCAGACCTGCCCCTTGTTCCTAGCGGGCTGTGGAGGCCCCTGGGAGCCCCCACCCTGCACACAGCAAGCTGCCTGTGCCTCCAACTCCCCAGGCTGAGGAGCCCTGAGGACCAGCGAGGGCATGATGACCATGGTGAGGGACACCCTGGGAGTGCCCCCATCTGGGACATGGCACGGTGGCATCCTGGCCAGGTGGCCTCCCAGGAGCGGGGATCCCTGCCGGCACCCACCTCCCCAGCCAGGCCAGAACCCCCCAGAGGAGACTTCAGTTTGAAGAGAGAGTGCTCCACGAGGGTGGCCTAGACGACAGGGGTCAGCGGGGTGGCCCTTCCTCACACGGTCTCCCACACACATAGCGTCACCAGAATCACAGCCACATGGAGGTACAGACACACACACACACACACACACACACACACACACACACTCAGGGACACAGACACACGGATAGAGACACGCAGATTCAGAGACACAGACACAGGCACCCTCCCGGCCACTCACACACGCTCAGAGGCTCACACTCAGCTACAGCCATGTGGGCGCTGCACGCACGCACACACACGCAGGCACACACGGTCCAGGGGCTCACACGTTCACACAAACACGGGTTCACACGGCTTCCTGAGGAGCCTGCGGGAGAAGCTCTGAGCCCAGAGACCCCCAGGCCTGTGCTGAAACACCCTCCCTGGGGCCGGGGCTGCGTCCTGGGAACACGGGGACCCCGGTTCTGAGCTTCTGGAAAGGGACGCACCCACGCCCCAGGCCCACACCCAGACTCCCAGAGCGCAAACCCCACACCCAGAGCCCCTCGGACCCCCAGGCCCACATCTACCAGCAGGGGGTCCGGGCCAGGAGGGCGGCCGACGGCTCAGGCTGGGAACATACACCCACTCCGCACACACACAGCCCTGGCGGCTGGCTGACAGCCCCTCTGAGACCCCCCCGGCCGCGAGGCACGAGGTGTCTGGGACTCACGGTCCCGCCGTCCTGAGCTGGCCCTTGAGTGCCTACCCACCGCCAGGCCCTGCGCCTCCTGATGGGCCCACACTGACCCTTCTCCTGCACGTCTCTCAACGTGCAGCCTCCCCCCCGCTTGACTCCCATCTGCTACCCTGGGGACTGTTCTGGAATCCACAGTTGACCATGGCCCCCAGCGCTCTTGGGGTGAATCCTGGCCAAGCCCTGACCTCCTCTGCAGCCACCCCCAGGCCCTGGTTCCCCACACCAGCTCTGGAAGGGTCTGTGGGATAAGGTCTGTGCACAGAGCCACGAGGACCCCAGCCCAAGGGCACACGCAGGCGTGATAACCACCCCCTCCTGCTGAGCCCTGGGGAAGACTCCTAGTGACCAGATGCTACAACACAGACAGAGGCTGAGTTTGCCCCACTGGGACTGTGCCCCCCAGGCTCCAGGGGATACAAGTCCCCCTGGGAAAGGGAGGCATGAAGGCTCGGGTGGCTTTGGGAGGAGGGGGCTGCTATGGCTGGGCCTGGGGCCGGTACAGCTCTCCGGCTGTGCGTCTTGGTTTGGGGCACTTTGCTGTCACAATGTGACATTTTACAATAAAAAGGGATTGTGTTTTCTTTAACAGAAAAGGAAGACAAGCCCATCCTGAGCAGAGCAGGAGGGGGCAGCCAGCCTGGGTGCCCTTCAGGGACTTTGGTCCAAAGAAAAGGGAAGGGCAGGTGGTGCGAGAGCTCCAGGGGGCCCAGGAGAGACCCACAGGGCGGGGCGGGGGGCCCGGGGGGCCTCAGACGGGTCCCATGGGGATGGCAGGTCAGCGCACCCTCCAGAAGGCTCCACTCTCCGCCCTGCCCCCCCTCAGGCCTTCCCCACTTGTGGCTTGGCTGATGAGAAGGAGGTTCTGGGTCCCCCGCAGGGTGGAGGGCACTCCATCCTGCACCTTCTACCCTCAGGCCGGGCCCCGCCAGGGAGAGTGAGGGGTTGCATGCTGGGCAGGACCACTCTGACACCCCCAGGACAGGAGGGAGGAGGGAACACCACCCTCCAAATAAAAGGGGATCCCTCACCTGGCCTCACCCCAGGCTCTCCCTGCACAGTTAGAACAATTATGTTCTTTGTACTTTTCTGTGTTAAAAATGTTAACTTCAGGGCACCTGGGTGGCTCCATCGATTGAGCGTCTGACTTCGGCTCAGGTCATGATCTCATGGTTCGTGAATTCGAGCCCCGCGTCAGGCTCTGTGCTGACAGCTGGGAGCCTGGAGCCTGCTTCCAATTCTGTATCTCCTTCTGTCTCTGCCCCTCCCCACTGGGGCGCATGCACTCTCTCAAAATAAATATTTTCAACATTAATTTCTAACACTGCTCTCATAAACTTCAGAAACCATATCCTGTGTGGCAAACACACACACACTCTGTGATCAGATTCTCCTGAGTAAAAGGGGGATGAGTCCCCTCCCCCCCGGCCCGGCCCTTCATGCATGTCCTCACTAAGGAGGGCCCACGGACACAGAGTGGCCACCTCCAGCCATTTCAACAGATCAACTGTGTTACCTTTCCAATTATAACTACACTCCAGGGATAACATTATGTCTCCAGCAGGGTCTCTGGAACTTGCCCAACCCCAGCACGCCATGAGCTAAGGGCTGTCCTCCCAGGGCCCTGACTGTGTGAGCTCAAGTCACGGGTCTCAGGAGCCTGGGGCCTGGGTCTTAGGAGCCGGGGCTTGAGCCTGGTGGGCTTGGGGCCTGGGTGGGGTGAGCCTGGGGCCTAACTGTGGTGAGCCTGGGGCTTGGTTCTGGTGAGTTGGGGCCTGGGTCTGGTGAACCTTGGGCCTGGTTCTCACAAGCCTGAGGGCTGGGTGGGGTGAGCTTGGGCCTGGGTCTCATGAGGCTGAGCCCTGGATCAACATAGCTCGGCCTGAGTCTGGGGAGCATGGGCCTGGTAAGCCTGGGACCTATGTGGGGTAAGCCTGGGCCTAGATCTGATGAGCCTGGGGCCTAAGTCTGGTGAGCCTGGGGCCTGGGTCTCATGAGCCTGGGGCTTGGTCTGGTGAACCTGGGGCCCTTGTGGAGTAAGCCTGGGGCCTGAGACTTGTGAGCCTGGAGCCTGGGTCTCATGAGGTGGGGCCTAGGTGGGGTAGCCTGGGGCCTCTGTGGGGTCAGCCTGGGGTCTGGGTCTGATGAACCTGGGGCCTGGTTCTCATGAGCCTGGCCCTGGGTGGCTGAGCCTGGGGCCTGTGTCTGGTGAGCCTTGGGCCTTTGCAGGGTTAGCGTGGGGCCTAGGTTTGGTGAAACTGGGGCCTAGGTAGGTGAGCCTGGGGCCTGGATCACCTGGGCCTGGGGCCTGGACTGGTGAGCAGGGGGCCTGGGTGGGGTGAGCCTGGGGACTGGGTCCTATGAGCCTGGGGTCTGGGTGGGGTGAGCCTGGGGCCTGGTCTGACGATTGGGGGTGAGGGGAGGCCTAAGTAAGGTGAGCCTGAGGCCTGATTCTCATGAGCCTGGGGCCTGGTTGTGATGATCAGAGGGCCTAGGTAGGGTGAGCCTGGGACATGGGTCTCATGAACCTGGGGCCTAAATCTGGTGAGCTTAGGGCTTGCATGGGGTGAGCCTGGGGCCTGCTGGGCCTAGTGCCTGATTCTCATGAGCCTGGGCCTGGATGGGGTAGGCCTGGGGCCTGAGTCTGGTGAGACTGGGGCCTGGTCTGGTTAGTGGGGATCCTAAGTTGGGTGAGCCTGGGGCCTGGGTCTGGTGAGAGGGGGCCTGGGTGGGGTGACCCTGGGGCCTAAATCTGATAAGCCTGGGGCCTGGGTGGGGTAAGCCTGGGGCTTGGGTCTGGCGAGTCTGGGGTCTGCTTGGGGTGAGACTGGAGCCTGGGTCTGGTGAGCCTGAAGCCTGGGCCTCGTGAGACAGGGTCCTGGTCTGGTTAGCAGGGGTCCTAGGTTGGGTGAACCTGGGGCCTTGGTCTGGTGAGCCTGGGGTAGGTGGGGTGAGCCTAGGGCCTGGATCTCCTGAGCCTGGGGCCTGGGTCTGGTGAGCAAGAGGCCTGGGTGGGGTGAGCCTGGGGCCTGGGTCTTATGAGCCTGGGGTCTGGGTGGGGTGAGCTTGGGGACTAGATCTCATGAGCCTGGGGCCTGGGTCTGGTGAGCAGGGGGCCTGGGTGGGGTGAGACTGGGGCCTAGGTCTTATGAGCCTGGGGTATGGGTGGGGTGAGCCTGGGGACTAGATCTCATGAGCTGGGGCCTGGGTGGTGTAGGCCTGGGGCCTGAGTCCGGTGAGTCTGGGGCCTTGTTGGTCTAGGCCTGGGGCCTGAGTCTGATGAGCCTGGGGCCTGGGTGGGGTGAGCCTGGGACCTGAGTCTGGTGAGCTTGAAGCCTGGGCCTCGTGAGACTGGGTCCTGGTCTGGTGAGCAGGGATCCTAGGTTGGGTGAGCCTGGGGATCTGGATCTGGTGAGCCTGGGGTAGGTGGGGTAAGCCTGGGACCTGGATCTCCTAAGCTTGGGGCCTGGATCGCCTAAGCTTGGGGCCTGGATCTCCTAAGCTTGGGCCTGGGTGGGGTGAGCCTGGGGCCTGGATCTCATGATCCTGGGGCCTGGGTGGGGTAGGCCTGGAGCCTGATCTGGAGAGCCTAAAGCCTGGGCATCGTGAGACAGGGTCCTGGTCTGGTGAGCAGGGGTCCTAGGTTGGGTGAGCCTGGGGCCTGGGTCTGGTGAGCCTGGGGTCTGCATGGGGTGAGCCTGGGGCCTGGGTCTGGTGAGCCTGAAGCCTGGGCCTCATGAGACTGGGTCCTGGTCTGGTGAGCAGGAGTCCTAGGTTGGGTGAGCCTGGGGCCTGGGTCTGGTGAGCAGGGGGCCTGGGTAGGGTGAGCCTGGGGCCTGGTCTGGTAAGCCTGGGGCCTGAGTCTGGTGAGCCTAAAGCCTGGGCCTCATGAGACTGGGTCCTGGTCTGGTGAGTGGGGGTCCTACGTGGGTGAGCCTGGGGCCTGGATCTCCTGAGCCTGGGGCCTGGGTCTGGTGAGCAGGGGCCTGGGTGAGGTGAGCCTGGGGCCTGGGTGGGGTAGGCCTGGGTCCTGAATCTGGTGAGTCTTGGGCCTGGTTGGGTTAGGCCTGGGGCATGAGTCTGGTGAGCCTGGGGCCTGGGTGGGGTGAGCCTGGGGCCTGGATCTCATGAGCCTGGGGCCTGGGTCTGTTGGGCCTGGGTCCTAGCTCTCATGATCCTGGGGCCTGGGTGGGCTAGGCCTGGGGCTTGAGTCTGGTGAGTCCTGGACTGGTTGGACTAAGCCTGGGCCATGAGTCTGGTGAGCCTGGGGCCTGGGTGGGGTAAGCCTGGGGCCTGAGTCTGGTGAGCCTGAAGCCTGGGCCTCGTGAGACTGGCTCCTGGTCTGGTGAGCGGGGGTCCTAGGTTGGGTGAGTCTGGGGCCTGGGTTATGAGCCTGGGGTCTGGGTGGGGTGAGCTTGGGGCCTAGATCTCATGAGCCCGGGGCCTGAGTCTGGTAAGTCTGAGATAGAAGGGGTGAGCCTGGGGCCTGGATCTCCTGAGCCTGGGGCCTGAGTCTGGTAAGTCTGAGATAGAAGGGGTGAGCCTGGGGCCTGGATCTCCTGAGCCTGGGGCCTAGGTCTGGTGAGCATGGGCCTGGGTGGAGTGAGCCTGGGTCCTGGATCTCATGATCCTGGGGCCTGGGTTGGGTAGGCCTGGGGCCCGATTCTGGTGAGCCTGGGGCCTGGATCTCATGAGCCTGTGGCCTGGGTGGGGTAGGCCTGGGGCCTGATTCTGGTGAGCCTGGGGCCTGGATCTCATGAGCCTGTGGCCTGGGTGGGGTAGGCCTGGGGCCTGATTCTGGTGAGCCTGGGGCCTGAGTCTCATGAATCTGGGGCCTGGGTGGGGTAGGCCTGGGGTCTGAGACTGGTGAGCCTTGGACCTGGGTGGAGTAAGCCTAGGGCCTGGATCTCATGAGCCTGGGGCCTGGGTGGGGTGAGCCTGGGGACTGGATCTGTTGGGCCTGGGGCCTGGGTGGGGTAGGACTGGGGCCTGATTCTGGTGAGCCTGGGGCCTGAGTCTGGTGAGCCTGGGGCCTGGGCCTCGTGAGTCCTGGTCTGGTGAGCAGGGGTCCTAGGTTGGGTGAACCTGGGGCCTTGGTCTGGTGAGCCTGGAGTAGGTGGGGTGAGCCTAGGGCCTGGATCTCCTGAGCCTGGGGCCTGGGTCTGGTGAGCAGGAGGCCTGGGTGGGGTGAGCCTGGGGCCTGGATCTCATGATCCTGGGGCCTGGGTGGGGTAGGCCTGGAGCCTGATCTGGTGAGTCTGAAGCCTGGGCCTCATGAGACTGGGTCCTGGTCTGGTGAGCAGGAGTCCTAGGTTGGGTGAGCCTGGGGCCTGGGTCGGGTGAGCCTGGGGCCTGGGTCTGGTGAGCAGGGGGCCTGGATCTCCTAAGCCTGGGGCCTGGGTCTTGTGAGCAGGGGCCTGGGTGGAGTGACCCTGGGGCCAGGGTGGGGTGAGCCTAGGGCCTAGGTCTGTTGACCTGGGGCCTGGATCTCCTGAGCCTGGGGCCTGGGTCTGGTGAGCCTGGGGCCTGGATCTCCTGAGCCTGAGGCCTGGGTCTGGTTAGCAGGGGGCCTGGATCTCATGAGCCTGGGGCCTTTGTCCAGTGGGCCTGGGGCCTGGATCTCATGAGCCTAAGGCCTTGGTCTGTTGGGCCTGGGTCTGGATCTCATAATTCTGGGGCCTGGGTGGGGTAGGCCTGGGCCTGAGTCTGGTGAGTCCTGGGCTGGTTGGCCTAGGCCCGGGGCCTGAGTCTGGTGAGACTAGGGCCTTGGTGGGGTGAGCCTGGGGCCAGGATCTCATGAGCCTGGGGCCTGGGTAGGGTGAGCCTGGGGCCTGAGTGGGGTAGGCATGGGGACTGGATCATAAGAGTCAGGGGCCTGGGTAGGATGAGCCTGGGACCTGGATCTCATGAGCCTGGGGCCTGGGTCTGTTGAACCTTGGGCCTGGATCTCATGAGCCTGGGACCTGGGTGGGGTAAGCCTGGGGCCTGGATCTGTTGGGCCTGGGGCCTGGGTGGGATAGGACTGGGGCCTGATTCTGGTGAGTCTGGGGCCTGAGTCTGGTGAGCCTGGGGCCTGAGTCTGGTGAGCCTGAAGCCTGGGCATCGTGAGTCCTGGTCTGGTGAGCACGGGTCCTAGGTTGTGTGAACCTGGGGACTTGGTCTGTTGAGCCTGGGGTAGGTGGGGTGAGCCTGGGGGCTGGGTCTGGTGAGCAGGGGGCCTGAGTGGAGTGATCCTGGGGACTGGATGGGGTGAGCCAGGGACCTGAGTCTGGTGAGCCTGAAGCCTGGGCCTCATGAGACTGGGTCCTGGTCTGGTGAGCAGGAGTCCTAGGTTGGGTGAGCCTGGGGCCTGGGTCTGGTGAGCAGGGGGCCTGGGTAGGGTGAGCCTGGGGCCTGGTCTGGTAAGCCTGGGGCCTGAGTCTGGTGAGCCTAAAGCCTGGGCCTCATGAGACTGGGTCCTGGTCTGGTGAGTGGGGGTCCTACGTGGGTGAGCCTGGGGCCTGGATCTCCTGAGCCTGGGGCTTGGGTCTGGTGAGCAGGGAGCCTAGGTGGGGTGAACCTGGGGCCTGAGTCTGGTGACCTGGGGTAGATGGGCTGAGCCTGGGGCCTGGATCTCCTGAGCCTGGGGCCTGGGTCTGGTGAGCAGGGGCCTGGGTGGGGTGAGCCTGGGGCCTGGGTGGGGTAGGCCTGGGTCCTGAATCTGGTGAGTCCTGGGCCTGGTTGGGCTAGGCCTGGGGCCTGGATCTCATGAGCCTGGGGCCTGGGTCTGTTGGGCCTGGGGCCTGGATCTCATGATCCTGAGGCTTGGGTGGGCTAAGCCTGGGGTCTGAGTCTGGTGAATCTTGGGCCTGGTTGGGCTAGGCCTGGGGCATGAGTCTGGTGAGCCTGGGGCCTGGGTGGGGTGAGCCTGGGGCCTGAGTCTGGTGAGCCTGAAGCCTGGGCCTCGTGAGACTGGCTCCTGGTCTGGTGAGTGGGGGTCCTAGGTTGGGTGAGTCTGGGGCCTGGGTTATGAGCCTGGGGTCTGGGTGGGGTGAGCTTGGGGCCTGGATCTCATGAGCCCGGGCCTGTGTCTGTTGGGCCTGGGGCCTGGATCTCATGAGCCTGGGGCCTGAGTCTGGTAAGTCTGGGATAGAAGGGGTGAGCCTGGGGCCTGGGTCTGGAGAGCCTGGGGTCTGGGTCTGGTGAGCAGGGGCCTGGGTGGAGTGAGCCTGGGTCCTGGATCTCATGATCCTGGGGCCTGGGTTGGGTAGGCCTGGGGCCTGATTCTGGTGAGCCTGGGGCCTGGGTCTGTTAGGCCTAGGTCCTGGATCTCATGATCCTGGGGCCTGGGTGGGATAGGCCTGGGGCCTGAGTCTGGCGAATCTTGGGTCTGGTTGGGCTAGGCCTGGGGCATGAGTCTGGTGAGCCTGGGGCCTGAGTCTGGTGAGCCTGAAGCCTGGGCCTCGTGAGACTGGGCCCTGGTCTGGTGAGCGGGGTTTCTAGGTTGGGTGAGACTGGGGCCTGGGTTATGAGCCTGGGGTCTGGGTGGGGTGAGCCTGGGGCCTGGATCTCATGAGCCCGGAGCCTGTGTCTGTTGGGCCTGAGGCCTGAGTCCCATGAGCCTGGGGCCTGGGTGGGATAGGCCTGGGGTCTGAGACTGGTGAGCCTTGGACCTGGGTGGAGTAAGCCTAGGGCCTGGATCTCATGAACCTGGGGCCTGCGTGGGGTGAGCCTGGGGACTGGATCTGTTGGGCCTGGGGCCTGGATGGGGTAGGACTGGAGCCTGATTCTGGTGAATCTGGGGCCTGAGTCTGGTGAGCCTGGGGCCTGAGTCTGGTGAGCCTGAAGCCTGGGCCTCGTGAGACTGGGTCCTGGTCTGTTGAGCAGGGGTCCTAGGTTGGGTGAGCCTGGGGCCTGGGTCTGGTGAGCCTGGGGTCTGGTTGGGGTGATCCTGGGGCCTGGGTCTGGTGAGCCTGAAGCCTGGGCCTCATTAGACTGGGTCCTGGTCTGGTGAGCAGGAGTCCTAGGTTGGGTGAGCCTGGGCCCTGGGTCTGGTGAGCCTGGGGCCTGAGTCTGGTGAGCCTAAAGCCTGGGCCTCATGAGACTGGGTCCTGGTCTGGTGAGTGGAGGCCTGGGTGGGGTGAGCCTGGGGCCTGGGTGGGGTAGGCCTGGGGCCTGAATCTGGTGAGTCCTGGGCCTGGTTGGGCTAGGCCTGGGGCCTGGATCTCATGAGCCTGGGGCCTGGGTCTGTTGGGCCTGGGTCCTGGATCTCATGATCCTGGGGCCTGGGTGGGCTAGGCCTGGGGCCTGAGTCTGGTGAATCTTGGGCCTGGTTGGGCTAGGCCTGGGGCATGAGTCTGGTGAGCCTGGGGCCTGGGTGGGGTGAGCCTGGGGCCTGAGTCTGGTGAGTCTGGGGCCTTGTTGGTCTAGGCCTGGGGCCTGAGTCTGGTGAGCCTGGGGCCTGAGTCTGGTGAGCCTGAAGCCTGGGCCTCGTGAGACTGGGCCCTGGTCTGGTGAGCGGGGTTTCTAGGTTGGGTGAGACTGGGGCCTGGGTTATGAGCCTGGGGTTTGGGTGGGGTGAGCCTGGGGCCTGGATCTCATGAGCCCGGAGCCTGTGTCTGTTGGGCCTGAGGCCTGAGTCTCATGAGCCTGGGGCCTGAGTCTGGTAAGTCTGGGATAGAAGGGGTGAGCCTGGGTCCTGGATCTCATGATCCTGGGGCCTGGGTTGGGCAGGCCTGGGGCCTGATTCTGGTGAGCCTGGGGCCTGGATCTCATGAGCCTTGGGCCTGGGTGGGGTAGGCCTGGGGCCTGATTCTGGTGAGCCTGGGGCCTGGGTCTGTTGGGCCTGGGTCCTGGATCTCATGATCCTGGGGCCTGGGTGGGATAGGCCTGGGGCCTGAGTCTGGTGAATCTTGGGCCTGGTTGGGCTAGGCCTGGGGCATGAGTCTGGTGAGCCTGGGGCCTGAGTCTGGTGAGCCTGAAGCCTGGGCCTCGTGAGTCCTGGTCTGGTGAGCAGGGGTCCTAGGTTGGGTGAACCTGGGGCCTTGGTCTGGTGAGCCTGGGGTAGGTGGGGTGAGCCTAGGGCCTGGATCTCCTGAGCCTGGGGCCTAGGTCTGGAGAGCAGGAGGCCTGGGTGGGGTGAGCCTGGGGACTAGGTCTGGTGAGTAGGGGGCCTGGATAGAGTGATCCTGGGGCCTGGGTGGGGTGAGCCTGGGGACTAGATCTCATGAGCCAGGGCCTGGGTGGGGTAGGCCTGGGGACTGGTCTGGTGAGCCTAAAGCCTGGGCCTCATGAGACTGAGTCCTAGTCTGGTGAGCGGGGGTCCTAGGTGGGTGAGCCTGGGGCCTGGATCTCCTGAGCCTGGGGCTTGGGTCTGGTGAGCAGGGAGCCTAGGTGGGGTGAGCCTGGGGCCTGAGTCTGGTGACCTGGGGTAGATGGGCTGAGCCTGGGGCCTGGATCTCCTGAGCCTGGGGCTTGGGTCTGGTGAGCAGGGGCCTGGGTGGAGTGAGCCTGGGGCCTGGGTGGGGTAGGCCTGGGGCCTGAGTCTGGTGAGTCCTTGGCTGGTTGGGCTAGGCCTGGGCCATGAGTCTGGTGAGCCTGGGGCCTGGGTGGGATGAGCCTGGGGCCTGAGTCTGGTGAGCCTGGGGCCTGAGTCTGATGAGCCTGAAGTCTGGGCCTCGTGAGACTGGGTCCTGGTCTGGTGAGCGGGGATCCTAGGTTGGGTGAGTCTGGGGCCTGGGTTATGAGCCTGGGGTCTGGGTGGGGTGAGCCTGGGGCCTGGATCTCATGAGCCCAGGCCTGTGTCTGTTGGGCCTGGGGCCTGAATCTCATGAGCCTGGGGTCTGTGTCTGTTGGGCCTGGGGCCTGGATCTCATGAGCCTGGGGCCTGAGTCTGGTAAATCTGGGATAGAAGGGGTGAGCCTGGGTCCTGGATCTCCTGAGCGGATAGGCCTGAGGCCTGAGTCTGGCGAATCTTGGGTCTGGTTGGGCTAGGCCTGGGGCATGAGTCTGGTGAGCCTGGGGCCTGAGTCTGGTGAGCCTGAAGCCTGGGCCTCGTGAGACTGGGCCCTGGTCTGGTGAGCGGGGTTTCTAGGTTGGGTGAGACTGGGGCCTTGGTTATGAGCCTGGGGTTTGGGTGGGGTGAGCCTGGGGCCTGGATCTCATGAGCCCGGAGCCTGTGTCTGTTGGGCCTGGGGCCTGAATCTCATGAGCCCTGGGCCTGGGTGGGGTAGGCCTGGGGTCTGAGACTGGTGAGCCTTGGACCTGGGTGGAGTAAGCTAGGGCCTGGATCTCATGAGCCTGGTGCCTGGGTGGGGTGAGCCTGGGGCCTGGATCTCTTGGGCCTGGGGCCTGGGTGGGGTAAGACTGGGGCCTGATTCTGGTGAGTCTGGGGTCTGAGTCTGGTGAGCCTGGGCCTGGGCCTCGTGAGTCCTCGTCTGGTGAGCATGTGTCCTAGGTTGGGTGAACCTGGGACCTTGGTCTGTTGAGCCTGGGGTAGGTGGGGTGAGCCTAGGGCCTGGATCTCCTGAACCTGGGGCCTGGGTCTGGTGAGCAGGAGGCCTGGGTAGGGTGAGCAGGGGGCCTGGGTGGGGTGAGCCTGGGGGCCTGGATCTCAAGATCCTGGGGCCTGGGTGGGGTAGGGCCTGGAGCCTGATCTGGTGAGCCTGAAGCCTGGGCCTCGTGAGACTGGGTCCTGGTCTGGTGAGCAGGGGTCCTAGGTTGGGTGAGCCTGGGGCCTGGGTCTGGTGAGCCTGGGGTCTTGCTGGGGTGATCCTGGGGCCTGGGTCTGGTGAACTGAAGCCTGGGCCTCATGAGACTGGGTCCTGGTCTGGTGAGCAGGAGTCCTAGGTTGGGTGAGCCTGGGGCCTGGGTCTGGAGAGCCTGGGGCCTTGTAAGGTGAGCCTGGGGCCTGGTCTGGTAAGCCTGGGGCCTGAGTCTGGTGAGCCTAAAGCCTGGCCTCATGAGACTGGGTCCTGGTCTGGTGAGCAGGAGTCCTAGGTTGGGTGAGCCTGGGGCCTGGGTCTGGAGAGCCTGGGGCCTGGGTAAGGTGAGCCTGGGGCCTGGGTCTGGTAAGCCTGGGGCCTGAGTCTGGTGAGCCTAAAGCCTGGGCCCTCATGAGACTGGGTCCTGGTCTGGTGAGTGGGGGTCCTACGTGGGTGAGCCTGGGGCCTGGATATCCTGAGCTGGGGCCTGGGTCTGGTGAGCAGGGGCCTGGGTGAAGTGAGCCTGGGTCCTGGATCTCATGATCCTGGGGCCTGGGTTGGGGAGGCCTGGGGCCTGATTCTGGTGAGCCTGGGGCCTGGGTGGAGGGAGCCTGGGGCCTGGATCTCATGAGCCTGAAGCCTGGGCCTCGTGAGACTGGTCCTGGTCCTGGTCTGGTGAGCTGGGGTCCTAGGGTGGGTGAGCCTGAGGCCTGGGTCTTATGAGCCTGAGGTAGGTGGGGTGAGCCTGGGGCCTGGATCTCCTGAGCCTGGGGCCTGCGTCTGGTGAGCAGGGGCCTGGGTAGGGTGAGCCGGGGGCTTGTGTCTCATGAATTCAGGCCTGGTGTGGGGTAACCCTGGGGCTTGGGTCTGGTGAGCCTGGGGCCTGGATCTCATGATATCAGGCCTGGGTGGGGTAAGCGTGGGGCCTGCATCTGGTGAGTCTGTGGCTTGTGTGTGGTGAGTTTGGAGCCTGTTGGGTTTAGTCTGGGGCCTGGGTTTGGTGAAACTGGGGCCTAGGTGGCTGGGCCTGGGGCCTATCAGGGCTAAGCCTGGGGCCTGGGTGGGGTAAGCCTGGGGCTTGGGTCTGGTCAGCCTGGGGTCTGCCTGGGGTGAGACTGGGGCCTGTATATTTTGAGCCTGGGGCCTGGGTAGGGTGAGCCTGGGGTTGGATCTCATGATTCTGAGGCCTGGGTGGGTTTAGCTTGGAGCCTGAGTCTCATCAGCCTGGTGACTGGATGGGGTGAGCTTGAGGTCTCTGTGGGGTGAGCCTAGGCTTAGATCTCATAAACCTGGGCCTATGTAGGGTGAGCCTAGGGCCTAGGTGAGGTGATCATAGGTCCCAGGTGGGGTGAGCCTGGGTCCTGGGTGTCATGAGCCTGGGTCCAGGGCCTGTGTGGAGTGAGCCTGAGGCCTGTGTTTGGTGAGTCTCAGGCCTAAGTAGGGTGAGCCTGGGGCCTGGATCTCATGAGCCTAGGGTCTCAGTCAGTTGAGCTGGGACATGGGATATTATGAGTCTGGGGTCTATAGCAGGTTAACCTGGGGCCTGGGTCAGGTTAGCTGAGCCTCTGTCAGGTGAGCCTGAAACCTGGACTGTTGAGCCTGGGCCTGAGTCTGGTGGGCCTGGGGCCTGGTAAGCCTGGCTCCTGAGTCAGGTCAACCTGGCACCTGGGTCTCATGAAGGTGTGGGGCCTGAGTGGTGTAAGCCTGGGCCTGATTCTGTGGGTTCCTATGGCCTGGGTCTCCTGAGCCTGGGGCCTAGTCAGGTGACCCTGGGTCTCCTTCAGCTGAGCCTGGGGCCCGGGTCCGGTGAGCCTGGGCCTGGGGCCTGGGTTGGGTCAGCTGGGGCTGACGTGGGGTGACGCTGGCCCCAGTGCAGGCCTCCCCCCGACCCCTCCCAGCCTGGGCGCCCAGCACAGCCCCCAGGAGCTGGACTTCAGGCTCCTGCACACGCCAGTCTCTGCCGCCCCCATGTGGCCGTCAGCAGCATTGCATGCGCGCTGCCAACAAGAGGCTGTTCCCAGGCCTGAGGCAGCAACAGGTGGGGGCCCAGGGCAGGGGACAGGAAGCAGGGAGCAGGGGGAATGGGGTAGGGCCAAGGGCGTAGATCAGAGGGCAAGGGGAGGGGCACGCCCAGCACCACCTGGGAGTTGTGTTTGGGTTCCATCGGGGGTCCAGGGCTGGCCCCACACCCTTTTCCTGGAGGTGCCACCCTGGGTGGGGGGGGGGGGGGGGGGGGTCTGCGCCTGCACCTCACGGTCAGGTGTGCACACGGCAGGTGTGAAGCGGTCCTGAGGCCTCCCGGCCCGCCAGCCTGAGGGGCGAGGCCTGAGGGCTGGTGCTCAGCCCCCTGGTGGGTGGGGGTGCTGCCTCCATCACCGCAGCTGGGGGGACGTCCCCCGTAGGCCCCTCTGCCCCACAACGTGGCCTCCCAGGCTCCATTGGCCATGCCCGTGCCACGACCAGGTGCAGCAGGCTCCCGGCAGGCGGTTGTCTCCAGGTGTCCTCGCAGAGAACATGTGGCAGCACTAGCCCTGTGGCCGCTGCCCCCGTCGACCAGTGCCGCCACAGCGGCCACACCGTGGAGCTCGCGCGCCCCCTGGTGGCCACCTCGCGCCACCGCACGTGCCCCCCACCGGAGGGTTTCCAGGACCAGGGAGGGAGAGAGGTCACAGGGCCATCACCGCCCACGCCCCGCAGAGCCACCTACGGGAACCAGGGCAAACTGCGACATTTCACACCACACGAGGTGCGTCCGGAGCCAGGAAAATGGTCCCGAAGGAAGCCGTGCAGACCAAGCAGCAGAGGATCTAGGCCAGCAACAACGAGGACAGGGTCCCGGGCCGGACAGCACAGCACTGAGCAAACCCTGGGCGCGCCCAGGAGGGACAGTCACGTGGCAGCCGGGCTCCTGGCCGGGGGGGGGGGGGGGGGGGGGGGGGGGGGTGGGGGGGGGGGAGGGGGCGAGGGTCGCGGCGGTGTGAGGGCACCCCGTTGCACACGTGCCCTGGGCCCCAGGCCCAGCCGGGAGCTCCCTTGGCCAGAGCTGGACGCACTGAGCGCTGCTTCGGTCACGCCGGGTCATAACCCAGGATGTGCGAGTGCCCTGCGCCCATTCTGACGGAGGTGAATCTGGAACCAAAAGTAACTGAGGGGGAGACAAACCTCCTGTGCAGAGAATCCAGATACTGTCTGTGGGCAGGCCGCCCTGCCGGGGTGGGGGGCGGGGTGTGCGGCTCGGAGGAGGGCACCCTCCAGCAGACAGCGGGACCGGGCGGAGAGCCCCCCTTGCTGGGGGCGGTGGGCGGGATCGGAGGAGGGGGCGCCTTCCTAGAGTCCACATTCGCAGCACCACACCCACCACACCACCTGACATAGTCCACGCGGTACTCAAGCGCGTGGAGGCCCTCGGGTCAAACAGACCGCGCGCAGCCGGGGACAACTGCCCTGAAGGTCAGATGTCTGGAGACCAGCACCAGCTGGCACCCGCGGGACTGATACAGGCAGAGAAGGAGGTCTGCAGGGCCTGAGGCTCACCACATCCCTTTAAACAAAATTTTGTATTTATTATCATTAAGAGAGCGAGTGGGGAGGGGCAAAGAGATGGGAAGAGAATTCGAAGCAGGCTCTGTGCTGACAGCACTGAGCCGGACGTGGGGCTTGAACCCACCAACCGTGTGATCATGACCTGAGCCAAAATCAGACGCTAACAGGGCTGAGCCACCCCAGGCGCCCCCACACCCCTTTAAAAGGGGAGGATTTTTGCAGCAGACGGTCGGCCTCCTCTGACTGAGCCCTCTGTGTCTGCCCACCTCAAAGGCAGGGTCACGGAAGGCTCGGCCAGGTTGAGCTCCCTCCGTGCTCCAGCAGGGAGTGCTGACAGCTGACCCGGCCCCACCCAGGCGCAGCTCAGACTGGGGCCCCAGACTTTGCAACTGGGCATCTCCCCCCTGATAGCCTGTTTGCCACGTGGCTTGACTCGTGCTCTGCCTGCGGGGAGGAAGTCAAGGTAATCACGTGGAGATGTCACTGAGTCCGCAATCCTGAACCCGCGTAATAACCTTGTGAACCTTGCTTGTTGAGTGAATAAAGCTGATGCTGTGCAAGGATCCAACTCGTGTGTGCGCCTTGCGTGGGGGCTCGTCACAGATAGGCTCCGTGTCCCATGCTTTGGCTCACCTGCAGGCTGCGAGTGAGCACATT